>NC_000087.7:4529270-4904270 GCF_000001635.26 Mus musculus
GATCAAGAGATGATTACCAGTGACAAAAAAAAAAAGCACAATATATCAGAGTTGAAAGGAGAAAGTTTATTTATTGGTTTCACCTGGACTGTGTTGTTTATATTAAAAAACCAACTCAATTTGGTAAATCAGTTATTACAGTCCTAAATTTAGTAAAGATTTAGTAACAACAGAGGATGGAAACAAACAATCTCAACAGCCCTGGAAGAATTTTCCTGTGGAAGAATATCAGCAAACAATTTTAGATCACGTCTCCATTACTCTACCAGTCACTGTAGTCATCACCTGGTTTCCAAGTAAGATCTGAGGCAACGATAATCATATTAACTATTTTTTTTTATTTGACTGTTTAATAGTTTGGAAAGTACTCAATTTGAAAGGAACAGCAAATTCATTCTTGCCTCAGAAGGCATTGAGGAAGCTGCCATTATGAGTCAGTTCCGGAAAGAGATAGGAACTAAAGATAAATAATAAATACTCCAATTGAAGGCAATTTTTAAACATTGGACTCTGGATGACATTTCAAGGGAAAGTGATCATCCCTATAAATAAGGAGTCTAAAGACAGAACAGCAGGGTACTTCAAGATTTGTAATTCTGCATATGGCAGCTGGTGAGTGGGAGCCAGTAAAGTAAGAGAACCACTGGTAGAAAGAAAACTACCATGAGTGAAGGAAAGTTTTAAAGAAGAAAAGATCCCTAAATGTGTCATATGCTGCATGTGGGCCCAATAAGAATGATTTACAGGGCTGGAATATCGTTTAGTTGGTAATCTTTCTCCCGTGTAGGCATGGAGACCCCAGCTTATATTCCCTGCATTGGGATGAATGCCCACACCACCACCAACAACAACAAAATAAACAACAACACACTAGCAAAACTAAAAACAAACCACCACCACAACAACAAAAAAAAAGTTGGTGTAGTGGTGAGCATTTAAAAAAAAAACAATCTCAGATTTAGTTCAGAGATAAGAAGATCTCCAGATCTTTGTAGCCACCAGGTGTAGCATAAATGATGAGCTCTAAGTTTAGTGAGATTCTGTCTCTGAAACAGTACTGTGAAATCAAAGATGACACCCAGTATTAACCCTTTGTCTCCAAATGTATGCAGTTGCACTTTTTTTAAAGATAAGCATTGCAAATTAGAGGTAATTTTACTTAATTATGATGATTTGAGTGCAAATGTGAGGTAAAAAATTGATCACAGTGAATAAAGGGCAAAACAGGATTGTAGTAGCCCAAGATGAAAATTGTAAAGGGCTTGTCTTAATTTTTTTTAAATGCAAATTATCATGGTTGTGTGCAACCCTAAAGAATACAATGAGAACTTTATGTTACTACTTCTATATGTTGCTTGAGATTGGAATCTAGAGAAAACCAATCTAAGCTTCCAAGACTAGGATTTTACCGAGTTCATGTATACATGGTGCATGCCTATAAACATAAGAACTTGGGAGGCTAAGGCCAGTCTGAGCATTATGAAAAACTCTTTCACATTAAAAAAAAATTCCTACCCCACAATTGGTAGCATAATTTTATTTCATGTTATTGTAAAAATATACACATATTTAGTCAAAATAGTTGTTAAAATTTTAAATCAGTTGGAAAACTATTCCTTTTAACTTTCATATAGAATTATTTTTGCTAACATAAATGTTATAGTATTAGATATACATTTAGTGTTTTATTGTTAGACTACCATGCATGTTGCATGGCAGTAACAACAAAAATAAACAGAATTGTTATACTAATGTTTTCCTTTTACATTTGTAGAATAGTTGTCAAAAAGAACAACAAGCATTGAAACTGTCCAAATGTAGTCAGAACCAGACCCTGGAAGCAGGTAAAGAAATGCATGAGAAGTCCATGGAGGTATGTTGCACATGGTCCATAAAATGACCTTAGGAATCTAAATATGTTTTAATAATCATAAAGTTTAACTACTTATTATTTTGAATTATTTCTGACTGAAGTGACTGCTATTATCCATAAAATCCTAATGGCTTTGTAGGAATTATTAAAGTTATGAAATAATAAAATGGGAATTTGACCTCAGATGTACCTCATACTTTAATAACACTATAATTATCCTGCTTTATTAAACATAACACTAATACTAACCCTAATCCTAATCCTGACCTTAACCCTTACCTTATACATCATCTGCACAGAATCTTTCATATTTGTATCCTTGGGAGTTTATTTAATAAGAGGTACTTTTCTGTTTTAGGTTTTGATGAACTTGGGGACCAAGAACTAAGATATGCTTTTTGGTGTAGATGGTGAACTGAGAAAAAAAAATGTCTATGTTTAAAAGAGCCAACATGGAGAATAATCTGAAGTACTCGTCTACTTTCCCATCTTCAAAAAATGAAGCATGAAAAAATTTCACTTGCTGGTTATATATATATATATATATATATATATATATATATATATAAAACAAAGAAAAAAATATCTACCTTTTTTGTCTCCTATGAAACAGAGTTTTAAAGTTTCTTTAATCCCTTTTATTCTGATGATTCTGAGAAGGAAGTTAATCCCAGTGATGTGATTACAAAGTTAACTAGCAGTTATACCTTAAGAGTCAAAAGAGAACTTCTTTATTTTTAAATATCTTTAATCATTTTCTTGTTTAAGTGTAAGTGCATCTTTATATTAACTTCCAAAGGAAATCTAAATGAATATGTGAATGGTATATAGTCCCGTGCACTGAAATTCCACACACTAATATAGTTGAATTATTTAAAATTTATTCTTATATTTTTTTAAAGTCGAGATTTTATTCTTCTCCTAGTTCCCCCTCTTACTGTTCCACACCCCATATCTCCTGCCTATATGCCCCCATGCTCCCAGGGCCCCAAGCCCACAATCCCCATCTCCAAGAGGATGTCCCCACCATCCTGCCCCCTCTCCACCAGACCTCCCTGCTCCCTGGGGCCTGAAGTCCCTTGAGGATTAGATGGACCTCATCTGACTGTCCAGATCTGGCAGTCCTTTTCTGTATATGTGTTGGTGGCTTTATATCATCTGGTGTATGAAGCCTGGTTGCTGGCTCAGTGTCTGAGACATCCTGGGAGGTCCAGGTTATTTGAGATTGTTGGTCCTCCTACCGGGTTGACCTCTTCCTCAGCTTCTTCCAGCTTTTCCCCAATTCATCCACAGGGGTTCCCAGCTTCTGTCTATTGGTTGCATATAAATTTGAGCATCTGACTCTTTCACCTGCTGGCTTGGTCTTTCAGAGAGCAGTCATGATAAGCCCATTTTTTGTGAGCACAGAATAGCATCAGTAATAGTGTCAGGCCTTGATGCCTCTCTTTGAGCTTTATCACAATTTGGTCTTGTCACTGGATCTCCGTTTCTTTAGGCTTTTCTCCATGTTTTTTCCCTGCAGTTCTTTCAGACAGGAACAATTCTGGGTTAGAGCTTTTTACTGTGGGATGGTAACTCAATCTTTCCACTTGATGTCCTGTCCCTCCACTGGAGGAGGTCTCTACAAGTTCCCTCTTCCCACTGTAGGGCATTTCTTCTAAGGTCCCTCCCTTTGAGTCCTTAGGGTCTCCCACCTCCCAGGTCTCTGATATAACCGAGTGTTTCCTCACCTCCTACCTCAAAAAGTTGCCTGTTTCCATTCTTTTTGCTTTTTCCTCAGCACTTCAGTCATGTTCCCCACACACACAATACCTGATCATGTTCAACTTCTTGTCCCATTTCCCACCCAGGCTCTTTCCTCCCCATCACTGTAGTGATTTTTTTAACCTTCTTAACATTTAAAATTGTTTTCATCCATACAGATAATTGAAATTTATTTATTTTTTGATTCATTATCTTATTAGTTTCCAAAGGTAAGAGATACAAATAAAGAAGGTACATTGGGTTGATTTTATTTCACTTCATTTCATTTTTGAAATAGGCACATAGTATGTTGTGTATTGTCCAAGAAGTTCTAGAATGTTTAGGTTCCAGGTGATCTCAGCATTCCATGTAGGTATTATTACAGGTATGTGACAACATACCTGGCTTATATTGTTCTTAAGAAAGTAGTCCCACAAAAATGTCCTATAAACACTTTAAAATTAACATTGCTCTCAGAGATGAAAATATTTCCTGTTAACTTACAAAATTCATTGAAAGTATATTTCTTTCTTGAAAGAAACTAAACTGCTAACTTCAAGGCAGGATAAAAGGACTGATTAGCCCCCTCTCTCTGTTCTAGGCCCAACCTCTCTGTTCCCATTGTTCTTGTTTCTATAGCTCTCTGTCTCTCTCTTTGTTTCCAGCTTCCCCTCTATCTGTTCTTTGCCCCACATTTTTCTGACCTAATGTTTTTGTTTCTGTCTCTATGCCTCTATACCTCCCCCATTTCCTCACTCCTCTACCCTCTCCCAATCATTCCCTTTATACCAGGTCTGTTCCATGGTGTAATTTCTCAAGGTCACAACTTGCATGGGCCCAGCAAATGTATTCCCTTGCCATGTAATATTTCATAACACTAACACATTAAAATCAAATGACAAAATCTATAAATATTAGTTTGAGACATGGATTCTTGTATTCCCAAAAAGGAATCAAAACAACATTTCATTTGGCTTGGCCTTAAGATAAAATCAGATAACCTAAACTTACCTAATCATTAAGAATGCTAAATTATGCACTTGTTTTTCTCCTTGCAACAATGTATGTCCATCAGTGCCCTGTGACACAAATAAATCCACAAACTTGCTCCATTGACAAGAGTATTGCTCATTTTATCCTGTGATAACAAAAGCAGGTGCAGCAGGAGCAGCATCTGCCCTAGGTCCTCTCAGGAGCTCTTTCTTTTATACACTCTCAAGAATCACCAGAATTTCAAACAAAAACTATCTGCAGCTGGGGACACACATGAGATTAAAACAAAACAAAATAAAAAAAAACTACACATATAACATTACTGGGTTTTTATAGGAAGCATAATTCTCATTCATTTTTCCTATAAGGAGGATGGAAGATCCTACAACTCAGAAGCAAATAAAACTTCCAAGTTTTAGGAAGCTCAGAAAGCTCTAGGTTTGCTGAGGCCCTCCCAAAGGCAAGAAAAGAGGAACACAATTGCTGGGGTGATGTTTCGCCTACCTCTTCCTGGTAAAGAGAATGCAACACAGTTGAATTCTTTTCAACAGCTTAAGAGCAGGAATGCCTCAATGCTACAGGAACCCCAGGAACCCAGGGAGGACTGCTTAAATACACCCCAGCACTGGGGAGGGCTATGTGTTCTGCTGGGGTTGGTCAGTCTGCAGACATGTTAATTTGCATGCACCCACTCAGGAGGGGTTGGTGCCAGATTTGGGCTAGCACCTGCTCAGTGGTGTTGTTTACTGCAATGGTGTACCAGAGACCAGCACCATCTTTTAGGTGCTGGCTGCCTACAGCATGAACAGATTTTTTTTTACTACTTGCTTGGACTGATCTTCCCCTGCTTTGTGGGCCCAGCCTGCTAATTCTGTTATCTACTGTATTTGTCTAACTCAGTTGGGATAAGGATTTACTTGGACCCAGCATCATTTGTCACATCCACTTTTCAAGTATAAAAAAAAAAATCACATACTCCATCTACCAACATGGGAGACATTATTTTTTGATATGCAGTTTTCCCCAACAGTGGAATGACAAGAAGACCAGAGCCATCCCTTAGGACAGGGACAAATGATCCAAAAGTTACTATTCTCTAACCTAGGACAACCAATGTCAATAATTTTATATGTCTCTGCAAACCTAGATTATGGCTGATCAACTTCATTGAGTCATTGGCAGCACTCAGAGTGGGCATACAGGCTAAATGATAACTATATATGTGAACATCCTTCAACTCTGGCCAGATGTATCCCTAAAGCCCATTTTTACATTTCCTACTGGAAACACATCTTATGAACAACCTGGCACTACAAGTGCAAAAATGGTGCTCCTTCAAAAGGAGCCTTCTGCATCAGACTGTCAACTAGGGACCTGGAAACATTCTAATTTCAATATCAATAACTTAAGAAACTCCTGACAGAATACTGGCTGGCAGATTGGAAAGGGCACGATCACAGGGTCTGTGTTATATTTCAAGAGAGTTTCTATCATGCATTAAGTGACATCCAGATCTTCCATTCTTTTTATGAGGAAATAAAAATTAGCCCATTTCTCATTGCTCCCATAGCAAGAAATCTGTTTTTGGTCCTGTTGCCACAGAAGCTCTGGGTCCCTCTTTCTGCATGGAAAGAGTCACTAGTCCGAGATGGGCAAAGAGTCTGCGAATGACAGACAGACGAACACGTGAGATTGTGTACTATCTGAATGTCATTTGTCAAATTGAGCATCAAACTTTTTATACACAAGAAAATAGGGAAGTTAGGTGACACATTGGCAAAGTACAAATGAGGTTACTGGATGCTTAATGGCTCTTACACAAAACAGAGGAATGTAAACACAAAGACTGGCAGGAACTGGTCAATAAAACAACTGAGACAAAGTCAGCCCTATCTAAGGTCAGCTAAAGTCTTAGAAGCCAGGTGTTAGGTCTTACACTCCTAGGGCAATGGCTTTCACACCCAAGTCATATTTCTAATTAGGGAGTTTGGCTCGAGCTAACCATCTCATTACCCTAAAACCACAGCCAGATCTACTGCCTAAACCATTGTAAATTCCTGTATGTGGGAATGATTTGGCTTTTATTCTAAGTGATAGTGTAATACCAAAGGCAATTCTGAATGTCACTGAATAGGCAACATTGAATTCCAAACCCATGGTTCAGCTCAAGGACTTTCTAGGACATTGGAACACTGGCAAAGGCTTAGCTATGTCAGAAATCAATATTAAAAGGCACTTATAATAAGATATTACTAAAAGAGAGCACATGGATCTGTACACCAAACTAACAAGGGGATAGGGTATGAATATATGGGTTATGAGAATGCCAAATCTCCAGGAGTTGAGTTCCTTTTGAAACTCTTTGACTCATGAGTGTTTCCAGGGCTCTTGGACTGCCAAGCGGACTTCACTACAGTGTGCATGTGCGGCATCCTGGTAGACACAAGAGTCCAGTAGCTAAGGGTCTATTTTGGCCATGCATGTGAAAAAACTAACATGGAAGAACTATGGCCTGGATAGATAAAAAAAAAAAAACTGGATTCCTGTAATCCTTTGTATGAGACAAGGTTCCCCGGTCCTGCTACAAATCTTGACTCACTAAAACTTCAATTATTGGGACTAGGAGTGGTAATAGCACATGTGTTTAAACCTAAGCACTCCAGAGCCAGAATCCTCTGTGATTTTGAGGCTAGCCTGGTTTACACAGTGTGTCCCAGGTTACTCTAAGCTACATAATGAGATCCTGGACAAAACCAAAACCAAAATTGAACTAGTACTTAAGTTTTTGGGGAAAACTGACCTACCTAATGGAAGGGTGATTTAAACTTCTGCTGGAAGCCCCACATGCCTGGGCCAATCATTCTTTAATGCAGTCACTTAGGAAATTCAATGGTGTGGATTCCCAAACCACTTTGAACAAAACATCTATTCCTTGTCTAGTTTCTCTAATCTCTGACCGGACCGAAAAAAAATGTCAATGCAGGTATCAGGTACCATGCCCTTTGTGGGCTATACTGGATATGTTGGGTACACAGCCTCGATTATACTTTTTCTCACCTAATCAGGATTGTGTGTGTTGGGGACTAACTGTACAATTTTCTTCCTGTTCCAACTTACCAGAGGGGACCATTTAGAAATCTAAAGTACTAGCCAGGTGGTGGTGGCACTCGACTTTAATCCCAGCCCTTTGGAGGCAGAGGCAGGCAGATTTTTGAGTTCCAGGCCAGGCTACTATGCAAAGTGTGTTTCAGGACAGCTGGGGGTATACACAGAAACCCTGTCACGAAAATAAAAAAATAATAATATAAAAAAAAAGAAAGAAAAGAAAAGAAAAGAAAAGAAGAAAAAATCTAAAGTACTGGTAGTCGCAAAGTAAATGGTGTGCCCTTGAAATTGGCAACTAAAAAGAAAATGAATGGCAATCTGAGTGTAAAAATCCATTAACATGATCCAGCTACCTGGACAGAGTCCTGAGGCTACCAAACTCCCATGTATATGTGAAACCATATTAGCAGTATAAGACACAGTTTAAATAATTATTAGTATAATATTATTTTGTGACATAAAATTATTAACTGTACAATACAAGAAACATTGAATTTATTACTACTATAACTCCAAAAGCCCTTAATATACATTTGTATAATAGTATCCTCAGAGGATTGAAACCTTCCACCCTACAGGAAGCTCCTTAAGCAGAGAGATAAACAACTCAAAAGAAATCCAGGAAGCTCTTTAAGCAGGAAGGCAAACACCTTCAAAGAGCTTCAAGGAGTCCCTCAAACTGACAAAAGTCAGTAGGCTTCTCCCTGCCAGAGAAAGGAATAAAAGCTGAGAGTCCCTCTCATATGCAGAAAGATGAGGTACAAAAGAGAAATATGAGGCCAAGACTTAGAGCAATTCTTCCTGGAAGGTAAAACCCTGGACAATCCCCAACCTTGTTTTCCCTAATCTCTAAAATACATCCAGAAAGAAGCTCTTTGTTCTCTATAGCCAGCAAAAAGCCTTTTTGTTTCGGTGCCTTACAGCCAGAGATGTGATAATTGTAGGAAGACCTATAGGGATATGGAGATAGAGAGGATATGCAGACTACTCCCCACCCATAGCCAAGATTACTCCCAACTCCTCCCAACTCTCCCCATCTCCTCTGAACTCTCCTCCCAACTCCTCCCAATTCTTCATCTAGCTGTTAAAACCCCCTGTTCTTACTGCTCAGGGTCAAACTCCCCTGCCCTGCAAGGCAGAAGGAGTTTGTCCTCAGCTAGATTTAGTAAAAGCTCTTGAATTTGGCATCAGGGGTGGTTTTCTCTTGAGTCTTTGGGGTGCTGGCCAGCTCATCCTAGGACTTGAGTGGAGGCCCAGCTTTTGGTGGTCTTACATGTGGGTGCTCATTTGCTGAGATTTGTGGCATACCCCAGTTCTCAGAGATCCCCGCTGAGAGGTAAGATCCTGCCTTTGTCTATGTCATTGTCTATGTCTTTTTCTGCAGGCTTTTTTTGAATTTTGTATTCTTAGTTTACAGTAGCCTGTGCACATGAGAGCAACAAATTCCCTGTCTGGGATGGAGGGGAGGGTTACTGACAGATGTGTCAGGAGTAACTGGCTGCCAACCTGGGAGACATCCCAGGAGGTCTGAGGGAGCTCCAGGGATGCCTGGGTATTTCCCATCGGGGAGCCAATTGAGACTGTGCTCACTCAGCTGTCTGTTTTTGTTACTAGGTGCTAATTGAGTGGTGCTCACTCAACCATCTGTTTCTGTTACTGTGTGCCAATTGAAAGGTGCTCACTCAGCAATCCATTTCTGTTACTGGGTGCCAAGTGAGAGTGTGCTCACTCAGTCATCTGTTTCTGTTACTGGGTGCAAAGTTAAGAGTGTGCTTACTCAGCTGTCTGATTGGGTACTGGTTGCAGTTATCGTAATTTATTGTATGTATATCTTGTTTGTTTCCCTGAATGTGACTCTGACAATGAGACAGACTATTAGCACTCCCCTGGTATGAGTCTTGTGATTTGGACTGAAATTAAGACTAGGTAGGATTCACAACCCGTCTGTAGATGTCAGAAAGAGATTTTGAAAAACTTTCTGCTCTAGGGAATGGCACACTTTTGGTGTTGGTTTAACACCAGAGGACACTCTTGATTTGATTGTGATTTCTGCCCTTAAATATGTTGTTTAGGCAGAGGGTACGAGGGTCTCAACCAAATCAAGTGACATAGAATCTCATCTAAAAAAATTTAGCCAAGGACCCCCCCCCCATCCTTGTTGAAACCTTGAGTTCAGTGGAAAAAGCCAGACTCCTGAGACCTAACTCTCAGCCACTCAGAGAAAAAAAACTGAGATAAAAATAGTGGAGTCTGAACTGCAACCCTGGCTCCCACAAAGATATATCCAGAGATAGAAGAACCTCCACAATGGCATAACACCCTACCACCATATCCCCAACTCGTCCCCTCCCAGACCTCTCAACATGTCTGAGGTGCCGCTGGAGATGTGGGGGTGGGACCAGCAGCTGGAACCTGAGGCTGTTGAGCTCGGAACCTAGAGGAAACAGACTGCACAGTGCTGCCTTTATATACTTATGGCCCTCCTCCATCAGAACCAAGACAACTGCAGTCCCTTTAGTACTGGCCATTTTCCTCTACTGATCCTATAATTTGAAGGCATATCATGCCCCCTTTTCTGAAAACCCCTCTAGCCATACTCACCTAATGTAATCTCTCATGTTCTCTCATCAGCCCACTAGGGATAACTGTCAACAGAATTTGAGCATTCTTTTCACCACAGAGGAGAAAGAAAAGATACTGCTGGATGCAAGAAAGAACATGCTAGGGGTCAATGAATGGCTGTCACATCTTCTGAATGAAATAGATGCAGGCTTGCCTCTGACAAGTCCTGACTGGGACCCTAAAAGGCCTCACAGTAGGGGGCAGTTGACAGTTTTCCTCTGGGCTCTAGTAACAGGGCTGAAAGGAGCTGGCAGGTGCCCCACTAATTTGGCCAAGGTAAGAGGGATCCTACAAGAGGAAAAGTATGACCCAGCAGTGTTTTTTTGAGCACCTCTTAGAACCATACAGGCCTTACACTCACTTTGACCCTACATCAGAGGGCCAGCAGGCAGCGATGGCCATGGCTTTCATTGGCCAGTCTGCTTCTGACATTAGAAGATTACAGTGTCTATAGAGTCTGCAAATATTATCTTTGAAAGATCTGGTTAAGAAGGCAGAGAAAGTATACTATAAGAGAGAGACTGGAGAAGAAAAAAGAGAAAGAGAAAAGAGAGAGTCTGAAGAAAGATAAATTATACGAGATAGAAGGCTGTAAGAAATTTAACTAGGGTTTTAGATATAATTCCAGGTGATAAGGAATATTATAGAAAGGGACGGGAAAGTAGGCAGACAGTGTACCTGGGCAATACAGCACCAAGAAGATCTCAAAACTCCAGAGGACCTTCGCAACCACCTCTAGATAAGGACCAATGTGCATACTCAAAAAAAAAAAAAAATCGACACTGGGCAAAAGACTGCCCCCCCCCAAATAGATATCAGTCCTCCCAAGGTCCTTAACCCAGAGGACAATGACTAGGGCAGATGGGCCTTAGGCCCCCCTCCCCGAGCCTAGGGTAATCCTAACTGTGGAGGCGACCACAACATATTTCCTTGTTGATACCAGAGCAGAATTTTTAGTCCTGAAAGAGCCACTGGGGAAATTGAAGAACAAGAAAACTGTAGTAATAGTGGCTACTTGTCAGAATCCATACTCTTGGACCACTGACAATAAAGTTGATTTAAGAAGAAGCCAAGTAACTCATTACTTTCTCATCATTCCTGAATGCTCCACCCCATTGTTGGGGAGAGACTTACTATCAAAATAAAAGCCCACATAAGTTTCTTTTCAGAAGGAACTTCAGTCTCTTGGATTCCACCATCTCTATAATTTTAGCTTGAAAATCAGAAAACTAATATAGATAAAGTGAGCTCAAACCTGTTAGAGAAAAGTTCTAGAAGGGAACTGGTTAGAGAGATATCCTCAAGCCTGGTCAGAGAGTGCAGGTATAAAAATGACAAAAAGGGTGCCACCATCGTTGTGATACTCAAAGCTGGTGCGACTCCTATTGGGGTATGATAATACCCCTTGAACAAAGAGGCCTTCAAGGGCATCAGACCTCACCTCAAAAGGCTCTTAGAACTGGGTGTTTTATTCCCTTGTCAGTCTTCCTGGAATACTCTGTTGCTAGCAGTTAAAATTCACGCTTCACCCCGGGAAAGCAGCTAAGAGGTGACCCGCCAGGGGCATACTGGGCAATAAATTTTACTGACGTTAATCCAGCCAAGTACAGTAATAAATATTTATTAGTTTTTAAGACACTTTTTTCAGGGTGAATGGAAGCCTTCCACACTAAGAAGGAGACCACCAATGTCATGGTAAAGAAGATATTAGAGGAAATTTCCCCAATATTTGACATCCCTAAGGTAATTTCATCAGACAACATCCCCTCCTTCGTTGCCCAGATAAGACAATTGCTTATAGACCCCAGATTTCAGGACAGGTAGAGCAGATAAATAGAACATTAAAGTAAACCTTAACTATATTGGCTTTAGAGACCAGCAGAAAAGATTGGACAACACTCTTAACCTTCGCCTTGTTCCCAGGGAAATTTATACTTACACCCTTTGAACTCCTCCATGGGAGACCTCATGAAGCAGGGAGAATGTTTGACCCTGGTGTTCCTTTTTCCCAACCCCTGCCAGCTCACTTGAAGGCCCTATAACTGATCAAAAAGAATTCCTGGGAATTGCTGAAAAAAATCAAACACAGACACACACACACACACACACACACACACACACACACACACACACACACACACACACACACACAAACAAACAAACAATACATAGGTACCAGGAACCATAATGGGACCACATCAATTTCAAATAGAGCATCTTATCCTGGCCTGACACCACCTTTCTAACAACCATAAAAACAGATGAAAAGGACCCTAACTGGTGCTTGTGACAAGCTCTGCTGCTGCTCCTCCAGCCTGTGTCTGGCTCCCCCATATTGGCCCCACCGAGGTCCACTGGCCCAGCCCTTCTTGCACTAACTGGGCTTGGCTCAGGAACTGAACCTCCTCCCTTCATCCCACCTCTGGTGAGAAACTCTTTAGTCTCATTAAAGGGCTTCTGGGGCTCTCAATGTAACAAATTCTAAAGATGTGACTTCATGTTGGCTTTATTTGACAGCTGGGCCAGAGGTTTAATTTTCCTAGTTCTAATATTAGAACTATTTACTAGAAGGAGTGGGGTATGTGAGACCCTGTCTTATAGCATTTATCCCTGGAAGGAAGAGCCCCTGGACATTTCCCAACCTTATTTTTTTCCCTTGATCTCTAAATAAACATCAGAAAGAAGCTCTTTGTATTCTATTGCCAGCAAAAGCCTTTTTGTTTCTGTGCCTTACAGCCAGAGATGCGATAATTGTAGGAAGACCTACAAGGATATGGATATAGAGAGGAGGTGCAGACTACTCCCCCACTATACCCCCACCTATAGCCAACTCTCCTCCCAACTTCTTCCAATTCCTCAGCTAGCTGTTAAAGTCCCGTAATGTTACTGCTCAGGGTCAAACTCCCCTGCCCTGCACGGCAGAAGGAGTTCCTCCTCAGCTACCTGATAATAAAACCTCTTGCAGTTTGCATTAGGTGTGGTTTTCTCTTGAGTCTTTGGGGTGCTGGGCAGCTCATCCTGGGACTTGAGTGGAGGCCCAGCTTTGGGGGTCTTACAGAGTCTTGGTGAAGTTGAGACTAGTTGTCTGAAAGAAGCAGAAACAAGAGGGAGCTGGAGCTACCCTGCCTGGAAGGGGTTTAGATCCACTGAGCTACATTGAAAGGATTCTCTCCAACCTGTTGAGCTGTCTGCTCTATTCTCCAGGTTCCCATTTTTGTGGACCATAGTGGGGTGGGCTTTGGTGGTACAGCTGTCCCTGAGTCATTTCTGCTCCTGTAAGTAATCCCTCACACATATTCCTGTAAGGAATCCCAGTAAAACTCATTCATCAACCAATTTGGAATTCAGCAACATTTATAACATAACCAGTTCTAATTCCACCACAGTTAATGCAATAGCCAACATTTGGCCTTAATTATTACAGATTGATTATTTTTGCTTGTTTATTGTGTATAAGAATAACTCAGTGAAATTCTACATTTCTCCCATATGGATTCAGTCCTTGAAATCCAGTTGCCAGGGAGCAAAAAAAGAAATTTGACTTGCTGAGCCTTCTTGCCAGCTCTGATTTTGCCAACTTTAATGCTTATAGCAGAAATATGGCCTAAAGTCAAAATATTTGTATTTATTTATTCAAATTCATTTGTTTATTTAATATATTTGTGTGTGCCTATTCTCAAGCCACAGTACACAGGGTTTTTGGGCATTGCGGTTTTTAGTGTCTTTTTTGGGGTTCTATTTTTTTTTAAGGTTGTTTTAGAGTTTTAGGTTTTTTTTTTTTTTCATTAGTTTGTTTTATATTTTGTTTCTTTGTTTTGTTTTGGCTTTTTAGTAAGACTTCTTGAGTTCTTTTTAGAATTTTAGATTTTTCTTTAGAGTTTGTAAAGTTTTAATTGAGGCTTTTAGGATTATTTTTTTAAGGTTCTTTCATATAAAAAATGATTTTAGGGTTTCCTCAGTGTTTCAGGCAACTTTTTAAAGACATGTTGTTGTTGTTGTTGTTGTTGTTTGTTTTGTTCTTCTGTTTTGTTTTTTGTTTTTTTGGGTTTTTTGCTTTTACAATTTTTAAGGTCTTTTTAGGTTTCTTGAGATTATGGGGAATTTTAGGGCATTTTAAAAGTGTTTTTAGAATTTTTTATGGTCTTTTTAGAGTTCCTGTTTTTTTTTTTTGTTGTTGTTTTTTTGTTTTGTTTTTTTGTTTTGTTTTGTTTGTTTGTTTAAGTATTTTCGGGTCTCCTTTTTGTGATGTCCAATGGCTTTAATCCCAGCATATGGCAGGCAGAGGCAGGCAGATTTCTGATTTCAAGGCCAGCCTTGTCTAAAAAGAGATTTCCAGGACAGGCAGAATTACACAGAGAAACACTGTCTTGAAAAACCATAAAAAGTAGCTAGCTAGCTAGCTAGCTATCTAGCTATCTATCTAGATAGATAGATAGATAGATAGATAGATAGATAGATAGATAGATAGATAGATAGATAGATAGATAGATAGATAGATAGGATACATAGATAGATAAGATAGGTAGGTAGGTAGGTAGGTATGTAGGTAGGTAGTTGATAGGTAGAAAGGTAGATAGGTAGATAGATAAATATAAAGAATTTTAGGTTATTTTAAAAGCTTTTTAGGTCTCTTTTAGTGTTTGTTTAAAGATTCTAAAGTGTTTTAGGGTTTTCTTTTTTAAGATTTTAGGAGTCTTTTAGGGAGTTTTAAGTATTTTAGAGTTTTTAGGATGGGGGCTTGAATGACAGGGATTTTATGTAGGGTTTTAGTTTTTTGTGATTTAAAAATATTTCTGGATTTTTTGGGATTTTAGGGTTTTCTTGAGGTCTATATTTGGAGAGGGATGGATGTTTCTTGATTTCTTTTGAATTTTAAAGTATTTTAGGGTATTAGGATCTTTTAGGGCTTTTAAAGGATTTTAGGATTTTTTTTTAATTTCTATTTTTTTAAAGCTTTTGTTTTGTTTGTTTGTTTGTCATTGTTTATTTTATTTTATTTTTTAGAAATTTGGTATAGTTTTTTAGGGCTTTAGGTTCTTATTTTAGAAATATATATATATATATTTCTTTTCTTTTTTTGGTTTTCTTCATTTTTTTAAAATTTCAGTGTTTTTGGGGTCTTTTGCAATTTTTATATTTGCTTCTCACCATTTGTTTATCTCAGATTTTTACTGGCCTTATTGTTTCTGACCCGATCCTGTTCCTCCAACGAACGAGCTGATTGTGAACTGGTTGTGGTGGAGCTTCCGGGAATCAAAGTTGTCGATGGTTGTGGGACTGGATCTGGAGCAGCGGCTCTGGCCCAGGCCGAGTTTTCGGCCAGAAGGAAAATGTATCTCTACCAGGGCAAGACAGATATGGTTTGCCTTCACTGGGCCCCTTGAGGTCCCAGGTAGGCACAGTATTGTGGCAAGCGGTATCTAATCTGTGAGCTTGGCTATGACAGACCTCCTAGTAGTCAAGATATCTCTGTATGTGGGAGGTGTTCTGGAGCACCAGCTCTGCTGCAGGGAAGAGTTGTGGCATCATGATAAAGTCTTATCCCTCTGGAATGATAAGACAAAAAAAGCTTTCCTTCTACTAGTTGCCTTGTTAATAGTGGTTGCTCACAGCAATAATACAGCAATTGCTAACTCCCCTTTATTTTTATTATGATAAGTAATATATTAGGTTTTCTTTCTTTCTGCAAGAGAATACTATCACTCAACCTCACACATGCACAAAATTATATAAAATTGGCCTCAAACCCGTATGAGAGCAAAACTATGTTAATTACCTTATTCCAAATCTGTGTTAACTCACTTAACAAAACACTCTCCTTCCATCCATTTTCCTCCAAATGCCTTGATTTCAGCTACTGCTACAAACACACCAGTAGTGACCCACCTGACAGGTCGAAAAGCCTAGACATGGTCCCGAGGCAAAAACTTCACGGAAACTCCTGTATTCATGGTAACCTGTATAATGAATGTTCCAATGTCCTTGCTTTAGTTGGTAAATGGATCTGTGTGCTTTCCCTTAATATTGCTTTCTTGTAAGTGCCTCTAAGGATTGATTTTGACATATTGCTAAGTTTGATACCTCACCTAGGAATTCCTGTCCTAGGCATTCCTTGAGCAAACTATGGTCTTTGAATTCACCAAGGATTCTGCCTATTCAGTGACATTCAGATTTACCTCTAGTACTGTAAGAGAGATAATGAAAGAAATCAGGCATTACTATCTGTTCCACAGAGTTAGAATTCTCAGGGCAAACTACTACCATATGCAAGAATTTACTATTATCTAGGAATAAGAAAGGTTGTGTTATAAGAAGAAACCAGAATAGATAATTAGAACTATAGATAGTTGAGCTTCAAACATACACAGGAATTTGCAATGGCCTAGGGGCCCGGGGTACTATATGATAGACTAGAAGAGGAACTATTGCAAGGGCACAAAACCATTGCCTATGACTTCTAAGATTAAGCAAATCTTAGGGAAGGCTACTTTTGATCCCAGTTTTTAACATTGAATTTTATCCCAATTGGTCCCTGCGAGTTCTTTGTAGGCATTCCTCTATTTTGTGTAAAAGTCACTTATAAGTCTATTGCTCCCTTTGAGACAAATTGCATTCAGATCCACACTCATTTGTGTCCTGTCTGTTTCTCAGCCTCTCTTCTTGGTAAATCCTTGCCCAGCTTTACTCAGAATCCAAGATATGCCCATGGAGCAAGGACCCAAGTGAGGTTTGTCTGTGGCAAGCTACCTTTCAGTTGACTAAAAATATATCATATATATACACTCCAGCTCTATTCAGGTACCCCAGGAGAAGGATCTCATTAGATTATGAGATCTCATTATGGATGGTTGTGAGCCACCTCGTAGTTACTGGGATTTGAAATCTGGACCTTCAGAAAAGCAGTCAGAGCGCTCAACCACTGAGCCATCTCACCGGCCCTATATACCACATTTCATCTATTAAGTTCATAATGGAAAAGAAACGGTTCCATTTCCTAGCTATTGTGAATATTGCAATAAATATGCATTGAAAATATATCAGATGTAGGATGTGGGACCTTTAAGTATTTGTCTTGGTGTGTGACAGCTAGACTATCTCATAAGTCTAGTTTTGAAAACCAGTGTACTAATTTACACAGTGCTGCCCATGTTTACATACCACCATGGATACATATGGGAGAGGAAGTAGTCAATTGATCCCTATTTGTAGAAAATGCAATCCTGTCCTTAATAGTTTCAACAGAAAACTTATATACAAACAGTTTCAGCAAATTGGAGTGATACAAAGTCACATTAAAAAATCAACATATTTATATATGCCATCAATGAACTTGCTGAGAAAGAAATAAAGGAAGTAAAATCCAATTCCTAATAACTTTTTAAAAAAATAATAGGGGCTGGGAAATAATTAAGGGGATATTGTGCTTGCCAGACAAATGTGAGGAAAAGAGTTCAGATAAACCAGTACCCAGTGTTGAGTGAGTGTGTCTGCTCACCTATACTCTGATCAGAGGAAGACTGGAAATCTTGGGTCAAGCTGCCTTGCTAGACAACCCAAACCCTGCTAAGTAAACAGAGTGAAAGTCATCAAATTACACAGCTTTAACATGTGGTCTGTACATGAACATGCGCACACATGAACATATCCTCTTATATATGTACAGCTTCATACATGAAAAAACATTATACATACATGCCATTAAGATCCACCTCCATTCTCCCTCATCCACTCTACAAACACACAAACACACACACACACACACACACAGAGAGAGAGAGAAAGAGAGAGAGAGAGAGAGAGAGAGAGAGAGAGAGAGAGAGAGAGAGAGAGAGAGAGAGAGAGAGAGAGAGAGAGACAGGGAAGAGACAGAGACAGAGAGACAGAGAAAGATAGACAGAGACAGAAAAACAGAAAGACAGAGACTGAGAGAAAGAGAGAAGGGATGAGGAGGAGTCATAAGAAGATAAATTGTAAGAAAACATTAAGACAGGACAAACAAGACAGTGTCTTACTGTTCCCACAAAACTCTGCTAGGAGAAATAGCATAAAAGCACAATGGTGTCATCAAGACAGCTCCAGTCATGAAAAAGAAAGTACATCAAGGCCCTATTAAACATCCAAACCAATATTTTGTTTGACTGACTTCCAGTGTCAAGCTTTTAACATGCCAAATGTCAAAAGATATTAATTTAGTTTACAAAAAGACTTGATCTTATGTCTTTCCTGGTCATTCAGTTGTTTGTTCATGTAAGAGAATAAACTTAAGAAAAGGAATATATTTTAAAACCTTTATTAAAGAATATTAATTACTGTGTTAAATGCTACAAACCTATTCAGTTATTTTCATTATTACATTTACAATGAATAAAAGTCATTTTATTTGAAGAACATTATAATGCTGTTATTTATAATGATATGTTTAAAAAACATATCCAATATTTAGAAAAATTCACAAAAAACTTTTCAAAACATAAGTCAAGTAATCACCTTCATAGATTTAATTTCAAAGTGAAAAATTAAAATTTCTTTTCAATATCACCATGCTTAAATCAAGCATTTCTCCATTTATAAACCACTACTCATTTTGCCTTTATAGATTATCTGAAAGAAACATAGGTACAGTAACTTAAATCCAGAAAGCTATTTTGTTCTGACATTAAGATTGCACAGCTAATTCTCAAAAGGTGTATATTATCTGAATCGATACATATAATTTCCTACCCATTTTACCATGCAGCAAGTTCTTCATGCCTAGCATGATTGTTCTGTTACTTAAATTCAATGTTTTCAGAGATGGCAAAAGACCAACTAGAAATTCAGATAAGCATAGTTAATACAGAATTAGCCAGGAATACAAGTTACCCCAGATTGTAGGAGAAGAGTGGATATTCTGACAGCAAATAGCTTTTAAATATAAACTCCTGAGATAAGTTGGAGTTAAAAAAAAAAGAGGGGGGGTGGAAAAGCATTCAGGAATTCCAAGAAGAAAGAACTTATGGCATAGCAATGAGGCAATGGCACAAGGAAATAACTGGTTGATAGAAAGTGTCCCTGAGTTTCTGAATGATGCAAGCCTTTATTGCTGCATAGCAAAAGGGAAACAGAAATCCTTCACAAAACTCAAAGAGAGGAGCCAAATAAACACCTTTCATCCAGCAAGATCAAAAACTGCTCATAGAAAACTGGCAAAGTGTACAAAACAGGCAAAACAAGTTTCTGTGTCAGTAAAGTAGGATCTTCACTTATAGCCTCAATTTTACACTTTCTCAGTGTACCAATTTCTATAAAACATGATCTCTCAAATAATCAGCTTGACTAAGTGTTTAATAAATAATCCTGTGCAACTATATTCCAGCTGCATCATTGGACTCAAACTGAATGGTCCATGTGTTGCCACTGATGTGAGCCATTATCCTGTTGTGCTTCAGGAGAATTATATGACCTTCAACAAGCAATCCAAATATGACAATGAATAAGAACCCAACTTGCTAACTGTGACAGACAAAACAATTCTTTAAGGCCACTAGTGCTACATTCAGGAGTCCAACTTTGTCTGTGTTCTGAATCTAGTCAAAAACAGTTAAAATATTGGAAATAAAACTTGCATCTGTACTATAAATAGATTACTGTTTTGCCCTTATTCTGTGAACAATAACATGTTAATTGCACAGTAATATTTCAGTAAGTATTAGTCATTCAGAGATGTCTTTCAGCATCCAGTTAGACTCACAGTTGTCACAAATTTATCTAGGAGAGGTCGTTTTTAAAATACAGAATAATATCTGTGATATCAATTCCATGCATTCTTTGCTCTATTCAAATACTATCACCTGTTCTTTCCCTAGCAAGTATGCCAGTGTTTGTCTATCCCCATAGCCTCTGAGGAGGAATTGTATGGATAAAACTTACCCATTCAGTTGTGAGATGGAAACTGACATCACTGAAAATCTCACTGACTACCTCAGGTTATAGGGATCTATCCTGGTGTAAAATGGACTTGAGATCACAGTCTCCTAAGAACAACATGTCCATTATTTCATATCATGCTCTGACTTCAACAATTCCTTGTCATGACACCTTAGAGTGGGCACCAGACCAGGTAGCACTCTGAACCCTAAAGAAGAGGGTCGTCGGGTGTTGCGGCCGCCAGCAGCTCGCAACATGAATGGTTCAACTGAGAAGGCCACTCGAGCTGTAAGAGAGGAATCTAGACCGGGCGAAAGAAGAAATGGAGCTAAGACAAATTCATTCTGATCAAAGCTCAAATATTATTGTTGCGACACTAGTTATAAAGGAAGGGGGAGGGGACCCGACTCCCGCCGAATAATCTCTGGTCCAGTAGAAAGGTGCACGTGTGTGGCTCTGCAGGTTCTAGCAGTGGGTGTGGCAGAACGAATGAGCAGGAAGCTCCACCCCTGAGCAAGCAGGTTTCAGGCTGGGGGAGGGGAGACTACATTTTCTCCCTTTTATTAACAAAACAAAAAAAAAAAAAAAGAGAAAAAGCTGGCCTGAGGGGGAAAAATTATCTATGCTCAATAGTTCTGCCTGGAATCTAGGGCTGAAGAAAAAACTTGCTTCCCTGGGATTCTTTAACTTTTCTTATGGTAAACTGTATCTGGCTTAAGACTGTCCTTTCTTAGTAAACAACTAACTGAAAAGCCTGGAGCTGCAGGCTCTGACTTAATTATGCTAATTAGTACTTGTTAGGTAACTTTCTAGTTGACCTCCGCATTTTTGGATGATAGGTGGGAAACAGGGAGAAGGGGTTCAGCCAGCTCTGTAGTACAAGGCCAAATGGCTTTTTTATTTGGCTGGGAGGCAGTGAAGGGCTTGCCCTTTCAATAGTACGTCTCCAATCTCTCTCCCCCCTATTAATTAAGTTAAAATAAGGCAGCGCTTGACTGAGGTGATCAAATGATTTTCTCATCCGTAGATGAGTGGGCTTTTAACCTTGGCTTGGGTGGACATTGACCCGATTCCTCCCGTGGGTACTGTTAAGACCCACACCTGTGGCTCTGGTATCTTTTGGGGAGGAGAGGCAGAGCCGAAAAATATTTTTGATTTTTAGCCAAAATTTGATACCAACCTCTTTCAAACCGGGTTTATCTCACAGGAAACTCAGAAATGGTCAAGCTGGACCTTCCCCTGCAGTGCTCTCTGCACCAAGCGATGCCTATACTGAATTTGTATGATCACAAACCAGTATGCACAGTTCTGAGTGCTGTGCAGCTCCTAAAGGAGAATTATCAACCTCAGATTTAGCAATGCCTAAGCAATAATTATGTCATTAGTAACATCACGATTTGTGGCTAAAATAGGAGCTGGAAGTCGTTTCTCCTCATCCCTGTTTTTTCCACAGCCTAAGGAGCTAAGGACACCTTGCAGTAACAGAAAGGGTGAAAAGCCAGAGGCCGGCTAAGGGACTAAGCCTGTCTATCAAAATAAAAACCAATCTTTATTAATATAGAAATATCTACTTTTCTAGCCCTCTTGGTAAACCTAATTTTTAACTCAGACTGAAGGCCACATGCTGGAATTGTCCTTGGAATGGAGATAACAGCTACCACCTGTGTGCTCTAGGGGGGCGGGGATGCACATCCGCTGCTCAAGAATGTTGATTTACCTGCTTGAAAGACAAAATCTCGACAGTGAGAAAGTAGGAAAGCAGAACTTCTTTTGGGGAAGTCCATGTACTTTATTCAAATGCAAATTGTAAAGCTGAGGCTAGTCTCCGGCCTCCTGTCAGGGAGCTGGCTCAGAGAGTAGCTGAAGAACAGCTTTGGGAGCTTTTGCTCTCAGCTGAATTTTAAGCACAAAAGGAATTTTAGTCTTTAGAATGATACTTACCAGAAGAGTCAGAATCTGTGTTCATCTGACGAATTAATCTTTCTGGCAGCCACCGCGCTCCATCTTCATCTCGTGAAAAAACACAAACTGAGCCCCTACCCCAAATTAGAACTGGATCTGGACCCTTCCATTCATTAGTCAGGGGGTCCTTCCATTTTACCAATGCATAAGAGTTAGAAGTAACTGGATGCCAGTGGCGATCCGCTGCAGACTGTCCTTTGATATCGGTGTGCAAGAAATTTAGGACAAATAAGGTGAAGGCAAGGTGGGCCTTTGGTGACCTTGGGGGATATAGCTGCCCCTCTTTTGTTTTAAAAAGCCAATTCTTTAAGGTGCGATGAGCACGTTCAACTATTACTTGTCCCATGGGGTTTGCTTGATGTCTGCACAAAGGCAGACATATTCCGCCAAATCTGTCTGTCCCTTATGCGGTTGAATCGCAGCTCGGCAAATTGCGTTAGCATTCTCATAAGCCAATTGCATAACGAAGGGACTTCCCGTGTCCGGACTTCCAAGGATTCTACCAGCTGAAATCAATAGCCTGTCCACAAAATCCTGATATGGTTCATCAGAATTCTGCCGAATGCTAGCTAAACTTCTACCAATCTCTCCTTTGACTGGCAACCTTCCCCAAGCTCGGCGAGCGGCCGTTGCAATTTGCGCATACACTGCAACGGGAAAATCAATCTGATTTGTCTGTCCCTCATATGGACCCTCTCCTAAAAGCATGTTGCTATCCCAGTCTGAATTACCAGCCTGAGCGTTAGAAGCAGCAGTTTTCTTACTGGCGCCTCGCCATTCAGAATCCCAAAGCAAAAAATCTCCTCCTGACAGGGTAGCCTTAGAAAGAGTCTTCCAATCTAATGGGGTTAAGCGTGACTCCACAACTGTGTCCAGTAATGCTTGAGTGAATGGGGCTGAAGGGCCATATTGCACAACAGCTGCCTTTAACTCTTTTATCAACTTGAAATCCAAGGTCTGGTAATGTCTGGCCCTAGTATCTTGCTGATCAACTACCTTGACCACAGGAAAGGCTAGCGTATTAGACATATTCTGTCCTTTCCCACGAGCCTGACTCACAACCTTTTCTAGCGGCACCTGGTGAACTACAGAAGAGTTACTCTTCTCCGCTTCTGACATCTTTTTTAGTTCCCGAAGCTCATTAGTCAGCCTCTGAAGCTTAATCTCAAACTCTAACTCGCTTAGTCCTGTATCCCTATGCATGGCACCTCCCAAAGTGGGGACTACAGGTGGAGCAGAAGATTCACAAGAGGACCAATTCTCATTAAGGTAATGGGCAGCTCCTCTATCTGAGTGATTTTTGTTAAAAATCAGTTTCTCATCCGAGTTTCCACATTTATCAATTTTTGAGTTAAGAAGACCTTTTTCTGAGGAGGCCCTCTCTGACAGGCACTCCTCCTGAGATACCACAAGCTCCGCCTGGGGGCAACTTAGCCCTGGGGAAGTGGCATCTTTTATTGCATCATTTACAAGCGCCCAGAGGCCTAGGGTAAAATTATCTGCCTGAGTGATTTTTAAGGCCTCACCAACTTTCTCCCAGGTTCCACAATCTACTGTTTCTTCTTCTTTGAACCATGGGCAACAGCTATCTATCTTACCTAAAATTTTTTTTTACTAATTGTACTTCAAGCCGTACTCCTCTGGCCTGAAACAACTCCTGAAAACTATGGGCAACCGCCTGATCCATGACTTTAAATCCTTTCTTCTTTCACCTAAGCAGCTTTCTAAAAAGCTGCGGCCAACCTGCCTGCTTCCGTTTCTAGTTCCGATTAACACACTGCTGACACAAGCAGAACCAGCGTTGGGTTAGCACTGATTCAAGCTTAATTCGTATCCTACCACATCCTCAGCAACACTTTACAAAACTGAAATTTTAAGCTAGCGCTAGCATGTGTACCTGTCCGTTGCTCTGATGTCCGATACGAAGATCCTTTCCTGTGGAGCTCCACAGCAGCAGCATTTCTCTTAGCATCTTTCTGCCATTCTTCAGGTCCCTGTTCAGGCACCAAAATGTTGCGGCCGCCAGCATCTCGCAATCTGAATGGTTCAACTGAGAAGGCCACTCGAGCTGTAAGAGAGGAATCTAGACAGGGCGAAAGAAGAAACGGAGCTAAAACAAATTCATTCTGATCAAAGCTCAAATTTTATTGTTGCGACACTAGTTATAAAGGAAGGGGGAGGGGACCCGACTCCCGCCGAATAATCTCTGGTCCAGTAGAAAAGTGCACGTGTGTGGCTCTGCAGGTTCTAGCAGTGGGTGTGGCAGAACGAATGAGGAGAAAGCTCCACCCCTGAGCAAGCAAGTTTCAGGCTGGGGGAGGGGAGACTACACTCGGGGTCCCTCCTCATTCAGAAACTTTGGATGATTGCCGTGCTACCTGAAGCAGAACTGCAAAGTGAGGCAGCCTAGGATTGGCCAGTGCAAGAACAAGGACAACCAATCTACAGGTTCCAGATTGGCCTGTGCAGGCAAGAGGATAGCAATTATCTAGGCGTGGGACAGGCCCGAGAAGGCATGAGGACAGCCGTTCTCAAAATTTGCTTGATTCCTGAGGCCACCGTTACTTATATTCTGTGTGATTTGCCTTACGATATGTCCAAAATTTTCAGGAGAGAGCATCACTCTCAAAGAATGCTGCTTCATTGTTTCTTTCTGCAAATCACCATTGGCAAGTACATTCCTTGCCCCTATAAGGGTCAGTCGCCCATTTCATGTTTCTTGAACAATTTTCTTAATGATTAAATGACATGTGGAGAGATGGCAGTGAACCTCAGCACAGACTTGACCCTATGACCACAGACCACAGGTTTCCCTGCTTCCAGAGCATGGTACTGCCTTCAGTGTCGCCCAAAGAATAGTGATACCCTCCCCCAATCGGGGAATAGCCTGGGACCCACTTCACTGACCCCCAGCTGTATTTAACACCTTAAGCCAACAGGGGAAGCATTTGACCAGCAGAGACCCGAAGGAATTTGTGCCTCCAGGGCTCCTTATACAGAAACGGCACAAGTTCAGGTGCCTAAAGCCCTATGAAGACCACACATTCAAAAAAATCTGATGCTCATGTTGCAGAAGAGCTACAGAAACTCAAAGCTCTTATAAAGTGTTCAGCCATTAACACGACCCTGGGCCCTCTGAAGGAGCTAAAAGAGAACAAAAAAAATGGACAGTTATACTTTCTCTGATGTTTCCTGAGTTCATGAGTAACCCACTGAGGGTACCAGACAATCTGTTTTACCACCTTCCACCAGAAAATGAGTGGCCTCATCTGCTGTGTCCATGCATAGACAGGTGAAAAGAAGCCAGCCTATGTCCACTGGGTTTGAAGAACCTAAGGATTTTGACCAGTCGGGTGCCAGAGTGCCTGCAGCATCTTCCAAACACAGGGCTGGAGATACCAGTCACAAATTCAAATAAGATAACACAGTGCCTGGGCCATCGTCTGCTGGACAACATGGACAGGTAATTTCCCCACATATTCAAGGTTCCCTACACCCTTCCCAATCTAACCAAGGAGATCTGGGATCTTCAAATTCTCAGGGCAGGTCCTTATCCACCAAAAAGTTTTGAGAACTAACGCAAAGTTTCCAAGACTCTATGGGACATTGCACATCTGCCCAGGCATCCCATAGACTTCCCACGTGTGCTTAAAAGAAATTCATAAATGCTTCCTCTTCCAGAAGGAGTTCAAAAGTTTGTTCCCTACCCTACATAACTGTATTCTTTCCAATTCTCCTCCAAAGCATTTTGGAGAAGAACTCTCTTGTCAAGCAACAGGCCCCATCAGACAAAGAGGGCTCCAAACCTTCTTCGCCTAACGGTAATGTCAGTGATGTCTTATTAGTCCCTAATGCATCAAGTCCCACCTCATCTTCCCAGGAGAATTCAACATGTTTGACAGCTGCCAAGGCAGGGCAGAGAGATAAGTCCTCTCAAAATGACAGCCAAAGATGTTCCCTTTCTCCCCCAAAGTGCCATATGCAATCTGCTTCTAGAAAAATGAGTTTGAGAGCTGACCCTGCTGAACAAGGGGGTTTCAAAACTTCCCCCCATTAAACCAAGAGGGATTTCAAAGTCCTTTATCATTATAAAATGGGCTCATGTCATCTCTTACAGCACAACTTCCTAAGTGAGCCTCACACAGCTCATACCTGCCCAAGCAGAGAGAAAAAAAATTCCACAAGGAGCTCAAGTATCTTTGCCATTCATGGAATTGCACTTGAGTGTTCCACACATACTCAAGATGTGGTAGAATCACTTAAGTCCTCCAAAGGGACTCTACTTTACTTCTGCACAAAGTGATCTAGAACCATAGGCAACTTCCCCAGGGGTTATGATAAATTCTCATTCTGTCAGGGGGCCAAGAAGATTATCCCCCTCTATGGAACAGATTCAAAGACAGTTCTTAAGTTTTCTCTACCACAGAAAGGAAGATTAAATCATTCTCCTGCTATGAAATGTGACACAAACATTGTCATTCTAGTAGAAGACTGAAAGATGCTCTGTCCAAACAATGGGTCTTCAGAAAGTCCTGATTTGATCAAGAATTATTCAGATATCTCTTATCAGCCAAAAGAGCCCTCTTGATTTGTCAGCAGGCCCCAAACACCTGAGAGATTATTCCAAAACACTTCCAGTGAGCTAAACAATTTCAATATTTGTCGTAGAATACACAACTAAGAGGATATCTCCCTCTCAGCTGCCACTGGGGACACTAGAGGCTGTGAAGAATTCCCTATATATGTTCAAGTTTCTAGGATTTCCAAAACCTGTACAGGAGTCTCTTCATACTTCTCTATCACATAAAGGGACTGTAGGACAGGATAAATCTACAGAAGAGAGTTCTAGCCACAGTCCCATCTTTAGAAATGGCTCATGGATATGAGACATCTTCAAAAGATGTTCTAGGACAGATTCCATCTGTAAAGAAGGTTCTGGGTCCAATCCTATGTGAACATGGTGCTATCGGATGTGATTTGCACGCACAAGAGTCTGTAGCATCCTGTACAGCCCAAAGAAGGGAATTCCATGTATGCTACCTGTGCACAAGAATTCATATGACCTCCCCAAACTTCACAGGAGACTATGAGAACTTCTCTATCTCTCAAGAGGATCAGCCCTCTTCTCCAAATACACATTCTTATCCACCTGCACAAGGGCTGTTGGTCCTTCTCCATGCCTGCATAAGTCTCCATAATATATTCCAAATGCCTGAAAAAGCTCTGGATTTTACTTCATCTTCCAAAGGGCCCTTGGAACCTGTTTGCCCATCAAGTAGTCTATGACACCTGAAATGTCTACACAGAAGTTGTTATCCAATTCTCTAGCTGAAGAAAATTTTCTTGGAACTTCCACTGTTACACAAGAAGGTCTAAAATTTTCACTAAATGCCTATGAGGCTCTTAGAACTTTTACACATGTCTATGAAGCTCTAAGAGAGGCCACATCTACGCAGGTATCTCTAGGACCTTCTCCTAATTCTGAAGCTATGTTCAAGACTTGTACATATACACAAGGAAATTTAGACCTTCACCATCTGTGCAAAAGGTCATATGTCTATCATATCTGAACAGGGTGCTTTACAATTAGTTCCATCTACCCTAGAGTGTTTATTTTCCTTGTCTTGTCTGGTTGAAAGCAGTAGACATTCGCCCTCTACCAAAGTGATCCACAGGCATCCAGTTTCTAGGAATAAAAAAAACAAAAAAAAAACAAAAACAAAACAAAACAAAAAAAACAAAACAAAACAAAACAAAAAAACAGGTTAATTGTTCATCCTTCTGAAAAAGGAGACTTCAGAATTTCTGTTAAAAGGTAATACTTGCATCATGTCCTGTTGGAAAAAAAAAGCATCAAATGCTACAACTATTCCTCAGGTGAGTCCCACAACATCTCTATCCAAAGTACCTTGAAATGTTCAACAAATGACCAAGGTACTGTGGAAACTTTCTTGTCTACCCAAGAGCATGTTGCTCAATTACATATCTTATAAACAGACTCTGCATTCTTCAATATCTACACTAGGGTATTTCCATTTGCAAAGAAATTTTGAAATGTCATCACTGGCACAAGGAATGCTAGAGTCTTTATATCATCCCACAAGGAAAGGTACAAAATACAAATCAGAATAAGACATTCTGTGACAGTCTATATCACGGGGGATTGTAGAACCAGCACAAAGTAAGACAAGGGCTTTAGGATCTACTCAACATGCTCATAGGAAGGCTCAAATATTTCCATCTACTCAAGGATCTGAGAAATATTCTTTGTCTCTTAGAGGGGCTATGGGACTACCCAAATCTGAAACTAGGCCCTAAAAAATTCACCATCTGAACCAGGACCTGAGAAAATTTTTAGTTTTTTTTTTTTTTTTTTTTTGGGAAGGCTTCTACACGTTCTCTATATTTGTAAGATACCCGGTGACATCTACCATTTGATACAGAGGTTCTTCCATCTTCTCCATCTAACCAGGGGACTAAGAAAACATTGTTATCTTCCAAAGGGAATGTGAAACCTTCATCTACTGCAACACATGCTAAGAAACCTCCATGCACAATGACAGGAACTCTAACAAATGTCAGATGTAACCAAGGGCCTCTAGAAGATTCTGTGCCTGTCCAGGTGAAGAAGGGATTTTTACTTCTATCTCAGGAATTCTAGAGCATTCAGCACCTTTCCAAAAGAAGCTATGGTACTTGTCACACATGGTAGAATCTCTAGATACCTTGCCATTTTTCTATGGGACTACAAATCCTCTGCCTTCTACAGAGGGTATGTGACCTCCCAAATCTGAACCTAGGAAGTCAGAAACATCGCCATCTGAAAAAAATTCTTCATCCACCAGGAAAACTAAAAAAAAAAAAAAAAAAAAAAAAAAAAAAAAAAAAAAAAAAAAAAAAGAAAAACAAACAAACAAAAAACAAAAACAAAACAAAACAAACAAACAACAAAAAAAAACCATTGTTATTTTCCCAAGTGACTGTGAAACCTTCGTCTTCTGTACCATGTGCTCAGAAATTTCCACTAATTAAATCAGGTACTCCAACAACTGTGAGATGTAAACAAGCAGTTCCAGAATATTCTATACCTGTCCAGGAAACTGTGGATTTTTTGCAGACGATTCCCGGGGTTTCTAGAACATTCAGCATCTTTCCAACAGAAGCGAGGGAACTAGTCAACATGGTAAAATCTCAGGATACCTCACCAATATTCCAAAGTACTACAGGCCCATTGCCACATCCCTCAAGTCATACAGGATATTCACAACCTGACCAATGATCTCAGGTGTATTCTTTAGAAGTCTCAAGGGATCTAGCACCTTTGAAGTCTACCAAATTTTCATATCTGTTGAGGCATGTCTAGGCCTTTCACTATATACTCAACAGTCTATCCAGCAGTCATCATCTTCCCAAAAGATTCTGGGAACATCAGAGTGTGCCAAGTGTATTCATTAACATTTTTCTTTCATCTCAGGTTCTTTGGGAATGTATTCATGTGTCCTACGGATGACAGGAACATTGCTACAAGTCCTAAAGCCTATTGGACATTCCTCACCAATACAAGAATGTCAATCCCCTCCACCATCTATGAAAAAAAAAACTGTGACAACTTGTATTCACAAGCAACTATTGAGCTCAATACATTAGCATAAATTTCTCCATTGTTCTAACCATCTACTCAGGTGGATGGACAAGCTTACCTCAATCAAGAATCTACTTTGGGACAACCCATAGCTGCCCAGGGAGTTGAACAACTTTTGTTGTCTAGCCCAGGTTATAAAGAAAGTGACAAGCAGGAAATAGGAATTTTTCCATCTTACCAAGTACTTCTGGGAATTTCCTTACCTGCAGAGGGAATGGTAGGATCTTGACCATCTGTACAAAGGGTTCCTGGAACTTCACTATATGTCCAAGGGTCTCTGTTCACACCCAAACAAGAACCTGTAGGTACTCTGTCATCTCTAACAAAGTCTTTCAAACATCAATCTACACACTAGAGGGCTCTCAAATTTTTTCCATGTGCTCAACATACAATGTTCATCATGTTCCCCACACTAATGAACCTCTCCTTTCTAGCCAGAAAAATCAGAAGAAATTTTTATATTTGCCAGGTTATCCAGAACACTACCTATCTGCACCAGATGGTCAGGGGCATACAATACCTACTTGAGTAGCTGTAATACTTTTGCTTACTTCTCAAGGGCACAAGAAAAACTTAACAATTGCAATGGAAACTTTGCATTTTCAAAGTTCTTTGTCATCCATTCAAAGGAATCCATTACCTTTGTCAGATTCCAATGGTATATTGGAATTAAGACAATGTAAACACACAGAGACTTTTTTGGACCCTTTGCCTCAAGTGAGGGAGGATGCCAGATCTTCTAAATCTGCTTTCCCCACTCTAGGAAATTAGTCACCATCACCTCAAGAACCTGTGAGACATTCATCTTTTCCTAAAGGAGGTATAGAAATGCTCTCAACTGGTCCAGGGAATCTAGTACCTTTGCAATGAATCCAGGGGCCTTTGACACTTTCCATCTCAGCCCAGACAATGACACATAACTCAGGATCTGCCAATGGAGTTGTACTGCATTCAGCTTCTTCACCAGCAGTTTCAGAAAGAAAAGAATATTCTCCATTTACCCAAGGGACTTCAGAAAGTTCCAAAAGATCTGGATTGCATCTGGATCTTACTACATCACTACCGGTAACACAATCATCTTCAAGATTTGAACAAGGAACTGTGGAACCTTGCTTATCTGAACAAGGGACTAAATTTAAAGAAACATCTATAGGGTCTTATGCTTATGCTCAGGATACTATGGGACATTCTTTATCTGCACAAGCCACAGTATGAACCTCCATGTCTGCAAAGCAGACTTGGAAAGTTTGCCTACCACTACAGGACCTTTGGGGTCTACACAAGTGACTCTTGTAGTCTCAGAGTCATTGTCATCTGATCAGAGGCCTCTGGGAATTTATTTAGCTTCAACGGGAACTCTAGGCTCTTCGTCTTCCATAGAGGCTTTTGGAATATCCCTTTCTGACCAAGGGTCTCTAAAACTGTCCACATCTAAATTAGGGTGTGTAGAAACTGTGACATCTTCTCCAAAGACTGTGCATCATACAACATATTGCCAGGAAGCTATGAGATTTTCTCCTCTTTCTAACATTTTGGACAAAAATCCCCAGCTTTTTCAAGGTTCATCGGTCTGTTCCTACCTTGCCAGAAATCTCAAAAATCCATTTTATCATTCATCACGAGATGTAACATACTCATCATCTGTACTAGGTACTCAGGATCACCCTCTTTCTAGGCCAGAGTTTCAAGGATATTTTCTGACCTCTCTAAAGTCTAAGGAATGTTCCACAGCTGCAAAGAGAACTTTGACTATGCAAATTTCTTTGTCATCCATCCAAAGGTATGTAGAACCTTTGACAGAATCCACAAGGATATTGGGAATGGGACAATGTAAATACACAGAGACTACTGTGGGCCCATTGCCTCAACTAATGAAGGATATAGAATCTTCTCCATCTGCTTTGCCTATTCTATGAACTTTGCCACCATCACCTCAACAACCTGGTAGACATTCATCTTTTCCTAAAGGTGGTGCAGAAATATTTCCATCTGGTCCAGGAATTCTAGCACATTTGCAATCAGCCCTGGGACCTTTTGCACTTTCCATCTCAGCCCAGGCAATGACACATTACTCAAGGACTACCGACAGGGCTCTACTGCATTCAGCTCCTTGCCCAGCTGTATCAGAAACAAATGAATATCCTCCATCTTTCAAGGGACTTCAGACACTTACAGATCTGCTGGACTGCATCTTAATCTTACTACATAGCTACAGATGACACCATCATCTTTGAGATCTTAGTAAGGAACTGTGGGATTCCTATCTATCAGAAGAAAGGTGTCTGAAAGTGACTAAATCTAAAGAAAGTACTATAGGGTATTCCACATCTGCTCAGGCCACAGAGGGGCATTCTTTATCTGCACAAGCCATAGTAGGGAAGTAAATATCTGAACAGTTGCAATTGGAAATTTGCCTGTGCAAAGTTCTTTGTCTGGGCACACTGTGCAGACTGTGGGAACTTTGCCTCCCACTCCAGGACCTTTGGGGTCTACCAAATATACTCAGGTGCTACCAGAATCTGTGTCATCTGATCAGAGGCCTCTGGGAGTTTCTTTAGCTTCACAGGGAACTCTAAGTTCTTCATCTTCCCAAGAGGCCTTTGGACATTTCTGTTCTACCCAAAGGTCTCTCAAACCGTCCACATCTAAACAAGGGACTGCACAAAATGTTTTATCTGCTCAAAATAGTTTGAATGCTCTGACTTCTTTGCAAACAGATATGGGATTTTTTCCAACTTACCAACATTTTGCACAAAGATCCCCAGCTTTCCCAAAAAACACTGGAATTTCCCTACCTAGTCAGAAATGTCAAGTATCCATTTGTCCTTCACCATCATATGGAGGACATTTCACACCTCTACTAGGTGTTCAGGAGCATATTGTACCTATGTGGTTTTAGAAGCTTTTCCATCTTTTCAAAAGCCCAAGAAAATTTTCAGGACAGAAGAGGGAACTTTGTGCATACAAAGTTATTTTTTCTTCAACCAAATAAATCTGGAAAATTCAACAGGTTTCACATGGATATTGACACACACACACACAAAAAAAAGACTCACAGAGTAGTTTAGGGCATTTGCCAGGAGTGATAGAGGATATAGAACCTTCTCATTCAACTTCAGTGACTCTATGAACTTTGCCACCATCACCTCCAAAAACTTTTAGACATTCATATTCTACCCAAGGATGTGCAGAGACTTTCCCATTTGGCTAAGGATATGTAGCACCTCTGAAATTTACCCAGGGGCCTCTGAAACTTTCTATCTCAGCATAGGCAGTGATGAATACATACCAATGATATGAATGTTCTTCTAATTCTCTAGGTCTTTCCTCCTCAGAACAAGGGACTTCAGCATATTCAGATTCTCCTCTTGGAAGTGTGAGTCCCTGCCTCTCTGCACAAGAGACCTTATGTCTCTCCACATGTCCACAAATGTCTACCCAAGATTCTACATCTTCCAAAGGCTTTTAAATCCTTCTTTACATAAACAAGGTATAGGAACTCAGTCCACATCTACATACTATACAGTAGAAGACTCACCAACTTCCCAGCTGTGTGAGGGATATACTGACCCTGCCGAAAATAAAGCAAGGACTTTTAGATCAATCCAAGGACCTCTGAGAATTTCAGGAACTGCATAAGGTGCTATAGAACCTTTGCCATCTCCCCAGGGGACTCTAGGATATTCATCATTTGCATCAGGTGGACAATCATTTTCAACAGCTACCCCAGGACATGTGATATGCAGTGACTCACCAGGGTAACTTGCAATTTCTGTCCATCTTAGTTCCTCACTTTTTTCCTTAAGCATTTTGAATCCATTCATTTACACATAATCACTCTAAACCTACAGAGGGATCTTAAACTTCATTCTACGGACCAAATTATTATTTGATTACTCCACAAATGGTCCAACAAACAGATCCATATGCTTCAGATGCTTCAGGATCTACTCATTCTTCCAAACGGCCTTGGTAATTTCTTTATCTGGACAGGGAACACTATGACCTGTATCATCTGCCCTAGAATCTTTGACAATGCCCTTATCTGCTCAAGTGAATCAGGACCTTTTTTATCTATTCTAGAAGTTGTAGGCCCATGCCTGTCTTCTACAGGAAAATCTGGAAGCTTGTCATGTACAAAAAGCAAGCCAGGAATAGCGAATGTTTCACCAGGAGCTTTGGAAATTTCACTATCTACCATAGTGAGTCTAGGGTTTCCTTTATCTGTCCAATTGGATTTGAGTGATACAACCTGGATTTTTTTCTCAGAGACTTTCTCTGTATGCCCATGGTATAGTAGGACTATCAACACCTGCACAATGATCTTCAGACACTTCCTTTTTATCACAAGAGACCCAAAAACACTGTTTGGAAAAAGAGGCTTTAGGTTATTCAACATCTGATCCTAAAGATCTTGGACTTTTTGCCGAGGACAAACTATAAACATGGCCATGTATGCAAAACCATTCAGATATAACACCTGTCACCAAAGAGATCATAGCATCTTTGTCATCCATGCAAGATACTCCCAGATAGATGGATGGATGGATGGATGGATGGATGGATGGATGATGGATGGATGGATGGATGGATGGATGGATGGATGGATGGATGGATGGATGGATAGATAGATAGATAGATAGATAGATAGATAGATAGATAGATAGATGAGATAGAAGAGATAGATGAGATAGATAAGATAGGCTGAGAGGTAGAGAGGTAGATATGTAGATAGATAAAATATACTAAATATAAAGTACTTTAGGTTATTTTAGAAAGCTTTTTAGGGCTTTTTTAGGGTTTGTTTAAAGATGTTAAGGTTTTTGAGGGTTTCCTATTTTTAAGGTTTTAGGTATCTTTATGGTGTTATAAGTATTTTAGAGTTTTTACAATTTTAGGGGGGATTGAATGACTTAGGGACTTTATGTAGGGTTTTAGTTTTTTATGATTTTAAAAATAATTTTGGATTTTGGGGGGTTTTAGGGTTTTTTGAGGTTTATTTTTGGGTGTGTTGGGTGTTTCTTGAATTCATATGGATTTTAAGGTATTTTGGGGTATTAGGATTTTTTAGGGCTTTTAAAGAATTTTAGGATTTTTTTTAAACCTTCTATGTGTTTTGTTGTTGTTTGTTTCTTTTTTGGCTTATGGGTTTGTTAAAGGTTTTAGTTTTTTTTTTTGGGGTCTTTTTAGAGTTCTAGAAATATGTTTGTCTTTTTTTTAAATTTTGGGATATTTTGTTAGTGTTTTATGTTCTTAGTTTTAGAATTTAAATGTATATAGTTTTCTTTTTTTAGGGTTTTGTTGATTTTTTAAAGCTTTCAGTGTTTTTTGGGTCTTTTCCAATTTTTCACTTGCCTCTTGATATCTGTTTATCTCAGATTTTAACTTGGCTATTGTTTCTGACTGGATCCTGTACCTTGTATGAGCTTGTGTACTGGTTGTGATGGAGCTACCAGGAATCAGGCTGTCTAGGGTTGTGGAATGGGATTTGGAAAAGTGGCTCTGGCACAGGCCAAGAAGTGGCCCAAAAGGAAGATGTGTCTGTAGCAGGGCAAGACAAATAGGTTTTGCCTGCACAGGGACCCTGGAGGTCCCAGGTAGTCCAGGTATTGCTGCAAGGGGTATCTCATCTGTGAGCTGGGCTATGACAGATCTCCTGGTAGTCAAGGTATCTTTGTATGTGGGAGGAGTTCTGGAGCCCCAGCTCTGCCTCAGGGCTGAGTTGTGGCATCATGAAGAAATCTTATCTCTCTGGAATGATAAGACAAAAAAAGCTTTCCTTCTACTAGTTGTCTTGGTAATAATGGTTTATCATGGCAATAATACAGCAATTGCTACACACCATTTTATATTTTTTATGATATGTATTCTACTTTGTTTTCTATCTTTCTCCTAGATAATATCACTCAACCACACACATGCATGAAAATATATAAAAATGATCTCAAACCCATATGAGAGCGAACCTATGTTAATACCCTCATTCCAAATCTGTGTTAACTCACCTAACAAAACACTCTCCTTCCATCCATTTTCCTCCAAATGCCTTGATTTCAGCAACTGCTACAAACACACGAGTAGTGACCCGCCTGACAGGCCAAAAAGCCTAGACATGGTCCTGAGGCGAAAAATTCATGGAAACTTAGTCTCCTGTATTCATGGCAACATGTGTAATGAATGCTCCAGTGCCCTTGCTTTAGTCAGTAAATGGATCTGTGTGCTTTCTCTTAATATTGATTTATTGTAAGTGCCTCTAAGGATTGGTTTTGACATATTGCTAAGTTAGATTCCACACATATAAATTCCTCTCCTAGGCAGTCCTTGAGCACCCATGGTCTTTGAAATCAGTAAGGATGCTGCCTATTTGGGTACATTCAGATTAACCTCTAGTATTGTAAGAGAGACAGTGAAAGAAATCAGGCATTACTAACTGCTACTTAGAGTTAGAAATCTCAGGACAAACTACTACCATATGCAAGAATTTACCATTATCTCGGAATAAGGAAGGTTATGTTATAAGGAGAAAGCAGAAGAGATACTTAGAACTATAGATAGTTGAGTTTCAACCATGCACAGGAATTTACAATGGCCAAGGGTGGAGGGGCACTATATGATAGACTAGAAGAGGAACCATTGCAAGGGCACGAGACCCTTGCAAATGGCTTCTAAGATTAAGCAAATCTTGGGGGGGTGGCTGCTTGTAATCACAGTTGTTAACATTGAATTCTATCCCAATTGGTCCCTCCCAGTCCTTTGTAGGCATTCCTCTATTTTGTGTAAAAGTCACTTATAAGACTAGTGCTCGCTTTGAGACAAATTACATTCAGATCAACCCTCTGTTTGGTCGTGTCAGTTTCTTAGCCCTTCTTCTTGGCTAATCCTTGCCCACCTGTACCCAGAACCCAAGTTATGCCAATGGATCGAGGACCTAAGTGAGGTTTGTCTGTGGCAAGCTACTTTTCCTTTGACTAAAATTACATTATATATGTGTGTGTGTGTGTGTGTGTGTGTGACTGTGTGTGTGTGTGTGTGTGTGTTTCTGTGTGTGTGTGTGTTTCTGTGTATGTGTTTGTGTATATTTATATACATACACATATACATCAATACATATACATATATATACATTATACACATATACACACATACATATACATATATATGTGTGTGTGTGTGTGTGTGTGTGTACATATGATATATATGTACAGCTTCATACATGAAAAAACATTATACATACATGCCATTGAGATCCACCCCCATCCTGTCTCAGCCATTCTACACACACACAAACACTCACACACACATACACACACAGAGGGGGGGAGAGAGAGAGAGAGAGAGAGAGAGAGAGAGAGAGAGAGAGAGAGAGAGAGAGAGAGAGAGAGAGAGAGAGAGAGAGAGAGAGAGAGAGAGAGAGAGAGAGAGAGAGAGAGAGAGAGACATGGAGACGGAGACGGAGATGGAGACAGAGACAGAGACAGACGGAATAAATTTGGAAATCACCAAGACAACAGTGGATTTTTCTATTACACAATGCAATAAGTTAAACCAATAAAAGCATATTTGTGAAAATGCTCTAAGGAATCTTATTCCTTTGTACTCTGACAAAGAAAATGTACAGAATTTAAAAGCCTTATTAAAGAATATTAATTACTGTGTCAAATGATACAAACCTACTATTCAGTTATTTTCGTTATTAAATTTACAATGAATAAAAGTCATTTTGTTTGAACAACTTTATACTGCTGATATTAATAATGATATTTTTAAAAATTCACAGAAATCTTTTCCAAACACAAGTTAAGTAATCATCTTCAGAGTTTTAATTTCAAAGTGAAAAATTTTAATTTCTTTTCAATATTATCATGCTTAAAGCAGACATTTCTTCATTTATAAACCACTACTCATTTTGCCTTTATAGATTATCTGAGTGAAGCATAGCAACTGTAACTTAAATCAAGAAAGCTATTTTGTGCAGACATTAGAAATGTGAAGCTAATTCTCAAAAGGTATATATTATCTGAATCGATACTTATAATTTCCTACCCATTTTACCATGCAGCAAGTTCTTCATGCCTAGCAGGATTATTCTGGTACTTAAATTTAATGTTTTCAAAGATGTAAAAAGACCAACTGGAAATTCAGAAAAGCACAGTGAATACAGAATTAGCCAAAATACAAGCTACCCCCTATTGTAGGAAAAGAGTGGATATTCTGACAGTAAATAGCTTTTAAATATAAACTACTGAGATAAATTAGAGTTAAACAAAGGAAGGGGGTGCTAAAACATTCAGGAATTCCAAGAAGAAAAAACTTATGGCATAGCATTGAGGCAATGACACAAGGAAATAATTAGATATTAGAAAGTGCACCTGTGTTTCTGAATGATGCAAGCCTTTATTGCTGTGTAGCCAAAGGGAAACCGAAATCCTCCAGAAAAATCAAAGAGAGGAGCCAAATAAACACCTTTCATCCAGCAAGATCAAAAACTGCTCTTAGAAAACTGGCAAGGTATGCAACAGGCAAACGAAGTTTCTGTGTCAGTAAAGAAGGATCTTCACTTATAGCCTCAATTTTACACTTTCTTAGTGTATCAATTTCTATAAAACATGATTTCTCAAAGAATCAGTTTAACTAAGGGTTTAATAAATCATTCTGTGCAACTATATACCGGCTGCATCATTGGACTGAACGTGAATGGCCCATGTGTTGCCACTGATGTGAGACATTTGCCTGTTGTCCTTCAGGAGAATTATATGATCTTCAACAAGCAATCCAAATATGAAAAAGAATAGGAACCCAACTCACTAACTGTGACAGACAAAGCAATTGTTTAAGGCCACAAGTGCTATATTCAGGAGTCCAACTTTGTCTGAGTTCTGAATCTAGTCAAACACAGATATAAGTATTTGAAATAAAACTTTCATTTGTACTATAAAGAGATTACTAAAGTTTTGTCCTTATTCTCTGAACAATAGCATATTAATTGCACAATAATGATATTGCAGTAAGTATTATTTAGTAATTTAGAGATGTCTTTCAGCATCCAGTTATCTCAGATTTATCTAGGAGAGGTAGTTTTTAAAATTCGAAATAATATCTGTGATATCTATTCCATGCGTTCTATGTTCTATTTAAATATTATCACCTGTTCTTTCCCTAGCAAATATGCCAGTGTTTGTTTAGCCCCATAGCCTCTGAGGAGCAAGGGTATGGATAAGCCTTTCCCATTCAGTTATGAGACAGAAACAAACATCACTGCAACACTCACTGATGACCTTAGGTTAGAGAGATCTATCCTGGAGTAAGATGGACTTCAGAGCGTAGTCTCCTAAGAACACCATGTCCTTAATTTCCAACCATGTTCTGCCTTCAGCAATTCCTTGTCATGAACCCTTAGAGTGGGCACCAAACCATGTAGCACTCTGAACCCTAAAGATGAGGGTCCTCTGGGTTCCTCCTCATTCAGAAACTTTGGATGATTGCCCTGCTAATATGAGGTAGCTCAGGACTGGCCAGTGCAAACAGGAGGACAGCCAATCTGCACGCTCCAGATTGGCCTGTGCAGGCAAGAGAACAGCAATCATCTAGGCTTGGGACTGGCCTGAGAAGGCTTGAGGACAGCCGTTCTCAAACTTTACTTGATTTCTGAGGCCACTGTAACTTATATTCTTTGTGATGTGCCTTCTTATATGTCCACAATTCTCAGGAGGGATGCTGCATAAGCGTTTCTTGTTACAAGTCACTTTTGCCAAGTACATTCACTGCCCCTTTAAGGGGCAGTCATCTATTTAATGTTTCTTGAACAATTTCCTTTATAAATAGCAAGACATGTGGAGAAATAGCAGTGAGCCTCAGCCCAGACTTGACAATATGACCACATACAGCAGGTTTCACATCCTCCAGAGACTGGAACTCCCTTAAGTGTAGCCCAAAGAATAGTGATACCCTACCGCAACTGATTTCACAGGCTCCATAGCCTTGGACTCCCTTCACTGTCCCCCAACTGGATTTTACACCTTAAACTAACAGGGGAAGCAGTTGGCCAGCAGAGACTCGAGGGATTTTGTGACTCCAAGGCTCCATATACAGAATCGGCCCAAGTTCAGGTGCCCAAAACCCTATAAAGACGAGAGATTCAAAGAAAAAAAAAACCTGATCTCATGTTACAGAAAAGTTACAGAAACCCAAAGCTCTTATAGAGCCTCCATCCAATAACAGGACCCTGGACACTCTGAAGGATCTAAAAGAGAACAAAAAATGGGCAGTTACACTTCCTCTGAGGTTTCCTGAGTTCACGAGTAATCCACTAACCAGGGATACCAGATAATCTGTTTTACAGCCTTCCACTAGAAAATGAGTGGCCTCATCTGCTGTGCCCATGCATAGACAGGTGAATAGAAGCCAGCCTATGTCCACTGGGTGAAGAACCTATGGATTTTCACCAGTTGGATGCCAGAATGCCTGTAATATCTTCCAAACACAGTATTGGAGATGCCATTAAAAAGTTCAAAGAAGATCACACAGTGCCTGGGCCATCTTCTGCCTACTCTTCTGCTGGCCAACATGGACAGGAAATTTCCCCAAACATTTAAGGTTCCTTACACCCTTCCCGAACTAGCCAAGGATATCTGGGATCTCCTAATTCTCCCCAAAATGCTCAGGGTCTTTCCTTATCCAGCCAAGAGGTAATGGAACTATCCAAAATTTTCCAAGACTCTATGGGACATTGAACATCTGCACAGGCATCTCAAAGACTACTCACTTGTGCTGACAGTAAAATCATAATGCCTGCTCTTCCAGAAGGCTTTCCAAAAGGTTATCCAGTACACTACATGACTCTCTTCTTTCCAATTCTCTTCCAAAGCATTTTGGAGAAGAACCCTCTGGTCAAGAGGACCTACAACAGGAGTGTAAGTCACAAAAAGGGGGCTCTAAAACTTTTCCCCCAACGGTAATGTCAGCAATTTGTCTCAAAAGTATCATGTCCCACATCCTATCCCTAGCAGAGTTGAAAATGTTTGCCAGCTGCCAAAACAGGGCAGAGAGCAAAGTCTTCTCAGAAAGACATCCAAAGATGTTTCTCTTTCCCCCCAAAGTGTCCTATGCAATCTGTTCCTACTAGAGTTATTTTGAGACCTGACCCTCCTGACCAAGGGAATTTCAGTCATTCTCCATGAAACCAAGAGGGCTTTCAAAGTCCTCTACCAATAAGAAATGTGCTCACATCATCTATTCCTGTCCAAAGGGAAATACATGCAATCACAATGTCCCAAGTGAGCCTCACACCTCTAATAAATGCCCAAGGAAAGAGAAAAATGTCCACACCTACACCAGGAGCTCAAGGATGTTTGCCATTCCTAGAATAGGATCTTGTGAGTTCCATACATACTCAAGACGTGGTAGAAATTCCTGAGTCTTCCAAAAGGTCTTTCGCTTCTGCACATACAGGAAGTGAACTAGAACCATCAGCATCATCCACAGGCAGTCTGAGACTTCAATCTTTCAAAGGGTGACTTAGAGTGGACACCATACCAGTTAACACTCTGAACCCTAAAGAAGAGGGTCCTCAGCATCCCTCCAAATTCAGAAAATTTGTGCTGCCCCAAACATTACAGGAGACTATTAGAACTTCCCTATCACCTCAGGAGGATCAGCCTTCTTCCCCAACTAAACAAGATACTATAGACTCTTACCCCCCTACACAAAAGCCTCTTGGTCCGTCTCCATGCCAGCATAAGTCTCTAGAAATTTTCAAATGCCAAAAATGCTTTGGGTTCTAATTCATATTCAAAAGGCCCCATGGAAGCTGTTTTGCCTATCAAGCTGTCTATGACACCTGAAACTTCTATACAGAAGTTGTTATCCCCTTTTCCATCTGAAGAAAATATTTCTTGGAACTTCCACTAGTACACAAGGAGGTCAAGAAATTCGACTACCTGCCCATGGGGATTTTATACCTTTTACACCTATCCATGATGCTCTAAGGAGAAGCCACTTTCATTAGTAGACAGGGAGGTAGAGAAATTTCACTACCTGCCTATGAGGCTCTTAGACCTTTTACACTTGTCCATGATGCTCTAGAAGAAACCATATCTACACAGGTATCTCTAGGGCCTTCCCCTCATTTTAAAGCCAAGGTTAAGACTTTCAAACTTACAAAAGGCATATTAAGACCTTCCCCATCTGTGCAGAAGGTCATAGGATCTGTGATATTTGAACAAGGTGCTTTACAATTATCTCCATCTACCCAAGAGTGTTTCTTTTCCATGCCTTCTCTGGTAGGCAGTAGTAGGCATTTTCCCTCTACCAAAATAGTACACAGTCATCCAGTTCATAGAAGAAGAAGAAAAAAAAAACAGGTTAAGATTTGATCTTTATAACAAAGGAGACTACAGAACATTTTCTAAAAAAAAAAAAAAAAAAAAAAAAAAAAGGGGGGGGGGACTTGAAACATCCCCTGCTGCCAAAGAAACATCAAAAGCTACAAATTCTCCTCAGGTGAGTCTCACACCTTCAGTCTACCAAAGGGCATGTTGGACAATCCATATTTCCCCAAAAAGGCTCAAGATTATCTAACCAAAGGCTCTTATGTGTTTACTATCTGGCCCAGGAAATTTCTTCATCTTTCTCAAATGATGCAGAACATTTTGACCATGCTTAAGGTAATTTGTCCTTTTGCAAATCAGACTTCAGGACTACAAAATCTCCTTTGTGAAATCAAGGGCCTGAGGGAAAATCCACATCTAAAAAAATCATCTAGAACTTGTCTTTAGCCCAAACACACCAGAAAATTTTCATATCTTCTAAAGTATCTAAAAACGCTTCTGACTAAAACATTATTGTTGTAGGACATTTACCATCTGCTCTAGGATATGTGAGACCATCAACATTTAACCATGGGCATCTAGAAACTTTGTCACCTATGCAAAGGTGTTTTGGTTTTTCAGGATTTTTTCCCAGGAGATCTGGGTGCCCATGGAACTACGGAACTTTGTCATCTGGCCAAGGTGTTTAGAAAAATATTCCATCTTCAATAAGGTATTCAGGACATTCACTCCACCTTCCAGGAGATCTGGATCTTTTCTCATCAGCACAATGAGTTTCAGGACATGGAATCTCAACTCATGGACCTCTAGAATCTTCTTCAGGCTCACCTGAGTTTGCAGGAATTTTGATGTCCTTGCAAAGGCCTTTGGATTTTTCCACAACTACCCAGAGTACAGCTGCTACTTCACCAAGTACTCAAGAGAATTTATCACCATTGTTATCTCTCCAAAGTAAACTCAGAACCTGCCAACCTGCCCAAGAAATGGTAGGAACTTTGCCACTTAGACCAGGATCCCTGCCAATTTCCCCTTCAGCCATTGTAGCTCCTGGACCCAAACAGGTGGCTTCAGAACCTGTGAGCCTTTCACCATTATATCATGATATGCCATCAAATTTTCCCCACATTCATGGAGTTCTAGATTTATCTCAGTATGACTCAGATTCCCCCCTAAATGTAATGTCACTTACCCAATAGCAACAGGGAACACCCTCATCCTCAGAATGAAGTGTAGGACTTTTGTCTTCTGTTCAAGGGAGTGTGGGAATATCCTTAACTGCACAACAGACTCCAGAACTCTCCACATCTAAACAGGGAACTCTCATTCTCTTTCTTGACCAGGTGATATGGCAACTTCCTCATATTCTAAGGTTTTAAAGGACATTTGCCATCTGTGGATGTGGATATGTGGACATATTTTTATGTTCAGAAATCTCCAGGACATTTGAAAAATGTTTCTGTTTTTCCAAAAAACATGCTCTCTGGCTAGGATCCTGTAGCATTTTCCTTACCTGCTATTGCTACTGAGGCTTTGGTATCATCATCATCATCATCATCATGCCAAGGGCATCAAGGTTCTTTGCTATCTACCTAGGATGGTGGAAAAGACTCACTTACTGCACCAAATGCTCAGAAAATTTATCCATTTTCTTCCCAGGCCTTAGAAACTTTGGTAAATATCCAAGGACCACTGCCCACTTACACACCTTCTAAACAGACTCTGCATTCTTCACCATCTACACTAGGAATTTCCATTTGCAAAGAACTCTTCAAATGTCATCACTGGCACAAGGGACCCTAGAGTCTTTTATATCATCCCAAAAGGAAGGGACAAAATACAAATCAGAAAAAGACATTCTGAGACAGTCTATATACCACAGGGGACTGTAGAACCATCAAGATGTAAAACAGGGCCTTTAGGATCTACTCAAGGTGCTCATAGGATGGCTCAAATATTTCCATCTAATAAAGGGGCTGAGAAACATTCTTTATCTCTTAGAAGGACTATGGGACTACCCAAATCTGAAACTAGGACTCTAAAATTTCACCATCTGAACCAGGACCTGTGAAAAATTTCAGTTCTTTCCAGAAGGCTTATACATTTTCTCTATCTATGCAAGATAACCGATGACATCCACCATCTGATACAGAGGCTATGATATCTTCTCCCTCTACCCAGGGAACTAAGGAAACATTGTTATCTTCCAAAGGGAATGTGAAACCTTCATCATCTGCACCACCATTATCTCCTCACACTACAACAGGAACTCTAACAATTGTCAGATGTAAACAAAGACCTCTAGAACAATCTGTACTGTGCAGGGGACTTAGGGTTCTTTTAGTTATACCACAGGGAAATTAGAGCATTCAGCATCTTTCCAGAAGAAGCTAGGGCACTCATCATACATAGTAGAATATCTGTATACCTTGCCATGTTTCCAAGGTACTACAGATCCTTTGCCTCCTAAAGGGGTTATGCTAACTCCCAAATTTGAAAATAGAAAGTCAGAAAAATTTCCATCTGAAAAAAGATCTTTTTCATCCACCAGGAGATAAACACACAGACACACACACACACATACACACACACACAGACACACACACACACACACACACACACACACACACACACACACACACACACACACACACACACACACACACACACACACAAACCCCCAAAACCAAAAAATCTCAACAGCATTGTCATATTCCCAAGTGAAAGTGAAACCCTCAACTTCTCTACTATGTTCTCAGAAACTTCCACAAACTAGCAAACTATAACAGGCAATTGAATAACTGTGAGATGTAAGAAAACAACTGTAGAACACTCTATACCTGTCCAAGAAACTATGGTTGCTTTGACATCTTTCCCAGGGTTTTTTAGAACATTCGGCATCTTTCCAAAAGAAGCTAGGGAACTCAACACACATGGTAGAATCTCAGGAAAACTCACCATCTGTTCAAGGGACTACAGGCCCTTTGCCACATCCTTCAAGTCATACAGGACATTCACAACATGACCATTGATCTCAAGAGTCTTATTTTGTAGTCCCAAGGATCTAGCACATTTGCTATCTACCAAACTTAGCATATATGTTGAGGCTTCTATAGGCCTTTCACCATATACTCAACAGTCTTTTAATCAGTCATCATCTTCCCAAAAGATTCTGGGAATAACAGATTCTGCCCAGTGTAGACATAAACATTTGTCTTCATTCTCAGGTTCTTGGGGAATGTCTTCATGTATGCTAAGGGCATTTGAAACATTTCGACATGTCCCAAAGCCACATGGCCATTTCTCACCAACACAAGCAAGTAGAGCCCCTCCATATCTTTGTGAACACTTGTCACAACTTCCCTATATCCATAAGCAACTCTTGAGATGAATGTATCTGCACAAATTTCTTCATTACACTCATCATCTACTCAGGTGCCTGGACAATCTTACCTGAATTCGGAATCCATGTAGGGACATCCCATAGCTGCCCAGAGAGTTGAAGAAATTTTCCCATCTAGCCCGGAGATTCTAGGTTACAAAGAAAGTGACAAGCAGGAACAAGGAAATTTCCAGTCTGTTCAAGTACTTCTGGGAATTTTTGACCTGCAAAAGGAAGGTTAGGATCTTTGTCATCTGCACAAAGGGTTCTGGGAACTTCTCTATCTGCCTAAGATACACACCCAAACAAGAACCTATAGGTGTTCTCTCTTCTCTACCAAAGTCGTTCAAACATCCATCTAATTACTAGAGGGCTCTCACATTTTCTCCATCTGCTCAACTTACAATGCTCATCATGTTAGCCACAGACTAATGAATATGTTCTCTCTAGCCAGGAAAATCAGGAGAAGTTTTGTATTTCCCAAGTTATCCAGAACACTACCTATCTGCACCAGGTGGTCAGGGATATCCACTATCTACCACTGTAAATGTAGAACATTTGCTAACTTCTTAAAGGTAAAAGAAAAACTGCACAGTTGCAATTGGAAATTTGCATGTGCAAAGTTCTGTGTCATCCATCCAAAGGTATCCAGAACCTTCGACTGATTCAACAGGTATATTGGGATTGGGACAATGTAAACACAAAGATACTACCATGGGCCCTTTGCCATGGAGGATGTGAAAGAGGATGTCAGATCTTCTAAATCTGTTTTGCTTGCTCTAGGAAGTTTGCCATCATCACCTCAAGAACCTGGTAGACATTCATCTTTTACTCAAAGAGGTGTAGAAATATTCCCATCTGGTCCAGGGAATCAAATACATTCACAATCAATCCAGGGGGCCTGACACATTCCATCTTAGCCCAGGAAATGACACATCACTCAGGACCTGCTGAAGGGGCTCTACTGCATTCAGCTTCTTCTCCAGCAGAATCAGAAACAAATGAATATTCTCTGTCTTTCTGAGGGACTTCAGACAGCTCCAGATGTGCTGGACTGCGTCTGAATCTTACTATATCACTACATGTGCCACCATCATCTTTGAGATCTGAGCAAGGAACTGTGGGATTCTTGTCTATCGTAAGAAAGAAGTCTGAAAGTGACTAAAACTAAAGACATGATTCTAGGGTCTTCCATGTAATCTCAGGGCACTGAAGGGGCATTGTTCATCTGCACAAGCCACAGTAGGAAAGTCCATATCTGTAAAGCAGACTGTGGGAACATTGCCTCCCACCCCAGGACGATTGGGGTCTATGAAAAATACTCAAGTGCTACCAGAATCTATGTCAATTGATCAAAGGCCCCTGGAAATTTCTTCATCTTCACAAGGGACTGTAGGTTATTCATCTTCCCAAGAGGCTTTTGGACATTTCTGTTCTGCCTAAGGTCTCCTAAACTGCCCATATCTAAACAGTGGACTGCAAAAAATGTTTCATAAGCTCAAGATAGTTTGAATGCTCCAACTTCTTTGCAGACAGTTAAGAATTTTCGCCAACTGTCCAAAATTTTGCACAAAAATCACCATCTTTCCCAAGGGAAACTATACATTTCCTACCTTTCCAGAAATCTCAAGAATACTTTTGTCCTTAACCATCAGATGTAGGACATTGCCCACCTCTACTGGGTTCTCAGGAGCATCTTGTACCTCCTACAGTGGTTCTAGAAGCTTTTCCATCTTTTCAAAAGCCCCCAAAAAATTCCAGGGCCAAAGAGGGAACTTTATGCATATAAAGTTATTTTTTTCTTCAACCAAAGAAATCTAGAAAATTCAACAGGTTTCACAGGGATATTGTCACAATATAAAGAATCACAGAGTATTTTAGGACATTTTTAAAGAGTGAGAGAAGATGTAACATCTTCTCAGTCTACTTCATCAACTCTAAGAACTCCTTAGAACGCCACCATCACCTCCAAAACTTGATAGACAATAACATTGTACCAAGGAGATGCAGAGACTTTCCCATTTGGCCAAGGGAATCCAGTACCTTGTAATCTGCCCAGGGACCTCTGAAACTTTCTATCTCAGCATAGTCAATGATGAATACATCACAATGTTCTGAATGTTCTCATAATCCTCTGGGTCTTTTTTCCACATAACAAGTGACTCCAGCATCTTCTGATTATTCTCATGAAAGTTTGAGTCCCTTTCTCTCTGCAAAGGGGACCTTATATCTGTCCACATGTCCACAAAGGTATATACAACAATCTACAACTTCCCAAAAGCTTTCAAATCCTTCTTTACATAAAAAAGGTATAGGAAGTCAGTCCACATCTACACACTACACAGTAGCAGACTCACCATATTCCTCAGTGTGTCAGTGATATACCCACCCTACTCAAAATATGTCAAGGATTTTGAGATCTGACCAAGAATCTCTGAGTATTTTGGCACCTGCACAAGGCTCTGTAGAACCTTTGCCATCTTCTAGGGGACTCAAGGATATTCCTCATTTGCATCAAATGCACAAAAAAAATTCAACAGCTATCTCAGGATATGTGATATCCAATGACTCACTTCTGGCACTTGCAATTTTTGCCCAACTTATTTCATTACTTGATTCCCTAATCCTTTTGATTCCTTTCCTTACACAGAAGAACCTTTAGATCTCTCTAAACCTACAGAGGGGCCTTTGACTTCATATCAGGGACCAAATGAGTATTTGAATACTCCACAAAGGGTACAAAAAACAGATCCAACTGCTTCAGATATGTCAGGTTCTTCCAAAGGATCCATGGTAATTTCTTTATCTGGACAGGGAACACTAGGATCTCTATCATCTACCCTAGAGCCTTTGACAATGTCCCTATCTGTTCACGTGAATCCAGGACCTTTGTTATCTGTTCAAAAAGCTGGAGGCCCTTGCCTGTCCTTTAGAGGAGAATATGAAAGGTTGCACCTGTACAAAACGCAAGCCAGGAATAGCAAATGTTACACCAGGAGCTTTGGAAATTTCAGCATCTACCATAGTGCATCTAGGATCACATTTATCTGTCCAATTATATTTGAGAGTGTCACAACCTGTCGTATTGACTCAGAGACCTTCCCTGTCTTGTCATGGTGTAGTAGGAACATCAACATCTGCCCAACGGCCTTCAGAAACTTCCTTGTTATCCCAAGAATCTCCAGGACCTTGTTAGAAAAATGCGGCTTTAGGATATTCACCATCTGATCCTAAGATCTTGGACTTTCTAATTCAGCGAAGGAAAAACTAGAAACAATGCCAAGTATGAAAAACCCTGCAGAAATACCATCTGTCACCCAAGAGATCATAGAATCTTTGTCAGCCACATAAAATTCTCCCAGATTACCAGTTCCTTCAACACTTAGTCCAGAGTTGGAAGAATCTCTGCCATGTAACCAATCTGTTTCTAAGAGTTCAAAATCTGTGGCAGGGTCTCTAGAATCTTTGCTATCTGTGCCAGGGTCTCTGTGTCTTATGAAACACAATGTAGATGTGCTGAGCCCTTTAGTATCTGATCAAGGGATCCTTGGAACACCTACATTAGCCCAGGAATATGTAGAAGTTTCTCAACTAGCTCAGGGGACTCTAGAACCTATGCCATTTAGAAAAGACACTGTGGGTACTTCCTTTTCAACAGAATTTCCCAGACTGTCACTTTGTACAGACAGGGACTTAATTCCAACCCCTTCTCATGATGATGGCCAGATAGTTACTCTTATCAGAGGAAGAGCCCGAGTACCTAATTCTAACCAAAGGACATTGAAACATGTCTCATTTTCAAAAGGAGATATCAGATACTGCCTCTCAGAACTTGATGTTTTAAAATGCATCTCTTCTGCCAAAGGTAGCCTCACATCTTCCAAGTATGCTGAAAAGGAATCCAGTCCTTCCTCTACTCCTCCAAGAAGCATCTCCACCTTTTAATCTTCACAATTGAGTTTCACATCTAGCATTCCTTATAAGAAAGATCTCAGTTATTCTCCTCATCCACGGGGTTGTCCCAAACCTTCTATACTGCAAAAAATAAGACTAATGTTTTCCTCTGTAGATCAAGCAGGCCTGAAATCTGTCCTCTAAAAAGATGCTAGCTGGAAACACTGCCACTATTCCAAAATGCTGGTAAGATCTTGCACATCTAAGAAAAAAAGGTGCAAATCTTAAAACTGTGACTACCATAACCCTCACTACTTCTGATACTGCTAAAGGAGCCTTTGGATACTCACCATCTCATGAGGAGGGCCTCAGAAGTCCTCCACCATACCAAGGTGAATACAGACCATCCAAATCTATTTTATCTTATCAGAAAAGGACCGTTCTGACCAATGGGACACTCAAGCTTCCCATTCAGAACATGACAGTGGCAAACCATGATCCATGCCTAGAGAAGAGTGCATGTAAACCACTATATTTATCATGAAAAGAGCCTCAGATATTTCATGTCTCCTCATGAGATTCTCAGAAATGCTACTTCTAATAGGAGGAGAGAGAGTAGTGCCTCTAATACCCAAAAAGCCCTGTAAATTTCTCCTGCAGAACAAGAAGGCATTGAGTTACCTCTAGATGGAGAAAGTCCCTATAGAGGTATCAAATTATTGTCATCACCCCAAGAGGATATCAACCACCATTTTTTTACTAAGTAGTGCTCAAAACATGTTTCTACTGCCAAAGAGAGAAACACATAACTTCCATTAATACAAAAATAGCCACAGAATTGGCTACTTTCCTAGTGGGATTCATACATCCATGAATTCCAAATGGAGGTGCCACTTCATTCCCTGTTATGCAAAGTAATTACATGTAATATCTCAAACAGAGGACATGATACTTTCTTTCTCTTGCCCAGGGAGAAAACAATCATTACAATGTGAATGTGGGTGTCCCTTTGTGACCCTTCTGTCCTAGGAGGCCACAAATATATACATCATATGAAAATCAATTTCAAAAGGATCACGGAGCAAAAGGGGAGCTGTAGTTCTTTCCTCTCCCCTAAAAGGGAATGTCAGACCATATCAGTCTGAGCATTGTGAACTCAGACTTTCCAGTTCTCACCAAAGGGACATTGGCTATGTGTCCTCTTTCAGTCAGGCTCAGAATGCTTTAGCCTGAAAGAGGCAGGCTCTCAAATGCCCAATCTAAAAAAAAAATGTGCTTCACAGATGCTTTCTATGAAAAAAGAGATATCATAAATGCTCTAGGAAGCTTATGACTTAATCCTCACTCCGGAATTACTCCTTTGACCCAAGGACACACCAGAACTTTACAGCTTGCCAAATGGAACCTGTAAGGCAGTCCTTCTCAAGAGGTTGGCCAGTGCCCTTCTCTCTTTTACCCTGGCATTTTTAGTTCTTTTTTTGACCCACAGGCTGCCCTGTTTTTCCCTTTCTTTGCCCCTTATGAGCAACATGAGTTTAGAACTTTTACTTCTCATCAACCATCTCTACATCTTACAATTTCTACTCCTAGCTGCTTCAGATGCACATTGAAGCATCACATATGCCCCTGGGACTAAAAGTACAAACAACACCCCCCCCTTCTGATTAAGAGTATCTAACAATTTGTAGCCATAAGAGTATGCTATATAATTTCCAGTTCATGTAGAATAGTATGTGCTTCTTCTGATCATTGAGGACCTAGACTAACTAGATCTGATGTAATCCATGACAAATCGATTCCCTTGATATACGGTGCATTGAGTGCTCCTTTTTCTGATCCTCTGACCTCATTACCTCAGTCCAAGGATCTGAACATATTTGCTTCAATGGCCGGAGTTTAAGAGTAGCCAGGAATTTCATAAACCCAGGGCATATACTTATATGTTGTCCAGTAGAAACGAGTAAGCCTTGCCATGTTCAGAAGTAGGCAGCTGATTTACCAGGAGAAATAGGTGGGAAGTTCTTCCTAGCATACTGGCGATTGATTATGCTGTTGCATGGCCTGCATGATATTCATATTCTGGGTTCCCAGGAAGCCTCGATAATGAAATATTCAGGCTTTCTTATCTCCCAAAATTGACCTTTTATCTTGAAAAGATACAAGAGAGTTTGATATTTCTGCTTTCCCAAATGTGGTATGAGACTTTCTACCTCTAATGGATGCTATTTTTAATAGGTTATTTGTGGATAAATCAACATTTTCCTCCTTTCAAAGGTTCCTCCAAATTGTGTTTCTTTTAGAGAACCCTAAGATGTATTTCCCTATGCTTGAAGTGGGGTGTAATGCACTCTCCATGACTAAAGGATATGTGAGGTGGAATTGCTCTAAACCAGTAATCCAAATACAAATATTTTTCCTCTAGTAATTTTTAGACTTACAGCTTAAGAACCACAGATCTTCCAAAATACTGTATACCAAAGCGTCTTCTGATCTGCCCATGCTGAAATAGGTATTCTCAGATTTGACCCAATTCCCTAAGTGACCTTAAACTAAGCTGTCTAGAACCAATGTGCTGGAGCTGCAAAAATGGCTCAGCAGTTAAGGGCACAGAATTCTTTTCCATAGGTCCTGAGTTCAAAACCCAGAAAACACATGGTGGCTCACAACAATCTAAAATGGGACCTGATGCCACCTTATGGTGTGTTTGAAGGCAGTGACAGTATACATGAAATAGAATATATGTACCTCACAACTTCCTTCAATAAGCTAACAGTGGTTCAGACATACCCATTCTACATCAAATATGTTAGAAACTCACCAGTGTTGCAGGCTGCATTGACTCATGAGAACCAAAATTTTCAGACATTCTTTAATTGCCCTCAGAATTATCACTTCAGAACAAAGGTGTCATATAGGTCCTCAATGAATGAAGATATCCGGAGACATATGACATGAGAAGCAAGATTTCAGACTTCAACAACATCTTAATATGGCCACAAATATGGCTCTTTTACTATCACCATGCAATAGCATTGATGAATTCACAATGGGGCTTCAGATGTACCCCACCAGAACCAGGATAATTTATATTTCCAGCATAAATAGCAACTCCATCAAGTCACGCACCCTGGGTTTCCTCTAAACGTAGTAGTCCCTGACATCAAGTATATGACAAAGGGGTCTGCTGACCTTGAAAAAAAACACTTTGTTCTTTCTCTGTCTGCACTGGAGGGGTCTGAGGCATGTCCCTCTGATGAAGAAAGTATAGAACTGACATTTGAGAGTAAGGAGTGTGTCTCATACATTCAAGTACAGCTCTGGTGTGCTTAAAACTAAACTGTTAATACCAAGAATTCACAGGAGTTTCACTCTTTGTTCATGGCTTACTCAGGTCTACCATTCAACTAATATAGACCAGAGATTCTCTCAGAAATTATTGTTTAGGGGATACACCTTTCACCACCAATAAACTCAGAGAAGTCTGGATTCAAGTCCCATGGCCAATGAATAAAAACTTCAGCCTAGATCCAAGGTCAACTCTCTTTAAGTTGCTCATCATAAAGGTAATTGTCCTCAACACCCATACTTGTGTGGCCTATTGTAAGTATAAATAGGGAACAGATCCAGGGACTTTGAGCATTCTTGTCAGAACAAACCTCAGAGTGCTGTCAAGTGTGCAGTAGAGTCCTCAGGGATAAGAATTTTTTAGAGTTCTCTGAAGATGTGCATTTAAGGAGTGCCTGGTCCAACCTCCTCTACAGAAGGTAAACAGTTATACTCCCCTACTGTCCAACAGGATCAAGGGACTTACTTGGTTCCACAGTTATGGTGTTTCCCTTCCTGTGATGATTGAGGTCTTAAAAATCACCCCTTTGAGTCAATGGGCTCTCATAAAAATCATTTCTGTTCGGGAACCCAGGGGATATTTTACCTCTGACAAGGAGCATTTTTCTCCCTCTGGTCACATTTCAGATAAATCAAGTCGAGGAGGCCAATCCTGGAACCTTATGCCACTTCCTTGACTTCAGTCACATGACATGGTGTGAAATCATCATTCTAACACAGTTCTGGTGGTTGAACATAATTCTTAGGAGGCAATCATGCTGAAGACAGTAGCTCAAACTTTTCAAGAATCATGGTATCAATATTTGATGTCTTGCTAATTCTGCTAAAGATATTGATACTCCAGAATGTGAAGAACCATTAGGTGTGGCAAAGGAGGACCTTATGAGTTAAGGTAAGCAATTTTTTGTACAAACTATTATGGAGATTTTCATACTCTGATCATCTCTCTTCTTACAAGGACAACACCACCTTCTTTCTCCCCAAGTAATACTTACTCCATCTGTCTTAGATTAAGGAGTCATCAGATCTTACCCTGAAGCAAAGTGAGTCTCTGATTATACCAGTTTGTCCAAAGGAGTTTTGGACATACTTTTAGGTCGAGGAATCCCACACAACTTACTGATATTATGGACTGAACCTTAAATATATATACTAATGTTTCCCAGATTTTCCCTTCAGTTCAAGGTAAAGTCTAGGTTCAAAAACTTTTCAATGAAGAATCTTTGACGTAAATACTCTGACAAGGAACAAATTTACATTTTATCTTTGAATTGGGGAAATATAGACACACCCTTCAGTTTAAAAAGGTCTTAATACAAATTTTGTTGCTTAGGGAGCCTACTGAAAAGCCACTAACATGAAAACTAAAGTTGATGTTTATTTTCGCTTGTGGAAAATTTAAATCAACATCTCTTGACCATGCATATCTCAGAAAATTTACTTGTCTTAATAGAATCCTCAGGACTATTCGTCTAGGAGTTCCTAAAATTTCCCATGTTTCCTGGGTGGCCAGGCATGCTCAAATAAAGAAGGGATGTCAAGCAACTCTGAAATGATGTCCTGAGACATGACAGTAAATATATAAGCCCTAACCTAACATTCATACATAATAGGATGTTGCATGGCACTTACCCCCTCTCCAAGGTTTTTCTAATGCATACCATTGTACCAACCAGGTCTCATTATTTTCTCTTACTCCTAAGTGCCCAGTACTTCCTCTCTTCCCAAGTTACCTCAGTTCTTTGTTTTGTTTTGTTTTTCACTGAAGAGAATGTCAGACATTCCTCCTATGACTAAGCCTCCTGCAGACCTTCTCTATTTGCCCAAGATTGTCTAAAGTACTCATTTAGTAGAAATACCCTCAAACTTTCAGTTTCGTTGAAAGTGGGACTCAGTCATTTCTCTTGTGACAAAAGATGTCCCAAACCACTGCCTGCCAAATACAAAAGTGGATGCTCACAGTCATCCATTGGACAGAGCATAAGGTCCTCAATGAAGGAGCCAGAGAAATACCCAGGGACATGAAGGGGACTGAAGCCCCATAGAAGGAACATCAATATGAACTAACTAGTACCCCCCCCCAGAGCTCCTTGGAACTATGCCACCAATCAAAGAAAACACATGGTGGAACTTGTGGCTCTAACCACAAGTGTAGCATAGGATGGCCTAGGAGGTCATCAATGGGAAGAGAGGACCTTGGTCCTGTGAAGGCTCTATTCCCCATTATAGGCAAATGCCAGGGCCAGGAATCAGGAGTAGGTAGGTTGGGGAGTGGGGGGAGGGAGAAGGCATAGAAGATTTTCAGAAGGCAATCTAGGAAAGTAGATAATATTTGAAATGTAATTAAAGAAAATATCTAATAAAAAAAAGATGCCCCAGACTAAGTAAGCTTTATGCCATTCCCACTGAAAAAGGTAGAATGATGTCCACTCACATGCAGTTCATTGTAGTACAAAAGGGGGCTATAATTACCTCCTTCAACCTCAAGGAACATAGACATCTAATTGCTTGCCAAGGGTGTATGTGCCATGGAGCAATGATGACAGAGACCTCAGGTTTGGATCCTATGGCCAAGAGGGTCTCATTTATTCTACATGTAGTCACAGGAGTTTCAGATATAGCCTCTTGGGATGCCCAAGAGTATTCTTTCCAAGGGCACCTTAAACTTGACTTAAACTCATATTACCTCAGTGCCACTCTCTATTAGAAAGATTGCAAGGCAAACACAATTGCAACTTCACAGTGCGCTCTCACATGTTTGTGAGTGTAGGGCAGAGGGCAGAACATAGAAAGAAAACTAATATGCATGTGATCTTCCTAGAGTTAGGTGTCAGAAATGCTGTGTTCCTGTCTCTCAGTTATAGATAGGTACAGACAAATACAACCTCAGTTCAGACAACCACTCTCCCTGTTGGAAGAGTGTGCTGATTGTTCCTTGTATTCTTCCCAATAGTATATACAATATATGGATAATGAAAGGTGGGAAGACTAGATGGAAGCAAACTATGCACTACCATTCTGTTCTCCCTCTACCCAAGATAAACTAGATTTTTCCCTTTTGCACAATATAGTGACTTGATCCTGCTACTGCTACTTGGTTAATCATGGCCTGAAACTAACTAACTTACTTTCTCTCTCTCTCTCTCTCTCTTTCTCTCTCTCTCTTTCTCTCTCTCTCTCTCTCTCTCTCTCTCTCTCTCTCCCTTCCTTCCTTCCTTCCTTTCTTTCTTTTACTTTCTTTCTCTCTCTCTTTCTTACTTTCTTTCTTTCTTACTTTCTTCCCTCCCTCCTTCCTTCCTTCCTTTCTTTCTTTCTTTCTTTCTTTCTTTCTTTCTTTCTTTCTTTCTTTCTTTCTTTCTTTCTTTCTTTCTTTCTTTCTTTCTTTCTTTCTTTCTTTCTTTCTTTCTTTCTTTCTCTTTCCTTCCTTCTTTCTTTCTTTCTTTTTCTCTCTCCCTCGCTTTCTGTTTCTTTCTTTCTATCTCTCTCTCTTTCTCTCTCTCTCTCCCTCCCTCATTCTCTTTCTCTCCTTCTTTCTTTTACTTTCTTCCTTCCTTTCTTTCTTTCTTTCTTTCTTTCTTTCTTTCTTTCTTTCTTTCTTTCTTTCTTTCTTTCTTTCTTTCTTTCTTTCTTTCTTTCTTTCTTTTATTCTTTCTTTCATTCTTTCTTTCTTCCTTCCTTCCTTCCTTCCTTCCTTCTTTCTTCCCTCCTAAATTTCTTTCTCTTCTTTCCTTCTTCCTTCCTTCCTTCCTTCCTTCCTTTGTTCCTTTCTTTTTTAAGTATTTATTTATTTATTATATATACAGTGTTCTCTATGCATGTGTGCCTGCACATTAGAAGACAGCACTGGATTCCATTACAGATGTTTGTGAACTCAGGATCCCTGGGAGAGCCATCAGTGTTCTTAACCACTGAATCATCTCTCCAGCCCCAGGTTCTTTCTTTTTAAACAAAACGGGTCCGGAAGGTCATAGAAGTTGTAGGTATGAACACATGCTACTCAACCTGTTTTCAAGGTATCTCACACCATCACCTTTGGATGAAGGGTCATCAGAATTTCACTTGGGATAGGTGGCCTTCATGACCTACTGCTGTTACCAACAATACCCAAAACCTTCCATTTCTGCCCAAGGTCAGTTATAATAATGACTGGTGTTTACCTTTGAAATCTCAGAATTTTCATTTTTCCCAAGGGTACCAAAATCCAGGTATCCTAAGAGCATCCTTACATACATATGAGCCTCAAATATAACACTCCAATCATGAGCTTTAGATCATTTCCCTCCAACAATGGTCTCTAGGAAATTATACTTCACTTAATTCTGCCCTGCATTAACAGAGCCTGAAACTTAGGTCATCTATCCTTTGTACCATCCTTCATGCAAACACCCATATAACTGATGATAAGCTTCAAGAGTGCTTAGAGACTTACAGTCATGCCTGGTGCATAATACTTGTATTGCTGCCAGGCTTACCAAGGTGTATGTGAAGATGGGAATCTTCTAAGTTGTGAAGCAGTCCTACCTCTCCTGCTTAAGGTAGGCTAGGTCACTTCCTTAACCCTAAAGAGGTTGGGGACATTAAGCAGACTCTAATTCTGCTTTAATCTTCTACTCCTAAACATCAATACTTAGACCACTAATTTGTGTCCATTATATATCAAATGCACCCTCTGTATACATGAGGGTCAAATATCTGTCTTGTAAGCCTGACAGGCCTGAGATCATCTCTACCTGCCCCAGGCCCCAAACTTCACTTCCAGTCCAAAAGGTCTTCAATAATTACCCTCTCTGATCAGAAAGAATTCCAAACTATTCTCTATCTGATGGAGGGCAAAAATTTCCATTTAACTGTGTCTCACATCGAACTCCTCATTTGAAAGGGGCACCAGAATGACTCTTTTTGTTCCAGTGGTTCTCAAATTCACATCCTCTGTCGATGAGGTCTATAAATGTCATCCAGTCATACCAGGGCTTCAGTGCCTCTCCCTCTCCCTATGGGAGCCTCAGACACACCACATCTAGTCATAAATATTTCCTCTTCTCCCTGTGTCTATTGGGCAACAAAGCCTTCTCGAATGCCCATATTGGACTGAAATATTTCCTTTTTTTTCAGTGGTGGACACATACCTTCCCTCTCTTGTAAAGTGTAAATAGATCTTGTCTTATTGACTATGTGTGCCTGCTATATTCCAACTGTCTAAGATTACTTCCAAACTTTTTCCTGTTACAAATATTCGGAGACATTCCTCCATTCAAGAAAAGTGGCCTTGCTCTTATGTCATCTGACTAAAGGTTTCATAGACCAAAGATAACCATCCAACCTGTTGGAATACTGAAACAATTGCTGCCTGATTTCCACACACCACATAAAATATGTGGATATCCTAAATTCTACAAAAAAGTTTTGTAAGCAGATCAAGCAATACTGGGACTCCCTCTTCTCCAGAAGGTATTTGCATTTTCACCAATGTGAAATGGTATTTCTTATTTATTGAAAATAGCCAGTGATTTTACCCTTCTTACAAGTAGGTTTAGAATTTCACACTTGCAAAGTGTCACAGAAATGCTGCTTATGACCAGAATGCTTCAACTTCCTCATTCTCATGAAGTTTGCCAGATTACCTCTTTGATGAAGGGCACAACCATCCTACTTCTGTGCAAAACTGCCCAAGCTCCTCCCCTATCTTACTTTAGGAAGATTTAGACATTCACAACAGAGAGTGCTCCAACCAGTGTGGAGCACAGTGTGTTTGAGGAAATCCCCCAGATTCTCCATCTTCCCAGTGTATGTCCTACGTATAACTTCTAATTTCCGTGGTCTGGGAAGCACTGTTCTGACCTAAGAGATTTCTGAGCACTCTGGACTGAAATCCCAAACAGAAGAGTATCAAGGTAAGGGTAAATCAGTTTACTATCTTTGTTTTGTTACCTTAGACAGACACATCCTGGCCTCCATGCAGAGGAATGTGTGGATGGACATATATTTAAGGAAGACACTTAACCAGAAAATACTACATACCCTCTTAAAAGACTTCTAAGATTGTTGTCATGCCTACCACTGACATTCAGATGATGTGTATTCTTGATTGTGATTACATGTTTGGAGCTGATGAAGGAGTAAGTACCTGGAATGTCCTATAATTCTCAAGGTATCAATCAGTGTTAAATTTCTGATCAATAGTGCTGCAGACATAGGAATAACAGGATAAAACTATTCTATACAATCCTATGAAGCTCCTATCACCATCCTCCTATATGAGAGAATCTTAGATCTATCACCAATCCTGAGACGGGCAGAAACAATTCTTCTCCTGCACATAGGGATACTGCATATGTCTCTCTTTGCCCAAAGTATTCCAATTACTGTCTTTTTACTGAATTTGCTTTTAGACTATACCTGAAATATTCCACTTTTCACCAAAGGATCTACCAGCCCTCCCTGTTCTAATAGAGAGCTACCGTCCACCAATATCCAAAGGGTTCTCAGACATTCTAAATATGCCCCTGTGGGAGTAAACTTACTAAGTCTATTTAATTGGGCCTCAGATCCTTCTGCTTTGACCAAAAAGATTACAATCTACTGACTCTGAGTTACCAGGGGCCTCAGATCTCATTTTCCCCAAGTGGTCATCAAATATGCCTTTCTGACCAATAATGACCTTGCAATGTTCTCCTCTGATGGAGACACTTAGTCACCCCCCCCTCTAATTTTAACTCCCAAATGGACCTCCAGACCACCCAAGCTTAAAGTACCTGAGCCGAACATTAAGAAGTACAGCCCAGAACAAAAGCTCATTTCCTCAATGCAGAAACTAAAATGATGTACTCCTCACGATTCATACCTAGACCCAGGAGAATAACATATGCCTGAGAAGAACTAGTGTGGAACTGTCAGCCAAATTTTTGGTGAGTGCTCAGACTGCTTCCTGATCCAGCACCACATTTACTATAGTGGACAGATGCTCTAGTCTCTGATGAGGAGTTGCTAGTTGTAAGGAAGTACCTGGAATGGGCTCCACTGCATGAGGTAGGCTGAGTCTTTGAGCTCACGTCAAGGAAAGAACATGCAAATTTAAACTCTACCCAACCAAACATACTAGTTTACCTGTACAAAGGGGTTTTAGATTTCCAAATTTTCACAAAGATGCCCTCGTGTATTTCCCCTCTGACCATTGGGGTCCTATCCATTTTTCATGGCTCATAGGGTCTCATTTCTTCCCAATGTCCATTACCCACTCACCTCTGACCACTAGCCATACATCTCTGATTAGTGTTGGGGATGTTCTCGGTATGACAATAAGGCCAACAGTAGTGCCTACATGCCATTTTTGAATAATTGGATCTTAAATTCCACCTCTGTCCAAGGGTACTTCAGAAAGACCTTTCTCATTACATGGGGTCTCTATAGTAGCATCTTTATTCAACAGGCCTCTGGTTGTACCTTCTGGCCAAGCAGGTCTTACACTTCACTTAAAGAGATGCCACATTTACACAATGTAGACAAAAAGGATTTGAGCATTCTCATACTCATCAATATAACATTCCTCCCCTCAGGTTTGAAGTCTCCAGAGCAGCAAGGAGAGTGGGGAGTAGAACTCATCATCTTTAGGTCACTCATCACCGATGGATTGTTCCCAACCTTAGTATACAGACATGGATGGTTGAACACAAACCTGTCAGGCTGACAATGCAATAGACATCTACTAAAGTCCTTGGAACCATGTTCAGAGTGCTGCACATCCTCCTGAAGATGCCAAGGATGACATGGTTCCTTGTGATTGTTGTTCTCTTCTTGTTGTTGCTGTTTTCTTTTAACTTTTGAAGAGGATACATTATTAGTCTGTTGCTATGTTAGTCATCTCCTGGCATTAGAAACCAACATGCCACTGCTTAAATGTTTTACATTTCCTACTCTTTTTGGAAAACACAATGTATGCACATCATTTTTTCCTATTGTTTCAAAGACATACCACTATGTAATTCAACTTTACAATTGTAATCATTTTGACCAATATTCACATGAATATAAATTTTATGTGTAAAATTCTTCCTGAGCTGTGTTATTTTCCACCAGGTGACAGTTTCATTTGAGGTCATTTGGAAGATCATTCCTTACTATGTGTCTTTAAAAGATATATTTTGGAGCTGAGGGGTATGACTGAATATCTTCAGCACAATAAATACCTTCTTTAACGTTACTATCTAGTGGATTATAAGTATCAGGTTGTACACAGTAGTAACTAAAATAATGGACAAGTTTGAGAAAGATTTTAGGTTGTAATCTCTCATAATATACACAAAAAAGAAAATCCAAGATATTAATCAAATGTATGCACACCAAATGAACATTGTGAGTTTTGTGGATTTGTTTTTATATGTCTTTGTAGTTCGAATGTCCAACCTTTATGTCTTAATTGAGGATTGTAAACAATGCTCAGGGTGTGTGTGTGTGAGTTAAAGGGCACCATGTCTTTAGTGTTTAGATTAATATCACATATCATTATCTGTCTATCATTCATCTATATATGTATGTATGTATGTATGTATGTATGAAGTAATGATTGAATGTATTTATATAGATATGTATGCAACTATTTCTCTATCATCTACCAATCACTCTTTCTCTTTCTATTTCTCTCACCCTCTTTCTCTGTTTATCTCTTATGCATGGATATATGTATGTATGTAGCTAGGTAGGTGTGGTAGTTTTAATGTAATTGGTTCCCATCGGCCCATAGGCTGTATTCGGATGAGTAACCTTGTTGGACTAGGTGTTTCCTTGTTGGAGGAAGGGTGTCACTGGAAGAGGTGGGTGGTCTCATACATGTTCAAGTTATGCCCAGTAGGGTTCTGTGTGTTTGCTGTCTGTTTGCCTTTCCAAGAGTAGCTGTGATAGAGTATTCAATGATTCAAGGAGGGGATGTTGGTTAGATGACATATAAAGCAGGCAAGACACATTTACATACATGGTAGAAGAAGCAAGCTTTAAGAAGTACAAACAATCACACACACACACACACACACACACACACACACACATTTGTTGGACAGTGCAAAGCTTCAACCACTTTCCATATATACTCACATTTGGAGGATGGAACAAAGCACCAACTTTATTTTTCTCACACTGCTTATATATCTCTGCACAATCTTTCAATTAGTATAAAATTTATACTGGTTACTTTCCATTTTCTTCTAGTGAATAATTATGAGAATATATAAGGAAAAGCATCTTCTCACTATACTTTTATGATGAGCTATTTATAAATTATGTTTATAAATATCCAATATTATCCCCAAGAACCAACACACATTTCTAACTAAAAAACTTGTTATAGATTAACAAGTTGTAAGCAAGTAAGGTATTTTTTTCAGCCAGTTTCTCTTACTGGTAGGCTGAAATTTGCTGTTATACATAAAGGATTAGTTTTTATCTATCTCAAAAATTAATCCTTCAAAAATCTTAAAAGAATCAGAAAACTAAACTTTTATGTAAAAACCTATCATCCATTTCTACTTTGAATCCTCAGGGTGCACATCTGTTCATTAACCATGTTTTTCTTAAATCATATCAGGAATCAGAGGGAGGAAATAGGTACAAGGAAATAATAATCATCTGAACACCAGCCTGACTTTTGAAAAAAAAAAAAAAAGGCATGCTTTTCATAGTAATTCTTTCCAAGATCGTGGTTGAAGTATTAATCTGCATCAGCTGCAATCCTTGAGAAAGTTAGATCTAACTAACACTGTGGGCGGCAAAGATATTGCCCAGTGAGGGGCTGGAACCCCCCTTAAATTTTCATACAATCCATAGATTATGAGGGATGTGATGTGAGGGCAGCAAGTATCGAGAAACTCTACAACAGCATGAGTGGTAACAGAGTGGTACCAGCTTTTAAGTGTTTAAGAGTGGTAAGAGCTTTTAAGTTTTTCACCTCACCAAGAATCCATCAAAGCCCAGTAATTTGGAGGTAAAATGTACATTCCTGGGAGCCCCTCTGCCATGCTTAATATTCTAGTAAAATTAAAAATAATATTAATTTCTCATTTAATAGACCCTGCTTACAGTCCCCCCAAATTTTACTCCCCATGGTTCTTTCACTACCTCCCATCCTCTCCATTTCCTCCACCTTTCGGTCATCATTCATCAAATACTTCTCTTTCAAATATCTCTTCCTGCATTTCCTTATACAACCCCATCTCCCTCCACTATGCCACCTGATCTTCTCTTTCTTGTCCACCTTTGTCCACTAATAAAATCCATTCTATATCCCCATACCATGGGCATCAATGTATGCACCCAAGTCCTTCCTCTATACCTAACTTCACTGGATCTACAGATTTTAGACAGGCCATCACATATGTAATGTAGAATGTGTTAATCTTTCTATTGCTGTCACCAAAAACTATAACCCAAGCACAAGTTGGGGAGGGTAGGACATATTTGGTTTACACTTCTTCATTGCTATTCATCATCTGAAGACAGACAGAACAGGAACTGAAATGGGCCAGGAACCTAGAGGCAGGAGCTAATACAGAGACCATGGATGGGTACTGCTGCCACGCACACCAGTCGAGTCAGCTTGACAGGCCGAGAGGCCTAGAAGCACTCATGAGGCAAAGAGTTTCATGGAAGCTCATTTTCTGGAGTTTTGGCCTTCTCATTAAACCATATACTCATCCCCTATTCCCGCATTAGTCTGGTGTATGGATCCACATGCTCTCTTTTAGTGTTATCTTATTATAAGTTCTTTTTAAGATTGAATTCTGATATAGCTAAGCTTTTGCCAGTGTTCCAATATCCTAGAAAGTCCTTGAGCTGACCATGGGCTTGGAATTCAGTAAGAATGTTGCCTATTCAGTGGCATTCAAATTGCCTCTGGTATTATACTACCACTTTGAATAAAAGCTAAGTCACTGCCCTACACAGGAATTTATCATCATCTAGGAAGAAGGAAGTTTGAGACCTAAGGAGGAAGCAGAGTACATACTTAGAACTATAGATTGCTGAGTTCCACACATATACACGTATTTACAATGGCCTTGGGGGAAGGTGGGCTATACAATAGACTAAAATAGGAACTATAGCAAGGGCACGAAGCCCTTGACCCTGGCATCTAAGATTATGTGGATATTTGGTGGAGCTCTTTTTGATCCCAGTTGTTAACAGTGAATTTTATCCCAGGTGTTTCCTGTGAGAACTTCTGAGTTTGTATTCCTCCGTTTTCTGTAAGAATCCAGTAACCTCTTTGTACCTTGCTTGTGTGTCACCCAACTTTCCTATTCTCTTCTGTATAAAAAGTTTGATGCTCAATTTGACACATTACATTCAGATTCTACACAACCTCTCCTGTGTGTATCTGTCTATCATTTCATCCAATGCTTTGCCCACCTGTGACTAGAGATCCGTTCCACGCAGACAAAGGGGCCCAGAGTGTCTGCAGCATTCTGCTTAGTGGTTAGTTCCCCATGGTTTCATGCTTTCTCATAGAGAACTCAGAACCACAAGCACATGGATGGCAGTATCAACAATTGGCAGAAATCCTACCCATCAATCATTAATTAAGAAACTGCCCTGCAGTCTTGCCTGCACAGACCAATCTTATGGAGACATTTTCTCAATTGAGATTCCCTACTCTCAGGGGACTTTACTTTGTGGCAAGTTGACAAAAAACTATCCAGCCCAGTCAATATCAACATATAAATCAACACATAGCATATTTATCTTCCTGGGACTGGGATACGTTATTCAGGTTATGTTTTTGTTTTTAGTTTTTTTTTTTTATTTTTTTCTGTTTCCATCTATTTCATAACAGCTGAGTATTGTTCCATTGTATAAATATAACATATATGTTATACATTCTTCAGTTTATGGACATGTAGGTTGTTTCCAGTTGCAGATAATTATGAATACAGCAGCAATTAATATGGTTGAGCAACTGTGCTTCTAGGAGGAAGAAGCACTTTGCGAAACTTTCTGACCTATCAGGTGTCTGTTGTTATGTCCCCCCATTTAATATCTGATTTTGCTAATTTGGATATTATCTTTTTTATTTTAGTTAACTTGAATAATAGTTTGTTGATCTTAATGATCTTGTCAAAGAACCAATATTTGTTCCAAAAATTTATTTGTATTTTTCTTTCTATTTTATTTTTTTTTCCACCCTGAGTTTTACTATTTCCTGCCACCACATCTTTTGGGTGTCATTTCTTCTTTTGTGTTTGAGATCTTTAGGATGTGCTGTTAACGTGCTAATGTAAGGTTTTGCTAATATTTTTTAACTCATTTTTTATTAGATATTTTTCTTCATTTACATTTCAAATGCTATCCAGAAAGTTTCCTATACCTTCCCCTACCCTGCTTGCCAACTCACCCACTCCTGCTTCCTGGCCCTGGCATTCCCCTGTACTTGGGTATATTATCTTCACAAGACCAAGTGACTCTCCTCTCTTTGATGGCTGACTAGGCCATCCTCTGCCACACATGCAACTAGATACATAGTTCAGGGGGTTACTGGTTAGTTCATATTGTTGATCCTCCTTTAAGGTTGCAGACCTTTTAGCTCCTTGGGTACTTTCTCTAGATTCCACATTAAGGGCCTTGTGTACCATCCAATAGATGACTGTGAGTATCCAATTCTGTATTTGCCAAGAACTGGCATAGCCTCACAGGAGATAGCTATTCCAGGGTCCTGTCAAAAAATTTTGCTGGCATATGCAATATTGTCTGTGTTTGGTGGTTGTCTATGGGATGCATCACCAGGTGGTGCAGTCTCTGGATGGTCCTTTCTTTTTTCTCACCTCCAAAATGTCTCTGTAACTCCTTCCATGGGTATTTTGTTCCCCATTATAAGAACCAATGAAGTATCCACACTTTGGTCTTCCTTCATCTCGAGTTTCATGCGTTTTGCAAATTGTATCTTGAGTAGTCTGTTTGGGGGCTAATATCGGCTTAGTTAGTACATATCATATGTGTTCTTTTGTGATTGGATTACCACACTCAGGATGATATCCTTCAGATATCCTTCAGATACATTCTTTTGCCTAAGAAATTCATAAGTTCATTGTTTTTAACTGCTGAATAGTACTCCATTGTTTAAATGTACCAGAATTTCTGTATCCATTCTGTATCATATATTCTTCTGTTGAGCAACATCTGAGTTCTTTCGAGCAAATGGCTATTATAAATAAGGCTGGTGACTGCTTCCAATTCTAAGAAGGGGCAAAGTGTCCACAATTTGTACTTCATTCTTCAGTTTCATGTGTTTTGCAAATTGTATCTTATATCTCGGGTATGCTAAGTTTCCGGGCTAATATCCACTTATCAGTGTGTAAATATCATTTGAGTTCTTTTGTGATTGTGTTACCTCACTCAGGATGATGCCCTCCATGTCCATCCATTTGCCTAGGAATTTCATAAATTCATTTTTTAATAGCTGAGTAGTACTCCACTTTGTAAATTTACCACATTTTTTTGTATCCATTCCAATGTTGAGGGGCATCTGAGTTCTTTCCAGCCTCTGGCTATTATAAATAAGGCTGTTATGAACATAGTGGAGCAGGTTTCCTTCTTACTGGTTGGGACATCTTCTGGATATATGCCCAGGAGAGGTATTGTGGGATCCTCTAGTAGTACCATGTCCAATTTTCTGAGGAACCGCCAGACTGTTACAGAGACAAAGTTTGGAGCTGAGACAAAAGGATGGACCATCTAGAGACTGCCATGTCCAGAGATCCATCCCATAATTATCCTCCAAACGATGAAACCGTTGCATAAACTAGCAAGATTTTGCTGAAAAGACCCGGATATACCTGTCTCTTGTGAGACAAGGCTGGGGCATAGCAAATACTTAAGTAGATGCTCAAAGTCAGCTATTGGATGGAGCACAGGATTCTCAATGGAAGAGCTAGAGAAAGTATCCAAGGAGCTAAAGATATCTGCAACGCTGTAGGTCCAATAAAATTATGAACTAACCAGTACCCCGGAGCTCTTGACTGCATATGTATCAAAAGATGGCCTAGTAGGCTATCACTGGAAAGAGAGGCCCGTTGGACATGCAAACTTTATATGCCACAGTACAGGGGAATGCCAGGGACAAAAAATGGAAATGCGTGGTAAGGGAAGTGGGGGGTAGAGTATGGGAGACTTTCTAAATGTACATTCTAAATGTAATTGAGGAAAATACGTAATAATAAAAAATATTAACAAAATAAATAAATAAGGCTGGTATGAACATCATAGAGAATGAATCCTTATTACACATCGGAACATCTTCTGAGTATTTGCCCAGGAGAAGTGTTGCTGGATCTTCTGGTAGTACTATGTCAATTTTCTGAAGAAGCACAAGACTGGTCCAGGTCCCTGCCAAGTGTATTCTGCAAAGGCCCCAGACATCCGGCCACTTTCCCAGCCAGAGTAAAGGGGGTCCGCCTGGTGCAGAAGTGCTTTGCCTGAGCATCTGCAACAGACATCTTGGTTCTAGGACCCCACCGGGTGTATTCTGCACAGGTGAGAGTACGGAATACAGAAGCCAAAAGCTTCTGGGAGAGGTGGGAGCCACAGAGCTTCTAAGGCAGCCCACTTTTCGGGCCCCAGACAACTGGCAAATGTCCAGGCCAGAGAAAAGGAGTCCGACCAGTGTGGGAGCGCTTTGACTGAGCATCGGCAGCAGATATCTTGGTTCCGGGACCCAGCATAGAGTATTCTGCACAGGCTTCAGACATCTGGCCACTTTCCCAGCCAGAGGAAACGGGTCTGCCCAGTGCAGGAGTCCTTTGCCCAAGCATCAGCTGCAGACATCTTGGTTCCAGAACTCCACAGAGTGTATTCTGGACGTGTGAGAGTGTAGAATACAGAAGCTAACACCTTCTGGGACAGGCCAAAGCAACTCAGCTTCAGGACAGGTCCTGTTTTGGGCCTTCTTCTTCAGCCAGGAGGGAGGTCTTAAGGCCATATATCTGTGTACCTTTCCCGTGAGAGGAGAGCTTGCCTGCAGAGAGTGCTCTGACAACTGAAACTCAGAGGAGAGATGTAGTCTACCAGGTCTGCTGATAGAGGCTAACAGAATCACCTGAGGAACAAGCTCTAACCAGAGACAACTATAACAACTAGCTCCAGAGATTACCAGATGGCCAAAGGCAAATGTAAGAATTGTACTAACAGAAATCAAGAACACAGCACTCCCACTCCAGCTAGTCATGTGCACCTCAACAAAACCGAAAAGCTAGACCCGGATTTAAAAGCATATCTCATGAAGATGGTAGAGGACATCAAGAAGGACTTTAATAATTCACTTAAAGAAATACAGGAGAACACTGCTAAAGTGTTACAAGTCCTTAAAGAAAAACAGGAAAACACAACCAAACAGGTAGAATTCCTTAAAGAAAAACAGGAAAACACATCCGAACAGGTGATGTAAATGAACAAAACCATACTAGACCTAAAAAGGGAAGTAGACACAATAAAGAAAACCCAAAGTGAGGCAACGCTGGAGATAGAAACCCTAGGAAAGATATCTGGAACCATAGATGCAAGCATCCGCAACAGAATACAAGTGATGGAAGAGAGAATGTCAGGTGTAGAAGATTCCATAGAGAACATCAGCACAACAATCAAAGAAAATGCAAAATGCAAAAGGATCCTAACTCAAAACATCCAGGAAATACAGGACACAATGAGAAGACCAAACCTACAGATAATAGGAATTGATGAGAATGAAGATTTTCAACTTAAAGGGGCAGCAAATATCTTCAAAATAATTATAGAAGAAAACTTTTCAAACCTAAAGAAAGAGATGCCCATGAACATAAAAAAAGCCTACAGAACTCCAAATAGACTTGACCAGAAAAGAAATTCCTCCCAACACATAATAATCAGAAAAACACATTCACTAAAAAAAAGATAGAACATTATAAGCAGTAAGGGAGAATGGTCAAGTAACATATAAAGGCAGGCCTATCAGAATTACACCAGACTTTTCACCAGAGACTAGGAAAGCCAGAAGAGCCTGAACAGATGTTATACAGACACTAAGAGAACTCAAATGCCAACCCAGGCTACTATACCTGGCCAAAATCAATAACCATACGTGGAGAAAACGATGTATTCTATTTCTCCTTCCCTGTGTTTGTTGACAACTTTCTGAAGTATTATAACTATCTATCCTAAAATTTAACATTTTTTTGTTTCATATTATTAATCAGTAGTTTGAAATACGAACTTATTATGGAACTACCCAATGCAGGTAGAAATTATTCATAATTATTATTTTTTAAACAATATTGTGTATTTATGTTTAGGTAGGCATGAAATTATTAAGACAAAGTATTCTGTCCTCGTTCTAAAATCAGTTCTAGGTAACAGTAAAATAGTTCCTATGATCTAGAAGTAAACACAGAAAAATAGACAACAGGAATATATTACTATAAACCTAGATGATATATATGTACACTGTATATTTCAAATGAGTCACTAATCTTGTTGTCACGGATCACAGATGTGTAATATGCTTGATTACTTTCTCTGCTAGTAGCATAAACAGAACATTCTGCCACTATATAACAGCAAGCCCTAAGAATTAAATTTCAAGATTGGTTATAACTTTATTTATTCATGTTCTATTACTCCAGTGTGTGGTTTCTTCAAAAACTGTTGTAGTATCAAGTTTTGGACTGTAACCAAGAGTAATGCCACTTAACTGTAATATTTTAAATAAACTTCCTAAATTGTGGCATTCCATAAGGGAATAACAGACATAATCCTATCCTCATGCTTACCTAAACTTGTAATCTCTAATGTTTCCTCCTCCTATTATGTTGCAAGTGTTCTGTCATTCCCTCCTTCCATAAAGGCTTCATCCTTTCTTCCATGCCATGTGCCACTTTGGGGTTCCTTATCTCCACAGATACTCCAATTTAAACATAAAACCTAAAAGTTGAAGCTAGACCAAATGTGATTACAGACACGTAGCATTTCTCTTTATAGGCCTGACTTAACACATTTACTATATAGTATTTTCAAGTTCCATATACTCTCTAGCAAATTTAGTTACAACTGATTGCATCTCCTAGATATTTTGAAAACAAAAGCAACAAAAATGACTGAGCAAGTATCACTAGATAACCATGCTATCTTTTCTACACTCAAGTGTGATATAGGTGAGTCACCAGTTAGTTCTATTTTTAGATATTTTAAGCAAATTCCACACTGATTTTATCCTGGATGTACCAACTTAAACACCCACCAGCAGTAGAGCTGTATTTTATTCCCACATCGCTAATGCTTCTTGACTTTTGTTTTCCTGGTTGTACTCATTCTTCAAGGGATGAGCTAGACTTTAAGTTTGGAGAAAAAAAGAGCACCAGAAATTTTTTTTTTGTGGGAGCCATAGCTAGTGTTGAAAGATATAAGGAGTAATGTAATAAATGGAATTGTTTCCTTGAGGTGAGAATCCACCAAGCTAATCCTGCAACTTGTGCAAAGAAATGTCCTAAGGATTTGTCTGTTTATAGCAGAAAAACAACATATCAAATTTATGAAAAAATATTCAAGGAAGCAGGCAGGTTCTATCTTAAGCAGGCAAAAGAACTTGGCAACATCCACCATGTAGTTCTTTCATCAGATAATGAAGGATACAGAAGTAAAAGAGCCATGGAGTCTTCCTACGTGGTTATGGAAAGCCACTGAGGGCATCCAGGTTGTAGCGAAGTCCCTGAATAGATACCTAGAGAGGCTTTTTGTGAATGTATGAAAGGGAAGCCTATATTGCGATATAGCACTCAGGATGTAAGAAGGTCCACAGCTGTAGAATATCTCTCAAAGAAAGCTACAAACAAGGAATGGAACCAGCCCAAAACAGAGAAATATATTGTAGTCATGAAACTAGATAGGAAGTTCTTTTTAAGCCACAATGTACATAAATTTAGGATTTGGGGTTTGTCTAGCTAGATTTGATCTTGATTTGTTCCAGTATTAACTGTTTATGTTTCTTTTCCTCTTATTTTGAATGAGAATGTATATTCATGTCAGTGTACTTTGAAAGTAAACAATGCTTTGACTTTGATTTTATATGGTGTTACAATTAAGAAATTGTATTCTCTTCTAAAAGATAAATATGATTGTAGATGTATATGGAATTTTATCTCATGTTAAGCATGATTATGCCCTGGAAATTCATATACTTTATTTGCAGTTTTATATTGGATATTGGATACTATGCTAGGCATAACTATTGCTTTCCTTTGGAAATTAACATAATATAAGGAGATATGATTTTATGTCTTATTGACAAGAGTTACACTTATGATGGCTAGTCTTGGTTGTAACCCTGAAAATATTAGGAATTCACTAAAACTCTGGGAATTGTGGGCACCTATGAGGATTTTTTTTCCTGATTTGATTATGTGAGATAGGAAGACCAACCCCAAATGTAGATCGTTTGTTCTGTTGTAGAAACAACTCTACAATATAAATTTCATTGATGTTAGTTTTTTTAATAAAAGTGTGTAGCTAGGACTAAATTCTAGTAGTTTCAATCAAGAAAGTTTTTATGATCTTACACTGTTTCTGTCTTTTAATACAGTGTTTTCTGAAGACTGAGGTGGAGATTTGATGGTAACCTCCCTTGTAGGACTGAATGTTAGAAGGTCCCTCAGGCTTTGCATATTATCTGGCTGCAAATCTTTGTATTTGTTTCCATCTGCTGCATCAGGATACTTCTGTGATGATGAATGAGCAAGATACAGATCTGTGAGTATAGCAAAATGTCAACAGGAGTCATTTAACTGCTATACTCCTTTAGTAGAATAGTAGTATTTGGTCTTTCTCTAGATCCCTGGCATTTCTAGTTTCAGGTTCTTGGCCATTCAAGCATTGTTGAGTATGGATTCCACTTAATGATATCTGTGATTGTATATGCTTGGCACAGGGAATGGCACTATTAGGAGATGTGGTCTTGGAGTAGGTGTGTCACTATAGGTGTGGGCTTAATACCTTCATCTTAGCTGTGAGGAAGTCAGTCTTCCACTAGCAGCCTTACAGATGAAGATGTAGAACTCTCAGCTGTGCCAACTCTATGCCTGCTTGGATGCTGCCATGTCCCACCTTGATGATAATGGACTGAACATCTGAACCTGTAAGCTAGCTCCAATTAAATGTTGTCCTTCATAAGGCTTGCCTTGGTCATAGTGCCTGTTCACTGCAGTAAAACCCTAAGTAAGACAGCATCTTTAGAGCCTCTTTGTCTAAGAAAGTTATCTTTGGGTATTTTGTTTGTTTGCTTTCCTATCATACAGGTTCTTTGTGTATATTATGTTTTCTGGTTTGGGGTTTTGATTAGATAGAGTATGTGAATGTGTGTTTCTGTATCAATATATGTTTTTTTTTGTTTTTTTTGTTTTTTGTTTGTGTGTGTGTGTGTGTGTGTGTGTGTGTGTGTGTGTGTGTGCATTTGTTTATTTTCTTTGGTTGTTTTGTCCTGTTAAGTTAGTTTGGTTTATTTCATTAGTATTCTTTAGATAACTATTTGTTTCCTAAAAAGTGACAGACAGTAGGAATCTGCATTAGAGGAGAAGTAGGAAGGAACCTGAAGGAGTAACTGTTAGGGGAAACTGTAATCAGAAAATACATCTCAAATATAGCTTCCTCTACCTCCTCTTCTTGAAGTCCTTCCCAGGAGCTCACCTTCCCCAATGCATTCCTCCTCTCTTTCTCTTCAGAAAAGGAGAGACCTCCCATGGATATAAAACTGCCTTGTCATATCAAATTACAGACTAGGAACATCCTCTCCTATTAATGCTAGAAGAGGCAGCTCAATCAGCTGAAAATGTCTCAAAGTCAGGCAACAGAGACAGGGAGAGACTGTTCTCACATTGGTAAGGGTTCCACATGAATCCCAAGCTACATAAATTTTACATATGTGCCAAGGGCCAAGGTCATTCTCATGAATGCTACCTTGTTGTCTCAGTGTCTGTGTGGAACCAAGAACTCAGGTAAGTTGATTCTGTGAATTTTCATGTGGTTTCCTTGACCTCCTTGACGCCAATAAAACTTCTTCCTTTTTCACAGATCCCCTAAAGTCAAATGAAAATTTGGCTGTGGTTCTTGCATATGCCTCCATCAATTGCTAGTTGAAGTCTTTCTCATGAAAGTTATGCTAGACTCCTATTTGCCAGTATAGCAGAACATTGTTAACAATATCAAGGATGTGCTCTATTTCTTGGCATATGTCTCAAGCTGGTCCAGTCATTGGTTGGCCATTCCCTCAATATTTGTTCTAACTTTACCCCTGCACATCTTGTAGGCAGGAGTAATTGGAGGATGAAGTTTTTATAGTAGGACTGGTGTCCCATTCCCTCCATTGAAAATCTTTCCTGGTTACAGGAGATGGACATTTCAGGCTTCATATTTCCCATTGTAAATAGGGTTAGTTTTTGTTACCCTCAATTCAGTGTCTTAGATTCTGAGGAATTTCTATTTCTGTAGGTTTCTAGCCCATTCCAGAGATGAATTCCCCCAATTCAGTTGTCTTTTCCAGTACTCCCTACCTCAATTCTTTCCCCAACATGATCCTTCTGGTTTGCATCCAAACACCAACTCTTGTCCAGTGCTATTCCCATGTCCAGTGAAAATGCCTAGTCTGTATTCCAATCTCAGTGAGATATCATTTTTGGCATCTTTGGATTACAACATGGTTATCCTTTATAATCAGTAGCAACTTATATGTGAATATGTACAATGTTTTCCTATGTTGGTCTAGGTTACCTTACTCATGGTGATATTTTCTTGTGCCATCTATTTTTTGTTCAAATTTCAAATTGTCTGTGTTTTTAATAGCTGTGAAGTATTCCACTGTGTAAGTGTATCACATTTTCTTTATTCTTTTTTTGATTGAGGGATATCTAGGTTGTTTCCAGTTTCTGGCTATTATGAATAATGTCTCTATGAAAATATTTGAGTAAGTACTCTTATGGGATTAGGATGGAGTTTCCTTTTGGTATATACCTAGGAGTGTTATAGCTGTTTTTTGTTTTGTTTTTTGGGGTTTTGTTTTGTTTTGTTTTGTTTTGTTTTTTGTTTGTTTGTTTGTTTGTTTTGTTTTGTTTTGTTTTTTGTTTTTGTTTTTGATACAACTACTCCCAATTTTCTGAGATGCCAACAAATTTATTTCTAAAGTTGTTGTACAAGTATAAATCGTACCAGCAATGAAGGAGTCTTCCATTTCTTCCACAACCTCAACATAATGTGCTGTCCTTCCTTGACTTTTTGGATTACTTTGGTTTGGAAGTCGATTTTGTTTGATATTAGAATGGCTACTCCAGCTTTTTTCTTCAGACCATTTGCTTGGAAATTTGTTTTCCAGACTCTTACTCTGATGTGGTGTCTGTCTTTGTCCCTGAGGCAGAGTGTGCTGTCATTTAAGTCTTAGATGTTAACGATTCTGATGTTTGTAAGATAAAATCTCAGGATCATATCATTTTTCATTTACCTTATGACAAAGGATAATGAATATTTATTTAAGTGCTTCTCAGCCATTAGATGCCTCTATCAAGAATTCTTTGCTTAGCACTGTTCCCAATTTCTAATGTATTATTTGCTTTTTTTGATGTTTAATTTGTTGAGTTCTTTATATATTTTGGATATCAACATTCTGTCAGATATAGGGTTGGTTAAGCCATTCTATAAGCTGACATATTGTACTATTGACAGTGCCCCATGCATTACAAAATATTTTCAGTTTAATGAGGTTTCATTTATTAATTGTTGATCTTAGTGGATGAACTACTAGAGTTCTGTTTAAGAAGTCATCTCCTGTGCCAAAGATTTCAAGGTTATTCTCCACTTCCTCTTTTATCAGATTTAGTATATCAGGGTTTCTTGATCAGATCGTTGATCCATTTAGACTTGACTTTTGTGAAGGGAAATAGATGTGGATCTACTTGTAGTATTCTACAAGCAGATATCCAATACTACCAGCATCATTTGTTGAAAATGTTTCATCTATTCCATTGTAGAGTTTTGGCGTCTTGTTAAAATCAAGTGTTAATAAGTATGGATTCACTTCTGTGTCTTCACATCAATTTATTGATCAACCTATCTGTATTTATGCCAATACCATGCAGTCTTTATCGCTTCTTCTCTGTAGTACAGCTTGAAACTGGGGATAGGGAACTGGGGGAAGCCAACAGAAAGTTCCAGATTCCAGGAAACAAGAGGATCACAGGACCCTACGGGGATGACATTAGGTGAAATCCCCAAGAAAGGGGAGAGAGTACCTGTGGAAACCATATCCAGAAGTTAGGAATTAGGTCTGGTTGAAAGATGGGTGCCATACCATTTTCAAAAATTTGACCCAGAATTGTTCATGTTGAAAGGAAATACAGGGACAAAGAGTGAAGCAGAGTCTGAAGGAAAAGCCATCCAGAGACTGCCCCACATGGGGATATATCCCATATGCAGCCACCAAGCCCGGGCACTATTGCAGATGCCAACAAATGCTTGCTGAGAGGAGCCTGATATAGATGTTTCCTGAGAGACTTTGCCAAATCCTTACCGACACAGATGTGGATGCTTGCAGTCAACCATCAGAATGAGCTTTGGGACCCCAATGTAGAAGTTAGGGGAAGTACTGAAGGAGCTGAAGAGGTTTGCAATATCATAGGAAAAACAACAATATCAACCAACCAGACTCCTCAGAGCTCCCAGGAACTAAAGCTCCAACCAAAGAAATCAAAGGAGGGACCCATGGCTAAAGCTGCACATGTAGCAGAGGATGGACTTATCTGGCATCAATAGGAAGAGAGACTGTTTTTAGGAAGTATACTGTTTATTTTCAGTTAATTTTGCATCATGTCACTTATGCATACTACTGTATCTGAATAGCAATAGTTTGACTTTTTCCTTTTCAATTTGTATACCTTGATCTTCTTCCTTTCCTTATTGTTGTTGCTAAAACTTCAGGTGCTATACAGAATAGATATAGAGAATATATACTTTTACCATATTATTGCTTTTTAGGGAATATTTTTTTTCACTACATTTAATTTGATATTGGGTGTCAGCTTTCAATGTATTGGCTTTATTATGTTCAAGCATGTGACATGTATCCCTCATCTCTTTAAAAATTTATCATCAAGGAGTGTTGGATTTTGTTGGAGTCTTCTTCAACATTGACTATGATAATTTTGTGGTAATTTTTCCTTTTAGTTTGTTTACATGGTAGATAACAGTGAAAGAGTTTGGTATGTTGATCCATCCCTGCATATGTAAATTGAACTCTACTTCATCATAGGGGTGATATTTTTCATATATCTTTGATTTCTGTTTACAAGTATTTTATTGAGTATTTTTAAATCGATGTTTATAAGGGCAATTGGTCCGAAATTCTCTTTCTTTGTTGAGTCTTTGTGGGACTTAAGTATCACATTGACTGTATTTCCATAAAGTAAATTTTGTCAATTTTCCTTCTGTTTTTATCTAGTGAAATAACTTGTGTCTCAGTATTAGCACTTTTTTGAAAGTATGGTATAATCCTGCTCTAAAACCATCTGACCTTGTCTGGTTTTGTTTGGGAGATATTAAATGATAGGTTATATTTCCTTTGGCTATAGGACTATTCAAGTTGATCTTGAATCAGCTTTACCAAATTGTATCTATTGAGATAGTCCTTTTTATTTTTTCTATTTTGGTTTTCCATGTTTCTGGAGTACAGGGTTTGAAGTGAAACCCAATGATCTCGGTGTCTGTTGTTATGTCTTCCTCTTCATTTCTAATTTTGTTAATTTGTATGCTTTCGCTCTCTTTCTTTTAGTTGGTTTTGAAAAAAGTTTTGTCCATCCTGATGATTTCCTCAAAGAACCAAATATTTGTTGCCTGATTCTTTGTCTTGTTCTCTTTGATTTTTTTATTGATTTTAGTTTTGAGTTTGATTATTACCTGCTGTCTATTTATCTTTGGTGGTTGTGCTTCTGTTTGAAACAGAGCTTTCTGACATGCTGTTAATTGGTGAGTATGAGATCTGTACAATTTCTTATGAAGACACTCATAACTATGAACCTTCATCTTAGCTCTGTTTTCATTGTACCCCATTTACTTGGAATTTTGTGCAATTCATTGAGTTCTAGAAAATCTTTAATTCCTCTTTCCTTTTTAAATTTCCTTCTAATTGGCTGATGGTTGAAAGCTGATGGCTTCTGGAAGCTTAAAACTTTATGGCTTATTTTGTGGTTAAATTTGCCCACCTTTGATGATTAATACCTGTGGTTTAATAGTGGAGTATTGAGTTAGGACACAGTGCCTTCCCTGCTCAGTGCTAAAAGTTCTTAAACCTTGTGTATCCAGAGAAATTCACATTCACAAGAAAAAGTACTCACTTCAAAAGAAGGCTTTAGACTTTATTTCTAGGAGAGAGAGAAAAGGGGGAACCTATTTCCTATTGTATTCAAATCTTACACTTTCTCAGGATACATGATCGTATGGTATTCCAAGCTTCTATTTTATAAAAGGTACTAGCAAGTTCACAACATTAATACAAGTCAATAAATCAAATAAGGAATATCAGGAAGAATGTTACCTGCAAGTCCATTGTGATTGTTTATTAATTATATATTCATTAGCTGCTAGTAACTCCACAAGGTCATACAAGTTTTAACTAAATTTTATGTCAAGGGGGTCAATCATCTGCCTAGTGTCTCATTCATTTTGATGTTTTGTACAGATAAATCTAGTCAATATTTTATCTTTTGTCTTTGAACGTCCTAGAAATTGTTCATTCTCAGTTTGTGAAAATACTTATCAGATAATGCATTCACATCTATCATAGAAGGAATAGTTTCTCTAATTATAAATTTGTTCTAAGCCTGCATTTTATCCTAATGCAATTAGTCTGTGACACAAGAAGTCTTACAGAACTTCAACAACAGCTTTTCAATAAAGAGCTCAAAATTACTTATGTACATTTAGTAATTCTATAAAATTATATAAAGTAGTAAGAAATCATTAATTTATTTACATAGCATTACTACAAAAGAGTACATGTTTGTTGATCTGCATCCAATAGGATGGGCTATATGCCAGGGAAAATTATACTCTAGAATACTTAGAGGAAAGTTCGATTCCTCAAATGAAATGTATGAAGGCCTTGCAATTCAGAGATCCATCACATCTGTCCAAAATGTTGGACTATCTTCAGAAAGTCACTCATTACATTTTCTCTCTCCTAGCGACTTTTTTCATTCTTTATTGTTTCTATTTCCAGTTTCAGTTCTTAAACAGTTTATTCAATTACTTCACCTGTATCATTGTTCATGCCTCTATTTCTTTAAGGGACTTTTGCAGTTCTTCTTTAAAGACATCTACTATCTCCATAAAATTGGATTTAAGATCATTTTCTTGTGCTTCACCTATGATGGAACAGCCAGAGTGTTCTACAGTATGGCATCTGTGGCTAAGTGCTGTCAGGTTTCCCAAATTGTTGTAGAGTGTTCATAGATTGGCCTCTAGCTACTTGAATTTTGAGATTATTTGAGGTTTATATATTGATTTCTACATATGTAACTGTCAGATGCATGGATTTTTGTTTTGTTTTGTTGATGTTTTTATTCCCTTGATCTCTGTTTCCTCCAGGTTTTCTGGTGTTAATGCCTTGAGGTTCTAGTGACCAGGAAGTCTTCAGGTCCAGGAGGGTGTCTTTGCTGAGAGTTTTGTGACTTCTCTGTCTTCTGAGGTTTTGGGTATCAACATTACCTCTGGATTCCATAGGTAGGGCCTCCAAAAAAAAAAAAAAGCAGAGATCTTCAGCTCAAGTTGTGAGAAGAAATATGGAGTCAGGTCATGGGTTGCACTTTATAGTTGTTCAAAATACTTGAAGGGGAATTGGTGAGCCTAGAGCCTAGAGTGGAATGTTACCTGGGGTGCCTGAAGATGGTCTAGACTTTTTGTTTATAATTTCAGCAAACATCTATGTTAATCAAAGGGTGTGTAGAAATTATTGTGTGTAAAAAAATGCCACAGAACTTGAAAAGTACACGATGAGAACTTATAAATTTGTCTTGTTAGTTTATGTGTCTTCCAGTCTTATTTCTATTACTACAATAAAATGCTCTAAACAAACCATCTTAGGGAGAAAGGCTCAACTTGGCTTGTAATTAGAAGTTACAATTTGTCACTTTTCATCTAATGAATGTTGCCTAGGCAGATGGTCACATGTCTGCATTCAGAAGGATTGAGAAATGAGTATATCCTTGTATGTTCTTGTCACTTCGCTACTTTTTACATTCACAGAAATGTCCACAGCCAAAATAAAAATTGTGTCAACTATATTCAGGGTGGGTGTTCCTGCATCAACTAATAATCAAGACAGTTCCTCACAAACGTATGTCAGTCTGTTTTGTTTGTTTGTTTGTTTGTTTGTTTTGTTTTGTTTTGTTTTGTTTTTTCGAGCCAGGGTTTCTCTGTATAGACCTAGCTGTCCTGGACCTCCTTTTGTAGACCAGGCTGGCGTCGAACTCAGAAATCTGCCTGCCTCTGCCTTCCAAGTTATGGGATTAAATGTGTGTGCCACCATGCCTGGCCCATATGTCAGTCTTATCCACACAATTTTGATTGCTTTATCAAGTGATTCTAGTTTGTGTCAAGATGACAATTAAAAGTAAACACCAAAACAGACAATAAAGAAACACATTAACAGATGATCTGAAAAACAAATTAAGTATGCTTTGGGGGCTTCTTTGGATGGGAATGATCTCATTTAGGTAAAATATTTGAGTACTTGATCCCATGTTAGTGTAAATTTTTAGGAATAATTAGTTGATATGTCCTTGTTGAAGAAGTTGTGTCACTGTGGGTGGGATTTGAGATTTAAAAGCTTTTACCATTTCTGGTTAGATTACTCTGTCTGCCTTCAAATTGTTATCCCAATACCATGTGGGTCTACTTGCTGCTATGCTTTCCATTATGATGACCATGGATTCCAAGCCGCTGAAACCAAGAATAAACCCCTAATAAACTCTTTATTTGTAAGCTGTTTTTGCCACAGTGTCTTATTGTGACAACAGAAAAGTAATTTAAACACTCTAATTCACCTATTTTGTACTTTATGAAATATGTCTTCTATAGTACAATGAGTTTCATGGATCAATAGGGTAAATTGTACAACAACTTTATTTATTTTTCAATGGCAGTGATGCTTGGCTGTTTTTTTTTTTTTGTATTAATATACATTTAAGAGCATCCAGAATACATAGGCGGAGTTCTGTAATATTTGTAAAATTTGTATTACCTTTTTTTTTTTACTAAGGTGTATGTCACAAATATGTCTTATACATGTTTTATATGTATAAATAATAATGAATTGATTACAACTATTAAAATAGCATCTATTACTTGATACAGTTATGGTATTTTATAATGAGTTTAAAGAATATTCACAATTAACTCACTGTATATGTATATGATAATACTAAGTATAACAAGTACAAAATTCATTAGTTCTCCGGAACTTATTTTTTATTATATTCAGGGTAACAATATTGTTATGTATAAATCATAGTGGCATGTTTCTGTTTCCTGCCCCAATCATTTGCACTCCCTTATGAAAATAACTCACAGAAATTTTATATTTTGTTATGGTTTAAACAGTGTAACAGTTGGGCCACTTTCTAGCCTCTATGTGGTTAATCAACCTCCCACTGACAATCCTGGTTATTACCTACTAACTCTTTTATGTTACTTTTGTTGCCCTGAAACCAGAGAACTGCCAAACTGGGTCACATTCTTCCAGCACCTTCTACTTTTTATTTATTTATTTATTTATTTATTATTTATTTATTTATTTATTTATTTATTTATAATTATTTAATTAATTAATCTTGAATCTATACACGTTGCTCCAGGTGTTTATCATCTATGCTCGAGGTGTTTATCATCTGGTAGCATTGTTGGAACTGTTTATCTATACTATCTTATAAATAATGATACTTTGATTTCTTCCTTTCTAATTTGTATCTCCTTGATCCTCTTCAGTCGTCTTATTCCTCTAACTAGAATATCAAGTACTGTATTAAATAGAATTGCAGAGACTGAACAGCCTTTTCTTGTTCCTGATTATTGCTGAATTATTTTGAGTATTTCGCAATTTAATTTTTTTTATTACGTATTTTCTTCAATTGCATTTCCAAAGCTATTCCAAAAGTCCCCCCACCCCACTCCCCTACCCACCCATTCCCATTTTTTGGCCCTGGCATTCCCCTGTGCTGGGGCATATAAAGTTTGCCTGACCAATGGGCCTCTCTTTCCATTGATGGCCAACTAGGCCATTTTTTGATACATAAGCAGCTAAAGTCAATAGCTCTGGGGTACTGGTTAGTTCATAATGTTGTTCCTTCGATAGGGTTGCAGATCTCTTTAGCTCCTTGGATACTTTCTCTAGCTCCTCCATTGGGGGCCCTTTGATCCATCCAATAGTTGAATGTGACCATCCACTTCTGTGTTTGCTAGGCCCCGGCCTAGTCTCACAAGGGACAGCTATATCACCGTCCTTGCATCAAAGGCTTGCTAGTGTATACAATGGTGTCATCGCTTGGAAGCTAATTATGGGATGGATCCCTGGATATGGCAGTCTCTAGATGGACCATCCTTTTGTCTCAGCTCCAAACTTTGTCTCTGTAACTCCTTACATGGGTGATTGTTTCCAATTCTAAGAGTGAGCAAAGTGTCCACACTTTGGTCTTCGTTCTTCTTCAGTTTCATATGTTTTACATATTGTACCTTATATCTCACTATACTAAGTTTCTGGGTTAATATCCACTTATCAGTGAGTTCATTTCTTTTGAGTTCTTTTGTGATTGGGTTACCTCACTCAGGATGATGCCCTCCAGGTCCAACAATTTGCCTAGGAATTTTGTGAATTCATTCTTTTTAATAGCTGAGTAGTACTCCATTGTGTAAATGTACCAAATTTTTTGTATCCATTCCTCTATTGAGGGGCATCTGGGTTCTTTCCAGCTTCTGGCTATTATAAATAAGGCTGCGAAGAACATAGTTGAGCATATGTCCTTCTTACCAGTTGGGGCATTTTCTGGATATATGCCCAGAAGAGGTATTGCAGGATCCTCTGGTAGTACTATGTCCAATTTTCGGAGGAAGTGCCAGACTGATTTCTAGAGTGGTTGTACAAGCTTGCAATCGCACCAACAATGGAGGAGTGTTCCTCTTTCTCCACATCCTCACCAGCATCTGCTGTCACCTGAATTTTTGATCTTAGCCATTCTGACTGGTGTGAGATGGAATCTCATAGTTGTTTTGATTTGCATTTCTCTGATGATTAAGAATGTTGAACATTTTTTCAGGTGTTTCTCAGCATTTCGGTATTCCTCAGTTGAGAATTCTTTTTTCAGCTCTGAGCCTCATCTTCTAAGGGGACTATTTGATTTTCTGGAGTCTACCCTCTTGAGTTCTTTATATATATTGGATATTAGTCCCCTATCTGATTTAAGATAGGTAAAGATTATTTCCCAATCTGTTGGTGGTTTTTTGTCTTATTGAAGGTGTCTTTTGCCTTGCAGAAGCTTTGCAGTTTCATGAGGTCCCATTTGTCAATTCTCGATCTTAAAGCACAAGCCATTGCTGTACCCATATCTTCAAGACTTTTCCCTACTTTCTCCTCTATAAGTGTCAGTGTCTCTGGTTTTATGTGGAGTTACTTGATCCACTTAATTTTGACCTTAGTACAAGGAGAGAGGAATGGGTGATTCGCATTCTTCTACATGATAACCACCAGTTGTGCCTGCACCATTTGTAGAAAATGCTGTCTTTTTTCCATTGGATGGTTATAGCTCCCTTGTCGAAGATCAAGAGACCATAGGTGTGTGGGTTCATTTCTGGGTCTTCAATTCTATTCCATTGGTCTACGTGTCTGTCACTATACCAGTACCATGCAGTTTTTTATCACAATTGCTCTGTAGTACAGCTTTAGGTTGGGCATGGTGATTCCACTAGATGTTCTTTTATCCTTGAGAAGAGTTTTTGCTATCCTAGGTTTTTTGTTATTCCACATGAATCTGCTGATTGCTCCTTCTAATTCGTTGAAGAATTGAGTTGGAATTTTGATGGGGATTGCATTGAATCTGTAGATTGTTTTGGCAAGATAGCCATTTTTACTATATTGATCCTGCCGATCCATGAGCATGGGAGATCTTTCCATCTTCTGAGTTCTTCTTTAATTTCTTTCTTCAGAGGCATGAAATTCTTGTCATACAGATCTTTCATTTCGTTAGTTAGAGTCACGCCTAGGTATTTTATATTATATGTGGCTATTTAGAAGGGTGTTGTTTCCCTAATTTCTTTCTCAGCCTCTGTTTGTCCTTGGTGTAGAGAAAGGCCATTAACTTGTTTAAGTTAATTTTATGTCCAGCTACTTCACTGAAGCTCTTTATCAGACTTAGGAGTTCTCTGGTGGAATTTTTAGGGTCACTTATATATATATTATCATATCATCTGCAAAAAGTGATATTTTGCCTTCATTTTTCCAATTTGTATCCCCTTGATCTCCTTTTGTTGTCAAATTACTTTGGCTAGGACTTCAAGTACTATGTTGAAGAGGTAGGGAGAAAATGGGCATCCTTGTCTAGTCCCTGATTTTAGTTGGATTGCTTCCAGCTTCTTTCCATTTTTTGATGTTGACTACTGGTTTGCTGTAGATTGCTTTTATCATATTTAGGTATGGGCCTTGAATTCCTGATGTTTTCAAGACTTTTATCATGAATGGGTGTTGGATCTTGTCAAATGATTTTTCTGCATCTAACGAGATTATCATTTGGTTTTTGTCTTTGAGTTTGTTTATATAATGGATTACATTGATGGATTTTCATATATTAAACCATCACTGCATCCCTGGGATGAAACCTACTTGGTCAGGATGGATGATTCCTTTAATGTGTTCTTGGATTCGGTTAGCGAGAATTTTATTGAGGATTTTTGCATCGATATTCATAAGAGAAATTGGTCTGAAGTTCTCTATTTTTGTTGGGTCTTTTTGTGGTTTAGGTATCAGAGTATTAGTGGCTTCATAAAATGAGTTGGGTAGAGTTCCCTCTACTACTATTTTGTGAAATAGTTTGTGCAGAACTGGGATTAGATCTTCTTTGATGGTCTGATAGAACTCTGCACTGAACCTGTCTGGTCCTGGGCTTTTTTTGGCTGAAAGACTATTAATAACTGCTTCTATTTCTTTAGGTGATATGGGACTGTTTAGATGGTCAACTTGGTCCTGATTCAACTTTGGTACCTGGTATCTGTCCAGAAATTTGTCCATTTCTCCAGGTTTTCCAGTTTTGTTGAGTATAGCCTTTTGTAGAAGGATCTGATGGTGTTTGGATTTCTTCAGGATCTGTTGCTATGTCTCCCTTTTCATTTCTGATTTTGTTAATTAGGATTTTGTCCCTGTGCCCTTTAGTGTGTCTAGCTAAGGGTTTATCTATCTTGTTGATTTTCTCAAAGAACCAATTCCTCGTTTGGTTAATTCTTTGAATAGTTCTTCTTGTTTCCACTTGGTTGATTTCACCCCTGAGTTTGATTATTTCCTTCTGTCTACTCCTCTTGGGTGAATTTGCTTCCTTTTTTTCTAGAGCTTTTATATGTTTTTTCAAGCTGCTAGTATGTGCTCTCTCCCGTTTCTTCTTGGAGGCACTCAGAGCTATGTGTTTCCCTCTAAAAAATGCTTTCATTGTGTCCCATAGGTTTGGGTATGTTGTGGCTTCATTTTCATTAAACTCTAAAAAGTCTTTAATTTCTTTCGTTATTCCTTCATTGACCAAGGTATCATTGAGAAGAATGTTTTTCAGTTTCCAAATGAATGTTGGCTTTCCATTATTTATTTTGTTATTGAAGATCAGTCTTAGGTCATGGTGGTCTGATAAGATACATGGGACAATTTCAATATTTTTGTATCTGTTGAGGCCTGTTTTGTGACGATTATATGGTCAATTTTGGAGAAGGTCCTGTGAGGTGCTGAGAAGAAGGTATATCCTTTTGTTTTAGGATAAAATGTTCTGTAGATATCTGTCAGGTCCATTTGTTTCATCACTTCTGTTAGTTTCCCTATGTCCCTGTTTACTTTCTGTTTCCTTGATCTGTCCATTGATGAAAGTGGTGTGTTCAAGTCTCCCACTATTATTGTGTGAGTTGCAATGTGTGCTTTGAGCTTTACTAAAGTGTCTTTAATGAATTTGGCTGCCCTTGCATTTGGTGTGTAGATATTCAGAATTGAGAGTTCCTCTTGGATGATTTTAACTTTGATGTGTATGAAGTATCCCTACTTGTCTTTTTTGATAACTTTGGGTTGGAAGTCGATTTTATCCGATATTAAAATGGCTACTCCAGCTTGTTTCTTCAGACCATTTGCTTGGAAAATTGTTTCCCAGCCTTCCACTCTGAGGTAGTGTCTGTCTTTTTCCCTTAGATGGGTTTCCTGTAAGCAGCAGAATGCTGGGTCCTGTTTGTGTAGCCAGTCTGTTAGTCTATGTCTTGTTACTGGAGAGTTGAGACCATTGATATTAAGAGATATTAAGAAAAAGTAATTGTTGGTTCCTTTTATTTTTGTTGTTAGAGTTGGCATTCTGTTCTTGTGGCTGTCTTCTTTTTGGTTTGTTGAGGGATTACTTTCTTGCTTGTTCTAGGGCGTGATTTCCGTCCTTGTATTGCTTCTTTTCTGTTATTATCCTTTGAAGGGCTGGATTTGTGGAAAGATATTGTGTGAATTTGATTTTGTCGTGGAATACTTTGGTTTCTCCATCTATGGTAATTGAGAGTTTGGTCTGGTATAGTAGCCTGGGTTGGAATTTGTGTTGTCTTAGTTTCTGTATAATATCTGTCCAGGCTGTTCTGGGTTTCATAGTCTCTGGTGAAAAGTCTGGTGTAATTCTGATAGGACTGCCTTTATATGTTACTTGACCTTTCTCCCTTACTGCTTTTAATATTCTCTCTTTATTTAGTGCATTTGTTGTTCTGATTATTATGTGTCGGGAGGAATTTCTTTTCTGGTCCAGTCTATTTGGAGTTCTGTAGGCTTTTTGTATGTTCATGGGCATCTCTTTCTTTAGATTTGGGAAGTTTTCTTCAATAATTTTGTTGTAGATGTTTGCTGGTCCTTTGAGTTGAAAATCTTCATTCTCATCCACTCCTATTATCCGTAGGTTTGGTCTTCTCATTGTGTCCTGGATTTTCCTGGATGTTTTGAGTTAGGATCTTTTTGCATTTTGCATTTTCTTTGATTGTTGTGCTGATGTTCTCTATGGAATCTTCTACACCTTACATTCTCTCTTCCATCTCTTGTATTTTTTTGCTGATGCTTGCATCCATGGTTCCAGATATCTTTCCTAGGGTTTCTATCTCCAGAGTTGCCTCAGTTGGGTTTTCTTTATTGTGTCTACTTTTCTTTTTAGGTCTAGTATGGTTTTGTTCATTTCCATCACCTGTTTGGATGTGTTTTCCTGTTTTTCTATAAGGACTTGTAACTCTTTAGCAGTGTTCTCCTGTATTTCTATAAGTGAGTTATTAAAGTTCTTCTTGATGTCCTCTACCATCATCATGAGATATGCTTTTAAATCTGGGTCTAGCTTCTAGCTTTTGTCGGGGTGCCCAGGACTAGGTGGCATGGGAGTGCTGCGTTCTGATGATGGTGAGTGGTCTTGATTTCTGTTAGTAGGATTCTTACGTTTGCCTTTCGCCATCTGGTATTCTCTGGACCTGTGCAGGATACACTTGGCAGTGTCCCAGAACTAAGATGTCTGTTGCCAATACTCGGCCAAAGGGCTCCCGTGCCGGGCAGATCCCAATCCTCAGAATTCTTAAGATGGCCTGGCTGGTGTTGTGCTTATCTGGCGGTAGTCAGCCAACTGTTCGCCCTAGCTACCCCGGTGCTGCTCGGACCAAAAGGGGCTTGTGCCCCTACTCAGACCGGGTTTTTGCTTCCCTGACTAATGCAGTGTCAAGTCCCGCAAGATTGGATTGGAGCAGATACTTAGTTCCACTCACCAGAGGTCTTAAGATCGCTTGGCGGGTGTTGTGGGTAGCTGGCAGTAGTCAGACGACTGTGTGCCCTCTCCAGCACCTTAAAATGCTGGTATGACTCCTGCCCTCCACTCTTCTCATGTATGGCATTTCACCTCTTCTTCTCCCAGCCTGATGGAACTCCTTTGTACTACTTCCTCTCTGTTTTAAGCTCTGGAACCTTAAAAGTCCTACCTCTGTCTGCCCTAGCCAGCCATTACCTGGTTGAATCTTTATTTACCAATCAAAACCAACTCAGAGCAGAGTCTCTCAGTGTTGTACACGCAGAAAATTATAATAAAAGCAGCATTAGGTCAAACCCACTACAATTCAGTTCATAATTTTTATAAAGACAACTGACTTTATTAATCTAAAATTTGTTATAAATAGTGACTGATTTATTTTTTTGCCAAAAAAGGAACCAAATTAGTGACTTAATATCAAGTGACCAGCTGTGAATTCACATGAAAGAACACAGTAATTTGAAAGATGAATGGAAAGTAATCAACTGAGCCAAGAAGACAAAACTGAATCCAAATTTGATGGTGAGGAATGTCCAGAGCCAATCCAGCCAGTGTTGCAAAACTTTAAAGATTCAGAAATTGGCCACAGCAGATACTTCTGGAAAAGAAACAGCAAAATAAAAATGAATAAAAGAGATAGGTGGATTTTTTTTTTCAGAAAGTAGAATCTAAATTCAAATGTTTCATCTCACCAATGAAATGACAATTAATACTTCGAGAATTTTAGAATTCATTCTAATTGGAGAATACAGGGATAGTTGGTAATTTTTATTTCCGTTCTACATACAATATAGAAATATTATATCTATATTAGGCTTAGAGTCAGGAAAACTTGGGAAACAATGTAGATAATTAATATTTATCTCTAGAAGTCAGACAGGTAAAAAACAAAGTCAAAATAACACAAATGGCAAATCTAAGAAAAGCAACACTGTAAATTCAGCATGTGCTCAGAAATACAAATATGATATTTAAAAAATTCCACCCTTTTTTATGAACAATGAATATAATTACCAGATTTTCACCTTTAAGACAATCACATGGATAATACAAGTTAGAAGGAAACTGCACACCTCAAGCATAACAAAATTCATTATATATATTTATACACACACACACACACACATTAACATGCAGTCTGAGCCAGAAATGCAATCTCTTACTGTTTGAATCAGTTACAAAGATATTTTCATCTCATAGATTCTCTCTTAAAGAAGAGAAAAATCCATTACATCATTTACATTTTTCTGGATGCTCAACCTGAGTCCATCTTGAGATGTGTTTTTTATTTTTATTTTTCTTCCTTAGAGATTGAGCTAAAGTGCAGATTCAAAAATCATAGGAATTGTAATTCTGAGTCACTGGAGTAATCTTATGCAGAAAGTTTGAGTAAAATAATCTATAACTTAGAAGAGTGAAAAAGTCACAAACTTTGTAGAAAATTTAAATGTGGACTATGGAAGACATGGTGGTTGGTAGTTCTATTCTCAGGGGTAGAAATGATACTACTAGATGGCAGTTTATTGCTAAGGACAGTACAATACAGAAGTCAACAAAACCATGTATAGTTCAACATATACCAAAGAAATTCAATGAAACATAAGAAAATATTCTGAAATAATAATACAAAAACTATAAAATCTTGAAGAAAATGAAAAAAATATAGGTATATATTACCTACATATTTAAATGAAGGGGATAAAAGAAAACCAATATAAGAACTCATGTTCTTGAAATGTGGAAATGGTATCATGGCAGGGAAATTACCATAAAAATCCAGGACTAGATGGATTTAACAATGAGTTCTACCAGACTACAGAATTTCTTTTGTAAATTAACTACATTTTTGTTTCTCTGTATATACTTTCATTTCTGTGGTTGCATACGTCACATCATGAACGTGCATGTCATGGGACAACTTTCAGAAGCTGTTTCTCTCCTTTCAAAAGTGGTTTCCAGGTTTGCAAACTTAGTAGAAAAAAGATTCATACTGCATTGAAAAAAAAATCACCATAATCAAACTGGCTCTACATCAGAGATATGCCATCATAATCACAATTTACCACACATGAAACGATATAATAGAACACATATGCATATCTAAGGGCAAAAATTATGTGAACGTTTCTATATATTCAAATAGGACCACTTTACTTTGTACTTGAAAGGGTCTCTTTAGGTTCTATCACAGTGCTGTTGGGAATTTCGTCTAATATCTTCATTGGGTCCCGAGAGCCTCCCACAACCTTGCTGTCTGGGATTTAGTAGTGGTTCTTCTTATTCCCCACGTCACACTACTAGATATTTATATTCATTTTCTTGGCCCTCAGGGCTTCTTTCCTGTCTCCCTCATACCAGATACTGCCTCCTTTTCTTCCCTCCACCTCCCCTGTTTCACACATGTCCCTCCATACCTCTGCCTCCAATGATTATGTTGTTCCATGTTCTAAGTGAGATTGGAGATTGAAGCATCCACATTTGTGCTTTCCCTGTTCTTAAGCTTCACAAGGTCTGTGAATACTTCATGGATATTCTGAACTTTTTGGGTAATATCCACTTATCAGTGAGTACGTACCATATATTCATACATATCTCATTTGGTGTCTGGGTTACTTCACTCAGGATGATATTTTCTATTTCCATGCATTTTCCTGGAAAAAAAAAGAAAAAAAAACTGATATCCTCATTTTGAATAGCTGAGTGGTCTTTTTTTGTTTGTTTTGGTTTTTGTTTTTGTTTTTATTGTTTGTTTGTTTGTTTCCTTTTTTTTTTTCTTTCGGGATAGGATCTCCCTGTATGGCCCTGGCTGACCTGGAAATCACTCTGTAGAACAGGCTGCCCTTGAACTCAGAAATCTGCCTGCCTCTTGAGTAGTCTTTCACTGGGTAAATGTACCACATTTTCTGTATATATTTTTCATTGAAGGACATCTGGGTTGTTTCCAGCATTCAGCTATTATAATTTTTTTTCTTTGTTTAATAGTAAAACCACTTGTTTTTATTTCTTAAAATTACAACCTGCTCCTTTGGTGAAATTTATGGTCAGTTCTTTTTTTTTTTCATTTTTAGTTATTCAGCTCATTTACATATCCAAAGCTATACCAAAAGTCCCCCATATGAAGCCCCCCCTCACTCCCTTACCCACACACATACCCTTTTTGGCCCTGGCGTTCCCCTGTACTGGGGCATATAAAGTTTGCAAGTCCAATGGGCCTCTCTTTGCAGTGATGGCCAACTAGGTCATCTTTCAATACATATGCAGCTAGAGACAAGAGCTCCCAGGTACTGCTTAGTTCACATTGTTGATCCACCTATAGGGTTGCAGTTCCCTTTAGTTCCTTGGGTGTTTTCTATAGTTCTTCCATTGGGGGCCCTGTGGTTCGTTCAATATCTGACTGTGAGCATCCACTTCTGTGTTTGCTAGGCCCTGGCATAGTCTCACAAGAGACAGCTATATCCGTGTCCTTTCAGCACAATCTTGCTAGTGTATGCAATGGTGTCAGCCTTTGGAAGCTGATCATGGGATGGATCTCTGGATATGGCAATCACTAGATGGTCCATCCTTTCATCACACTTCCAAATTTTGTCTCTGTAACTCCTTCCATGGGTGTTTTATTTCCTATTCTAAGAAGGGGCAAAGTGTCCACACTTTGGTCTTCTTTCTCTTGAGTTTAATGTGTTTAGCAATTTGTATCTTATATCTTGGTTTTCCTAAGTTTCTGGGCTAATATCCACTTATCAGTTAGTACATATTGTGAGAATTCCTTTGTGATTGGGTTACCTCACTCAAGATGATACCCTTCAGGTCCATCCATTTAGCTAAGAATTTCATAAATTCAATTTCTATAAAAGCTATTTAGTACACCATTGTGTAAATGTACCACATTTTCTGTAACCATTCCTCTGTTGAGGGGCATCTGGGTTCTTTCCAACTTCTGGCTATTATAAATAGGGCTGCTATGAACATAGTGGAGAATGTGTCCTTCCTACCGGTTGGGATATCTTCTGGATATATGCCCAAAAGAGGTATTGCAGGATCCTCCGGTAGTACTATGTCCAATTTTCTGAGGAACTGCCAGACTGATTTCCAGAGTGGTTGTACAAGCTTGCAATCCCACCAACAATGGAGGAATGTTCATCTTTCTCCACATCCTTGCCAGCATCTGCTGTCACCTGAATTTTTCATCTTAGCCATTCTGACTGGTGTGAAGGTGAATCTCAGTGTTGTTTTGATTTGCATTTCCCTGATGATTAAGGATTTTGAAAATTTTTTCAGGTGCTTCTCTGCCATTCAGTATTTCTCAGGTGAGAAGTCTTTGTTCAGTTCTGAGTCCCATTTTTTAGTGGGGTTATTTGATTATATGGAGTCTACCTTCTTGAGTTATTTATATATATTGGATATTAGTCCCCTTACCGATTTGGGATAAGTAAAGATCCTTTTCCAATCTGTTTGTGGTCTTTTTGTCTTATTGACAGCGTCTTTTGCCTTGCAGAAGCTTTGCAATTTTATGAGGTCCCATTTATCGATTCTCGATCTTAAAGCACAAGCCATTGCTGTTCTATTTAGGAATTTTTCCCCTGTACCCATATCTTCGAGGCTTTTTTCTACTTTCTCCTCTATAAGTTTCAGTGTCTCTGGTTTTATGTGGAATTCCTTAATCCACTTAGATTTGACCTTAGTACAAGGAGATAGAAATGGATCAATTCACATTCTTCTACATGGTAACCGCCAGTTGTGCCTGCACCATTTTTTGAAAATGCTGTCTTTTTTCCACTGGATGGTTTTAGCTTGCTTGCCAAAGATCACGTGACCATAGGTGTGTAGATTTTTCTTTGGGTCTTCAATTCTGTTCCATTGGTCTACTTGTCTGTCACTATACCAGTACCATGCAGTTTTTATCACAATTGTTCTGTAGTACAGCTTTAGGTTGGGCATGGTGATTCCACTAGATGTTCTTTTATCCTTGAGAAGAGTTTTTGCTATCCTAGGTTTTTTGTTATTCCAGATGAATCTGCTGATTGCTCTTTCTAATTCGTTGAAGAATTGAGTTGGAATTTTGATGGGGATTGCATTGAATCTGTAGATTGCTTTTGGCAAGGTAGCCATTTTTACTATATTGATATTGCCGATCCATGAGCATGGGAGATCTTTCCATCTTCTGAGTTCTTCTTTAATTTCTTTCTTCAGAGGCATGATGTTCTTGTCATACAGATCTTTCACTTCCTTAGTTACAGTCACACCTAGGTATATTATATTATTTGTGGCTATTGAGAAGAGTGTTGATTCCCTAATTTCTTTTTTTTTTTAATTTTTTATTAGGTATTTAGCTCATTTACATTTCCAATGCTATACCAAAAGTACTCCATACCCACCCACCCCCAATCCCCTACCCGCCCACTCCCCGTTTTTTGCCTTGGCTTTCCCCTTTATTGGGGCATATAAATTTTGCGTGTCCAATGGGCCTCTCTTTCCAGTGATGGCCGACTAGGCCATCTTTTGATACATATGCAGCTAGAGTCAAGAGCTCCAGGGTACTGGTTAGTTCATAATGTTGATCCACCTATAGGGTTGCAGATTCCTTTAGCTCCTTGGGTACTTCCTCTAGTTCCTCCATTGGGAGTCCTGTGATCCATCCATTAGCTGATTGTGAGCATATACTTCTGTGTTTGCTAGTCCCCAGCATAGTCTCACAAGAGACAGCTACATCTGGGTACTTTCGATAAAATCTTGCTAGTGTATGCAATGGTTTCAGCGTTTAGATGCTGATTATGGGGTGGATCCCTGGATATGGCAGTCTCTACATGGTCCATCCTTTCATCTCAGCTCCATACTTTGTCTCTGTAACTCTTTCCATGGGTGTTTTGTTCCCACTTCTAAGGAGGGCCATAGTGTCCACACTTCAGTCTTCATTTTTCTTGAGTTTCATGTGTTTAGAAAATTGTATCTTATATCTTGGGTATCCTAGGTTTTGGGCTAATATCCACTTATCAGTGAGTACATATTGTGTGAGTTCCTTTGTGAATGTGTTACCTCACTCAGGATGATGCCCTCCAGGTCCATCCATTTGGCTTTGAATTTCATAAATTCATTCTTTTTAATAGCTGAGTAGTACTCCATTGTGTAGATGTACCACATTTTCTGTATCCATTCCTCTGTTGAGGGGCATCTGGGTTCTTTCCAGCTTCTGGCTATTATAATTAAGGCTGCTATGAACATAAATATATATATATATATATATATATATATATATATATATATATATATATATATATTGGATATTAGTCCCCTCTCTGATTTAGGATAGGTAAAGACCCTTTCCCAATCTGTTGGTGGTCTTTTTGTCTTATTCACGGTGTCTTTTGCCTTGCTGAAACTTTGGAGTTTCGTTAGGTCCCATTTGTCAATTCTCGATCTTACAGCACAAGCCATTGCTGTTCTATTCAGGAATTTTTCCTCTGTGCCCATATCTTCAAGGCTTTTCCCCCCTTTCTCCTCTATATGTTTCAGTGTCTCTGGTTTTAAGTGAAGTTCCTTGATCCACTTAGATTTGACCTTAGTACAAGGAGATAAGTATGGATCGATTCTTATTCTTCTACATGATAACAACCTGATGTGCCAGCACCAATTGTTGAAAATGCTGTCTTTCTTCCACTGGATGGTTTTAGCTCCCTTGTCGAAGATCATGTGACCATAGGTGTGTGGGTTCATTTCTGGGTCTTCAATTCTATTCCATTGGTCTACTTGTCTGTCTCTATTCCAGTACCATGCAGTTTTTATCACAATTGCTCTGTAGTAAAACTTTAGGTCAGGCATGGTGATTCCACCAGAGGTCCTTTTATACTTGAGAAGAGTTTTTGCTATTCTAGGTTTTTTTGTTATTCCAGATGAATTTGCAAATTGCTCCTTCTAATTCGTTGAAGAATTGAGTTGGAATTTTGATGGGATTGCATTGATTTCCCTAATTTCTTTCTCAGCCTGTTTGTCCTTGTGTAGAGAATGGCCATTGACTTGAGTTAATTTTATATCCAGCTACTTCACTGAAGCTGTTTATCAGGCTTAGGAGTTCTCTGGTGGAATTTTTAGTATCATGTATACATATTATCATATCATCTGCAAAAAGTGATATTTTGACTTCTCCCTTTCTAATTTGTATCCCCTTCATCTCCTTTTGTTGTCTAATTGCTCTGGCTAGGATTTCAAGTACAATGTTGAATAGGTAGGGAGAGAGTGGACAGCCTTGTCTAGTCCCTGATGTTAGTGAGATTGCTTCAAGCTTTTCACCATTTACTTTGATGGTGGCTACTGGTTTGCTGTAGATTGTTTTTATCATGTTTAGGTATGGGCCTTGAATTCCTGATCTTTCCAAGACTTTTATCATGAATAGGTGTTGGATTTTGTCAAATGCGTTCACAGCTTCTAACGAGATGATCATGTGGTTTTTGTATTTGAGTTTGTTATATACTGGATTACGTTGATGGATTTATGTATATTGAACCATCCCTGCATCCCTGGGATGAAATCTACTTGGTCAGGATGGATGATTGTTTTGATGTGTTCTTGGATATGGTTAGCAAGAACTTTATTGAGGATTTTTGCATCAATATTCATAAGTGACATTGGTCTGAAGTTCTCTATCTCTGTGGGGTCTTTTTGTGGTTTAGGTAACAGCGTAATTGTGGCTTCATAGAATGAGTTGGGTAGAGTACCTTCTGTTTCTATTTTGTGGAATAGTTTGTGCAGAACTGGGAGTAGATCTTCTTTTAAGGTCTGATAGAACTCTGCACTAAACCCATCTCGTACTGGGCTTTTTTTTTTTTTTGGTTGGGAGACTATTAATGACATCTTTTATTTCTTTGGGGGATATCGGGCTGTTTAGATCATTAACCTGATCTTGATTCAACTTTGGTACCTGGTATCTGTCTAGACACTTCTCCATTTCATCCAGATTCTCCAGTTTTGTTGACTATAGCCTTTTGTAGAAGGATCTGATGGTTTTATGGATTTCTTCAGGATTTGTTGTTATGTCTCCCTTTTCATTTCAGATTTTATTAATTAGAATGTTTTCCCTGTGCCCTCAAGTGAGTCTGGCTAAAGGTTTGTCTATCTTGTTGATTTTCTCAAAGAACCAGCTCCTCGATTGGTTGATTCTCTGAATAGTTCTTCTTGTTTCCACTTGGTTGATTTTGCCCCTGAGTTTGATTATTTCCTGCCGTCTACTCCTCTTGGGTGAATTTGCTTCCTTTTTGTTCTAGAGCTTTTAGGTGTGTTGTCAAGCTGCTAATGTATGCTCTCTCTAGTTTCCTTTTGGAGGCACTCAGAGCTATGAGTTTTCCTCTTAGAAATGCTTTCATTGTGTCCCATAAGTTTGGGTATGAGGTGGCTTCATTTTCATTGAACTCTAAGAAGTCCATAATTTTCTTTCTTTATTCCTTCCTTGACCAAGATATCATTGAGAAGAGTGTTGTTCAGTTTCCGCGTGAATGTTGGCTTTCTATTATTTATTTTGTTATTGAAGATCAGCCTTAGTGCATGGTGATCTGATAGGATGCATGGGACAATTTCAATATGTTTGTAACTGTTGAGGCCTGTTTTGTGATCTATTATGTGGTCAATTTTGGAGAATGTACCAGGAGGTGCTGAGAAGAAGGTATATCCTATTGTTTTAGGATAAAATGTTCTGTAGATATCTGTCAGATCCATTTGTTTCATAACTTCTGTTAGTTTCTCTATGTCCCTGTTTACTTTCTGTTTCCTTGATCTGTCCATTGTTGAAAGTAGTGTGTTGAAGTCTCCCACTATTATTGTGTGAGGTGTAATGTGTGCTTTGACCTTAACTAAAGTTTCTTTAATGAATGTGGCTGCCCTTGTATTTGTAGCATAGATATTCAGAATTGATAGTTCCTCTTGGATGATTTTACCTTTGATGAGAATGAAGTGCCCCTCCTTGTCTTTTTTGATGACTTTGGGTTGTAAGTCAATCTTATCAGATATTAGGATGGCTACTCCAGCTTGTTTCTTCATACAATTTGCCTGGGAAATTGTTTTCCAGCCTTTCATTCTGAGGTAGTGTCTATCTTTTTCTCTGAGATGAGTTTACTGTAAGTAGCAAAATGCTGGGTCTTGTTTGTGCAGCCAGTTTGTTAGTCTATATCTTTTTATTGGGGAGTTGAGACCATTGATATTAAGAGATATTAAGAAAAAGTAATTGTTGGTTCCTCTTATTTTTGTTGTTAAAGTTGGCATTCTGTTTTTGTGGCTGTCTTCTTTTAGGTTTGTTGAGGGATTACCTTCTTGTTTTTTCTAGGGCAAGGTTCCCATTCTTGTATTTTTTTTTCTGTTATTATCATTTGAAGGGCTGGATTTGTGGAAAGGTAATATGTGAATTTGGTTTTGTCATGGAATACTTTTTTTTTCTCCATCTATGGTAATGGAGAGTTTGGTTGGGTATAGTAGCCGTGGCAGGAATTTGTGTTCTCTTAGTGTCTGTACAACATCTGTCCAGGCTCTTCTGGCTTTCATAGTCTCTGGTGTAAAATCTGGTGTAATTCTGATTGACTTTCCTTTATAAGTTACTTAGCCTTTTTCCCTTACTGCTTTTAAAATTCTCTCTTTATTTAGTGCATTTGTTGTTCTGATTATTATGTGTAGGGAGGAATTTCTTTTCTGGTCCAGTCTATTTGGAGTTCTGTAGGCTTCTTTTATGTTCATGGGCATCTCTTTCTTTAGGTTTGAGAAGTTTTCTTCTATAATTTTGTTGAACATATATGCTGCCCCTTTAAGTTGAAAATCTTCATTCTGATCCACCCCTATTATCTGTAGGTTTGGTCTTCTCATTGTGTCCTCGATTTCCTGGATATTTTGAGTTAGGATGTTTTTGCATTTTCCAATTTCTTTGATTGTTGTGCCGATGTTCTCTATGGGATCTTTTGCACCTGAGATTCTCTCTTCCATCTCTTGTATTCTGTTGCTGATGCTTGCATCTATGGTTCCAGATATCTTTCCTAGGGTTTCTATCTCCAGTGTTGCCTCACTTTGAGTTTTCTTTATTGTGTCTACTTCCCATTTTAGGTCTAGTATGGTTTTGTTCAGTTCCATCACCTGTTTGGATGTGTTTTCCTCTTTTTCTGTAAGGACTTGTAACTCTTTAGCAGTGTTCTCCTGTATTTCTTTAAGTGAGTTATTAAAGTCCTTCTTGATGTCCTCTCCCATCATCAAGAGATGCTTTTAAATCTGGGTCTAGGGTTTCGGGTGTGTTGGGGTGCTCTGGACTAGGCGACGTGGGAGTGCTGGGTTCTGATGATGGTGAGTGGTCTTGGTTCCTGTTAGTAAGATTCCTACATTTACCTTTCACCATTTGGTAATCTGTAGTTAGTTTTCATAGTTGATTCTGTTTAGAGATTGTTCTTCTGGTGATTCTGTTACTGTCTATCAGCAGACCTGGGAGACAGACTCTCTTCTCTGAATTTCAGTGCTCAGAGCTCTCTGCTGGCAAGCTCTCCTCTTACAGGGAAGGTACACAGATTATCTTGTGTTTGGACCTCCTCCTGGCTGAAGAAGTGGGCCCCAAACATGACCTTTTCCTGAAGCTGTGTTGCTTGGCAGGTCCCAGAAGTTGTCAGCTTCAGTGGTGCACAGTCTCACCTGTGCAGACTAAGTTCTTAAGTTCGGCGGCGTCCCAGAACCAAGGTGGCACATGCTGCTCCTGAGGCTGCGGCCTTCCGAACCAGGCAGATACCTGTCCTCTGGTTGGGAGGGTGGCTGTCGGTTTGCGGCCCGAAAAGGGTGCTGCCTCAGCGGTTCTGTGGCACCGCCTGTCTGAGAAGCTCTCCGGTTCTGTGGTGCACCCTCTCACCTGTTCAGATTAATTTTCTAAGTTCGGCATAGTTCCTGAACCCCCGCTATTATAATTAAGGGTGCTGTAAACACTGAAGGTTTACTTATGGTATGGTAGAAAATTTTGGGATATATGCCCAGAAGTTGTATATATGAATATTCAGATAGACTTATTTCCAATTTTGTGAAGAAATGCCATAATATTTTCCAGATTTTGGAATCTGGAAAACACTTTGCAATCCCACTAGCAAAGATAAAGTTTTCTTTTTATCTATCTTTGCTCTAGCAGCTAGTTTAACCTTACATTTTGGTCTCAACCATTCTCATTGGTTTAGGATGGAATCTCAGCGTGGTTTTGATTTGTGTTTCACTATAAATAAGGATGTTGAACATTTCTTTAGGTGCTTATCAGGCTTTTGAAATTCCTAAATTGAGAATTTTGTTTATCTCTAGAGCTCATTTTTTCGTTAGGGTGTTTGTTTTTCTGGAGTCTAGCTTCTTGAATTCTTTGTATATTTTGAATATTAGCCCTTGATCAGATGTAGGGTTAGTAATGATCTTTTCTCCATTACTAGGTTGCCATTGTGTCCTATTGACAGTGTCCTTTGCCTTACAGAACCTTTTCAGTTTCAGGAGGTCCATTTGTTAATTGACCAAGATATGCTTTCAGACAGGAACATGGCATGACTGTCCTAAAAGAGGCTATGCCAACAACTGACTGAGACAGATGCAGATATTTACAGCCAACCATTGGTCTAAACCCAGGAACCCCTATGGAAGAGTTTGAGCAAAGACTGAAGGAACTGAAGGGAATTGCAACCCTATAGGAAGAACAACACCATGAAAAAACTAGATTTCCCAGAATTATCAGGTACTAAGCCACCAACCAAAGAGCATACATGTACTAGTCCATAACACCTACTATACATATGTAGCAGAGGATTGCATTGTCTGGCCTCAGTGCGATGAGGGTGTGTGCTTGTCCTGTGGAAGCTTTATGTCCCCAGAAAAGGGGAATTCTAGAGAGGTGGGTGGGAGAGTAACCTTTTGGAGAGAGGAGGGAAGTGTGGTAGGGGCCTCATGGAGGGGGTATGCTGAAGGGGATCACATTTGAAATATAAATAAAAAAAATAATTGGTAAAACGGATAGTATGACATAGTTTAGAATATCTTCAAAACAGGAGCATGAAAGTAATTGGATATAGGAAGATAAGTTTAATTTTAGACATTTTAAGTATGGTAGTCAAAATTCTTTAAAGAAAAAAACTGAAATAATTGTGTGTGTGTGTGTGTGTGTGTGTGTGTTTGTGTGTGTGTGTGTGTGTTTGTAGAGGGATTTATACACTGTGGTTCAGCCCAGGTATATAAAAATAGATGTCTATGATCAGAAAGTCAAGGAATCCAATAGATCTTCTGTCCACAAGACTGAATTTCCCAGATGTTCTTCAGTGTGTGTTGGACTCTCAAAGAAATATACTCTAAAACCTTCAAAAGAACAAGCATACCTGTGAGAATGAAGACAAGCAGGCAAAAACCAAAGGGGTCTTCTATGTGCTTTACATAAGCTAGCACAAGAATATGTGGCCCAGAGTTAGGATAGGTTTTTAGACCTCAAATGAGGCAATGAGCCAAAAATCACTTATAATCAGTGCTTTTCACTTTTAGTTAATTCAATATTCAGCAAAGTTAACAACTAAGACTAGCAATCACAAAGGTAGAAGTCATAGAAGTAGTATGCCTGGCAATCTATCTCCTATATAACAACCAAATAGACAAGTAGTAAAATTCAGACAAATAAGCTTTATTCAATAATAAAATATTTTGAAGACAAACAAGAGAATAGGTGTTGCAAAGTCTGTCTTACAGCTTAAACACAGTGTACACGTTTAAACAGGAGGTGGTATATTTATGCCCACCACTGACATGTTAACTCAGTTCCTGTTTTATGGTCAAAGTTGTCCATTTAGTGTGAAAATTTTACTCAGAAGTAATTTACGCCTCTAGCTGTCACCATAGCTTCAGTCTTACTATGATTTGAATATATAATATTTTTAGTAGGCTAATATATTTAAACAGTTGGTCTTCAGCTAGAGATAGTGTTTGGGAAGGTTATGGAACATTTAGGAATGTTTTTTTACGAACATTTCACATATTGTTCTATAATAAATATTAGCAAAAAATCCAATATATCTAGAAAAGAAAGAAAAAGAAGCTCAAGTCTAAGTGGATCAAGGAACTCCATATAAAACCAGAGACATTGAAACTTATAGAGAAGAAAGTGGATTAAAGCCATTAAGATATGGGCACAGGGGGAAAATTCTTGAACAGAAGAGCAATGGCTTGTGCTGTAAGATCAAGAATACACAAACCGGACCTCAGAAAATTGCAAAGCTTCTGTAAGGCAAAAGATACCGCCAATAAGACGAAAAGACCACCAATAGATTGGGAAAGGATCTTTACCCATCCTAAATCATATATGAGACTAATATCCAATATATATAAAGAACTCAGGAAGATGAATTCCAAAAAATCAAATAACCCTATTAAAAATGGGGTACAGAGCTAAACAAAGAATTCTCAACTGAGGAATACAGAATGAACGAGAAGCAAAAAGATGTTCAAAATCCTTAATCATCAGAGAGATACAAATCAAATCAACCTTGAGATTTCATCCACCTCAAACCAGTCAGAATGGCTAAGATCAAAAATTCAGGTGACAGTAGATGCTGGCGGGGATGTGGAGAAAGAGGAACACTCCTGCATTATTGGTGAGATTGCAAGCTGGTACAACCACTCTGGAAATCAGAGTGGTGGTTCCACAGAAAATTGAACATAGTACTACCGGAAGATCCAGCAATACCTCTCCTGGGCATATACCCAGAAGATGTTCCAACTTTTAATAAGGACACATGCTCCACTATGTTCATAGCAGCCTAATTTATAATAGCCAGAAGCTGGAATCTCTCACCTCCCAGGTCTCTGGTGCATTCTACAGCATCCTTGAAACATCCTATTTCCTGAGTTTGCCTATTTCCATTATTTCTGCTGGCCCTCAAGACTTCAGTCTTTTTCCCTTATCCAATACCAGATCAGAATCCATCCCCCACTCTACCCCTTTCCACTTTCCCTCACATGTTCTTCTTTCCCTCCCAACTTGTGGTTGCTTTCTTCTCCCTCCCAATTAGGACTGAGGCGTCTTTACTTGGGTACTTCAGCTTGTTGAGCTCTTTGAGTTCTGTGGACTGTATCCTGTGTATTCTGTATTTTTTGTTGTTTGTTTGGTTTGGTTTGGTTTGGTTTTGGGTTTTTGGCTAATATCCATTTGTTAGTGAATATATACCATGAATGTTCTTTTGTGTCTGAGTTACCTCACTAACCATTGTATTTTCTAGTTCCATATGTTTGCCTATTAATCTCAGGATGTTCTCATTTTGTTTGTTTGTTTGTTTGTTTGTTTGTTTTGTTGTTGTTGTTGTTGTTGTTTTTGTTGGTTTTTCTTTCTTTTTTTTTTATGTCCTCATTCTTAATAGCTATGTATGTTATGCTCTGGGTCCACAGGAAACCCATATGAGCTCAAAAATTACAAACTCTACTGAAACTCACCAAAAAGTCTTATTTTCAAGTTCAACCTTGGTTCGCCCAACTACCATTCACCTCATGAATGCTGGCAAGTGACCCTGAATCCAAAAAAACATTGGGTTTATATACAGTATAGGAATTGTGTAAATATTTACAGAAAAGGTGACTAGAAGGTGTAATAGTACTGAAGTGGGAGGGGGGTAATGAGTATCTGTTCAAGGACTAACTTTATGGCCAGTTTTATCTGTCTGTGACCTGACATCTGATTACCTTTTACTTTTTCCATGGTGTCCCTTGAGCTTGCTTTTTCTCTAAGGTCTCAAGGACAGGTACTTGGAGTTCTTTCTAGCAGGAGTTTTGTTTTTTGCAGACATAGAGGCAGAGAGAATGTGTCCTCATTATGGGCCCTGTCATTGTAACTCTAGTGGAGTGAAAGCCAGCCCAGTCTGCTGCAGGAGGATGCAGCGCAGAAACCACCTGTTTGCTAGTTGTATAGCCACAGGGGAAGGTGGAAGGGGGGAAGGAGGATGGGAGCCTCTGACTGTACAACACTGAAGTCTCTCTAGTATCAGTAATCTGAGGTTTTCAACATTCTCCCCTCTTTTGGTGAATCTAGATGCCAATCTTGGACTCTTTATAGGCCTAAATCGTCTGTGCTAACTGGTTTGTTTTGGGACCTTGTACTGGCTAGTTTTGTGTCAACATGACAGAGCTGGAGTTATCACAGAGAAAGGAGCTTCAGTTGAGGAAATGCCTCCATGAGATCCAACTGTAAGTCATTTTCTCAATTAGTGATCAAGAGGGAAAGGCCCCTTGTGGGTGGGACCATCTGAGGGCTGGTAGTCTTGGTTCTATGAGAAAGCAGGCTGAGCAAGCCAGGTGAGGCAAGCCAGGAAAGGACATCCCTCCATGGCCTCTGCATCAGTTCCTGCTTCCTGACCTGCTTGAGTTCCAGTCCTGACTTCCTTGGTGATGAACAGCGGTATGGAAGTGTAAGCCGAATAAACCCATTCCTCCCCAACTTGCTTCTTGGTCATGATGTTTGTGCAGGAATAGAAATCCTGACTAAGACAGACCTCATCACCATCAGTTGAATAGTCCCTAATCTCTGCTTTATATACTGCAAAAGCTTTTTAATTATGCCTGGCCCAAATGTGAGCAACAACAAAAAAACTTATAAGGGACCCTGTAATTGTGGAAATGAGAGTAGTTAACCATGGGGAATTATCAAATAGGGAATGATGCCAGCTTTTGGAGTTTTCTTGTTCTCTTTGGTACCTCTCTATGCTTTCTCTAAACTTAGCTAGTAATTCTTTGATGCCAGAGTGATTTACATAAAACCAACATTCTTTGAATACATCAACACACAAGCCTCCCTGATGCAGGAACACAAAGTCTAACCCTTGTCTGTTCTGTTCAACTACCTCAGCCAGGGAATCTACATTTCACTCTAGGTGTGCAATGGATTTTTCTAAGCATTGTCTGTCCTTATCTGTATCTAAATTAAGGCTGTATAGTTATTCTCTTACAATGTTAGGGCTGCTATCCCAGTGCCTGCACCAGGTAGCCCTGCTCTCAAAATTATAGCCAACGTTAGGGAAATAGTTTCTCTCTTCCGTCTTTTGAGGTCTCCCCCAACATGCCCTATTAGATTATTCAGCACTATTTCCTCTGAATAATAGGTTATGGATGGCACCAATGGGACTAGAATAGAGAACTCATTTGCAGTAGGGGAATTAAGAACCTCTCCATGCACACACAGAGTCAACTCTGTTGAACAGGCCCACCATGCCTGTTCGGGGGAAATAACATATTTGGAATGCACCATGGGCATATTTTGGTTATAAATATGTTGATCTGACAAGGGAACATTTCCCAGGCAGGTCCCCTGTCCTGATATGGTCTGTATGGTTAAGGTTCTGCCTTCTTGGGACCATATGCATGCAGTGTCTCTCTCGGACTTATTATATTTAGACATAAATCCAACACCTTCATAAAAAGAATGTCTGGCATAATAACACAGCCAGCAGAAGATGGTTAGCTCTGGTTGGGAACTGGTCAAAATCTGAAAGGTTTTTAGCATCGTTGACCAGAGGAGATCTACGGGGGCGGGGAGCCTGCTGGGGAAGGACTGGGAGGTCAGCAAACACTGATTTGAGAACAGACTTTGGCATAGGTTTCTCAGGGCAAGACCTTTTGGTATAGGTTTAGTGTTTGCCAGAATTCGGTTTGGTCCTACAGTCACATTCAGGGGGTTTACTATTGGTTTTATCAGGAGCCTAATTGTGAAAATGAGTTTGAGGTTTTCCCCCCCAATAATATAAAATCGGAGGCCCCAAGGTTTCCCAGTTTCCCAGCCCTTTTCCTGCTTTCCTAGGCTGGTGAACTTAAGTTGATCTTCAGATTCCCTTCCCTGTCAGGTTACTGTGATAAGATCTTCCTTTGATACCTTCCATCCCAATGTTTCACAACCCCAAAAAGCATAATAGAATTGTTCTGGGTCCCCATATGCCACAGTTCTCTTTTCCCCAGACATATAAAAAAGTCTCCCTAAGTCTACATAGTGTATGAATGTTATAAAGTCTGTTGGGTGTCAGGCCATGAGTTATCAGCCAGCCGGCACAGATCAAACATTAAATATGGAAACCATGACATCCCAAGTGGCTTTTCTTTATTAGTCAGTTGGGCCCAGTAACCCATTTCAGGATTCTCAATTGTCCTAGTCAAGTCATAAGGCTGCTGCGGGTTTTTGATCTCTGAATGGAGACATGGACTGGGAACAGCAGCACATGTGGTCAGTAAAAACAGCAATCTTAGGACCTAGTTAATTTTAACATGGAGGGATGAATAGAACTCCAGCTCTTTTAATATTATGAAAAGTGATCATTGCAGAAAACAAGGATGAACCAGTTTTGTGATACCTCAGTTCTAGGATTGTCATAGACTTAATAAAAAATGAAAATTTAGACCCAAATATGTGGAAACTAATGAGGGCAGGGGAAGGAGGGTTAGGGAGGGTAGCCCACATCTGGCCAGAGTTTGTCCTATGCTCTGGGCAGGTGGACTTGGGAGGGCTGCTAGCCCTCACGGCTTCTCTCCTGCCTTCCCATACCTGAATGTGTTCATTTTTTTCCTTCCCCTCCCATCTCCCACGTAGTTCTCTCTCAATCTCTCTCTCTCTCTCTCTCTCTCTCTCTCTCTCTCTCTCTCTCTCTCTCTCTCTCTCTCTCTCATTCTCTGCCTCTTGTGATTCCTTTCTTCTCCCTTACAAGTGTGATTGAAGCGTTCTCACTTGGACCCTTCTTATTGTTAAGTTTCTTGAGTTCTGTGAATTGTATCCTAGGAAATCTGTAATTCTTTGGCTAATATCCTCTTATTACAGTTCATTTTACTTTGAGATTTTATTTGTATTAGAAACATGAACAGTGTTATATTTATGATAAAAATGATAAAATGTTGAATAGATTCACAAAAAGAAATCTTAGTAATTTACTGTTTTTTACTATGTCGTGGACGTTTTAATCATTATCATAGAGTATAAAATAAAATGTGAATGTGAGAAAGAAATTTAGAGAACGAATTGGAGGGTGAGGATGGAAGGTGTCGAAATTTGGATTTTGTTGTTATGAAGAGACACTATGACCACAGTAATTCCTATAAAGCAAAAAACTTTGCTGGGGCTGAATTACAGTTTCAGAGGTTAATTTCATTATTGTCTTGCCAAGAAGTATGGTAGTTTTCAGGAAGATCTTTTGTTAGAGCCGGAGATGAAGCCAAGAGCTCCTAATCTTCATCCACAGGCAGCAAAAAGAGGCTGTCTACACACTGGTCAGACATGAGCATATATGATCTCAAAACCTGCCTCTAAAGACAGCCTTCCTTGATTGAGCAGCAGAGTAGAGCTGGCCCTAGATTTGGGGCTTTCTGATCAGCTGCCTGGTAGGCATGGGAAACTTGGTCCTGCCTCTTGTTTGCTGTGCAGTGGTTTGGACAAAGGAGAGACCCCTTCCCTCTCTTTTACCCTCACCACCCTTGGCAGGAGAGCTGTCCCTGATGGGGTCATGAGCCCAGGAATAATGTCCCAATCACCTCTTGCAGCACTTGGGAGAGTAGGCCATGCACCTCATCTGATCAGCAGGGAGGGAGTTGCCCCTGGTTTGGGGGTTAATGGTGAGCATGCTCAGAGAGAGTGAGAACTAGAGACCTAGCTCCGTCCCTTATCTGCTGTAGCACTGTAGAGGATGGCCCCTCTACCTTGTCTGGGCAGCACAGTAAAGCTGGCTTTGATGGCAGGGGCGCAAATGAGACAACACTGAGGGTATGGTAGCATGAAAGTTGTTTCTGCCCCTTGTTGGCTGCAACTTTGGAAAGGGAAGCATGGGAAGGGCAGGAAAGCTCTCCCAGATGGTGGTATTATGGCAGAGCTGGTGGTCTGATTAGCCAGATCCCTCTCAGGCCCAGATCCTGGGCTTTGAATTGCCCCAACACAACATTGACCCCCATTGGTGAACTGCTGAAGTATATTAAAATGGCCACCCTACAGATCCCATACTACAGGATCTCCATGACAAAGGGCAACAACAGGATATCTGAGAGGAGTTACAGTTATGCATTAGTACTGATAGTATATTAGAAGGCAGAGACCTCTTAAGACTCATTAAAATGAACAACTTGGAAACAAAGAAATGTAGATAAAAGGGCACACTGTGGGATATACATTGTGACATTACAAATTCCACAATGAGATTCTTATTCTGTTGGGGTGGTTGCAATGGTAGAAGCAGGATACAAGGTGATGAGGAGATAAGTGGGACTGGGTGCATGATTTAAAACTCAGGAAGATCAAACAAAAAGTTTGAAAAAGAGTACCAACTTTTCAAACCATTATTCATTTCTATGTTAAAGGGAAAAAGTCAAACATACTCAAGGGTATATAACTATCTTCATAATATAAAAAAAAAATACTAACTTTTCTGACATCTAGGTTTCTACCCTAAAACATGTGTGTGCATGTGCATGTGTGTGCGGACACATACACACAAATACACACAAGCTTATACACTTAATCCTGGATATATGGTATATAAATCATGATTTTTTTTGTTCAGGAAATGAGCAACAAAACTGAACATATTTTAACATATTCTTTACATATTTTTTAACATATTCTAATTTATTAATATTTTATTTTCTTTCTCTTAGAAAATCTACTGTGCAGATACCTATATCATAGCTAATAGTTTTCTTGTAAATATCTAAAACAATTCTTGCTGGTGTGGTAGTTATTACTCATAGCTACAGCCATACTTGGAAGACTAAGACATGCGGCCTTTGAGTTAAAAAAACAGCCTAAAGTAATTGTTGAGATTCTGTTTCAAGACAGTAAAATATGCACAAATCCTTCATTACTCAATATTTTAAATGTTAGCAAGATAAATATTTACGTTACTATTTTAATTTGTTTACATATGTTTGGTTCATAATAAGAATGTCAGTGTTCAAATAAAATTTTCTTTACTGATTTTTATTTTGGGCGTATCAGTTTGCATAAACATTTTCAGAGTACCAGAAGCCCTATGAAACAAAGGCTTGAAACATCTGTTATTTCTCCTAAATTATATGTCCCTACTGAATATTCATAAAAGGAAGGAATATCTCAAGTTTAGTTATTTAATCTTCAATTTTTGTTTTAGATTAATTTTATATATGCAGAAACATTGTCAGGATAGAGTTCTCATATACCATTTATCTATTTTGTCTTTAATAGTAATACTTTAAATAACCATAGTACATTTCTGAAAGTAACATCACTACTATACTACTTGCTAAAGTATAAAGTTATGGGGATTTCAGTAGTCCTTTTTCAGTAATATCATTGATTTACCTAATGACTTCCTTATTTTAACTTGATGTACAGCACCTTACATTCCAAGGAAGTCTTCTATTTTAGTTTTTACCTTGTTGTGATAAAATACTATGACATAAAGTGATTTATGGAAGATAGGGATTTTATTTTATTTTATGATTTTTTTTATTTCTTTGCTTAATATTGAGGGATAGTTCACAATGGTAGGAGAGGCAGTGGGCAGGGATAGCAGCAAGGTGAGAGATCACATCTCCAGCCACATACAGAAAACAGAGAGGGAACTGGATGTGGGGAGATGTAATAAACTCTCAAAGCCTGTCTCTATTGGTGTACTTCCTCCAGCAAGGCTTTAAGACATACAAGGTCCATAATCTTCTCAAACAGCACCACCTGGGATACTAATGTGTCTGAGGCTTTGGGGAAGCCAAGAGTTCTTATATCTCAGACTATGGAGGAGCCAATAGTTCATATATCTGAACCTATGTGGGACAATTATTTTTCAAATATCACATCCTTAAAAATACATACCACTTCTAAATTATAATTTTATTCTTCTTTCCTTCCTTCCTTCCTTCCTTCCTTCCTTCCTTCCTTCCTTCCTTCCTTCCTTCCTTCCTTCCTTCCTTCTTTTCTTCTTTCCTTCTTTCAATTACTCAAGAAATATGAAGAATGTCTTTATGCCAGGATACACCAAGAAAGTAAATCCATATTCAGCTAACTATATATAGACTAAACAAACTAGATATAGACCTTTATGTTATGGGCTGTAGAGATGGTTCAACTGGTGAAGTGTTTCCTGCCAAACCTGACAGCCTGAGTTTGACTATTATGTCCTATAGTGTAGAGAAATAAAAGTGACTTCTGATGTCATGTGACCTATACATGCACAAAATGGCATTTCTTCACAGGCATGAGTGTGTTCACATGCACACACACACACACACACACACACACACACACACACAAACACCATCTCCACCACCACCACCACCACCATACCACACCACACAACCGAGTGGGAGGGATGGAGGGAGAGATGAAGGAAAGGAGAGGGAGAGACAGAGACAGAGACAGACAGACATAAACAGAGAAAGAGGAAGGGAGAGAATACTTTATTATCTCTCTTTAAAAAATACATTTAGTCTGGACAGGTTTTCCCGTCCCCTTTGTGGGAGTATTTTTGCTAATGCCATCCTTCTGGAGTCCTGGGAAACTCTTGCTTTCTTAGCATCTTGGACTTTCTGTTTTTACCACCAGTTCCTCATCCCCCAGTTGCTATACACCCCTGTTCAATGTCCTGACCCTCTGAACATCTCTGCTGTCTTCACCCATACCTTATTCTTCCCCTCTTTCTCCCCTCCCCCTCTTCTCTTCTTCACAATTCCCTCCCATCATCTTTGTCCCTTGATTATTTTGTTCCCTGTTTTAATTAGGATGGAAACATCCATTCTTTGGTCTTACTTCCTCCTGAAGTTCATGTAGTTCGTGAGTTGTATTGTGGTTATTCCACACTCTTTGCCTAATGCTAGAGCAGTGAGGCAAAGTGGGTAGGTGGTTGGGGGAGCACCCTCATAGAATCAGGATAAGGGGAGATGGGATATAGGGGTTGTAGATGGAAAACACGGAATGGAGATAACATTTGAAATGCAAATAAGTAAGGTGTCCAATTAAAAAAAAGTATTTAGAAACTGTGAATAAGGATGGCCCCCATAAGGTTCATATATTTGAATAAATACTGAGTAACATTATTGAAAGAGTTAGCAGGTATGTCCTTGTTGGAATAAGTATGACCTTGTTGAAATGGGTATAACATTTTTGGAAGTATTGACACTGGGTACTATTTTGATATTTCAAAATGTCCATTACAAGACCAGAGTTTCTCTCTTCTTTCTACCTGAAGATTCTCTCGCTACTGCTCAATTAACATGTCTGTCTACATGCTACTGCACTCCCACCACAGTAAGAATGAACTAAATCTCTGAAACTGTAAGCAAGTCATGATTAAATGGTTTCACTTTACAATATTTTCCTGGTGATTGTATCTTGTATTAATAGAACACTTATTAAGCCATAGGATCTCACTACATAGCTCAAATTTTCTTGGAAAGTATGATTTTTCTGCATTAGCCTACTGAATGCTGCAAATAAAAATTATGTCTTACCAATACCAGTTATTTTCTCCTATTAGAACAGACTAGCCTAAAGATCTAGTGTAGAAAATTATTTTCTCAACAAAAATTTCGTTTTTTTAAGAACTTCACTAACCATAACTATCTCTCATTTTAAATTCCATCTTAAAAATAATTTTGTAAATTAATTAGTAATGTCAAAACTATCTTCCATTCACTTTCCTATTCTGTTTATTTTCTTATTCTGTGTAATGCTTAAGACAAATATTCATGTATATTTTGATATGGTATAATTCAACATGTGAGGCATTAACCAAAGGGGAAAATGGTCCATGTTCAAGCACTTACCTTTGTCAAACCTCTAATCATTAATAGGTCCTTATGATATGTTGTTGAAATTCATAGCTATCATAAAGCTCTAAAACTAGAAGAGTTTTATTATTTGTCTGTGTTCACAAAAGAGTATCTAAAGAGATGTCTTAGTAGTTAACTGAGATTGTTATTGAATCACAAGGACAGAGTTTGAATTTACAGCATCCATATTTTGTTCATACAGAAACAATTTGGGCAATGGGTGTAGAGATATGATTCAAATTTAGAAGGGGATATTAGCAAGTCTATTGTTAGAGTTTGCTGGCTTCAAATATAGCCAAATCCTGGGATGTATAACTCTAGAGGAGACACCCCACCCCAACCTTCCTGGACTGCTTGGTTCATAACGCTTTCTCTTTGCACCTTCACAAAGTTCATATACACTCACAGAAAGACATACACATACAATGCATACATACATATATACATGCATGCATATAATACACCCTATTTCGGATAATAATGGACACAAGTTAAGGGCTTCTCAATGATCTCTCTGTTAAAATATAGTTCACTGCTAAAACATTTTATCACATAAGATATCTTATGTATATCTTCATTGTGGGAATAATCATATGTTATATTTTGCATTAATTTTAAACGCATCAATTCACACAATAAAATCAGACTTCTTTTTTAATTTTTTAATTTTTTTAAATTTTTATTTTATTTGTTTGTTTGTTTATTTATTTATTTATTTATTTATTTATTTATTTATTTATTTATTTTGGTTTTGTTAGACAGAGTTTCTCTATATAGCCCTGGCTGTCCTGGAACTCACTTTGTAGACCAGGCTGGCCTCGAACTCAGAAATCCACCTGCCTCTGCCTCCCATGTGCTGGGATTAAAGGCACGCACAACCATTCCCAGCATAACATCAGACTATTTATTTCGTCTTCAATAACCAGCATGAAAAATGGAATGAAAAATAGTTATTAATGTTGTTTAGTGACAGTTAACATTTTAAATTAATCTATTATTTAAGGTAAAGACGAAAACATATTCTCAGACATTTAACATCATGTTACAAAAGAATTTTATCTATAATTTCCACTTTAAGAACTTCTAGAAAAGACATCTTGTCTTAAAGAAATACTATTCTTCAAATGGAGAGATTGCTCAGTGGTTAGGAGTGATAGCCAGTACTCTTCCAGAGAAAATATTTGTTTCTATATACATTCTTTGTAAGTTGAAATCATCCATGATTCCAGTTTCAGGGGATCTGATCCAGGTACCAGACGTGAAATCTGGTGGTGGGGAGCTCTTAGGAACTCTAGAAAGTCCCAGAGAGCTGGTATGTGACAGGCTCCCGGAACTCGGTGGTGATCTTAGCCGAAATGCCCAACAGTGGGGAGATGGAACCTGGAAAGACCACCTCCAGTTAATAGACAGGGCCCCTAGTGTCTCTAACAACTACTGACTGAGACAGATGCAGATAATTACAGACAATTATTGGACGCATACAGAAGAGTTAGAGAAAAGTTTGAAAGAACTGAAGTAGATGACAACCCAATAGGATTAGCAAGAGTATCAATTAACCCAAACTCCCAGGAAGATCTGAGAGACTAAGCCACCAGCCAAAGAGCATACTTGGGCTAGTCCATGGCCCCTGGCACATATGTAGCAGAGTATTGCTTTTTCCAGCCAAGTGTGAAATGATAGACTGAATCCTGGAGAGACTTGATGCATCAGGGATGCTGGTGTGGGATATGTTGAGGTGAGATGGGGTGGGTGGCTTTTGGAACACCCTCTCAGAGGAAATGGAGAAGAAGAATGGGTTGAAGAACTGTAGGAAGTGGGATCAAGAGGTGGAATATTTGGAATGTAAATAAATTAAAATAAAATACAAACTTACTGCAACATCAATAGCTAGTCAAGTCATTGCTTTCTTCATACTTGTCAGCAGTGTTGATGTTATGAAAATTTTAGAGAGAATATAATTTCATCAAAAGCATCCGTGTCTCAAAGGAAGACATGCCAATTTTGGCATACTATTAATAACTCCAAAGATAAGCTAATGTTTTAGTGTGGGCTTTAGAATGCTCATTGACCCATGCTTTCAAATAGTATTTTATTAATAAATATTTCACTAAGTTTTGAAATTACACTTTTATTTAGCACATGCTGTCTATTTTAATGTTTTGTGTGACTCTGAATCTTATGTTGACTTCTATCCCATTGTCACTATTTTTTCTATAGTCTCATGCAACACTAAACAAATGAGAAATTAAAATTTTCACATCCCTACTTTTAAAAAAGGTTTTTGTTTCATAGACCTTTTGACCTTAATGTTGAAATTTGATGGTTTTCTCTATATTAGTTTCTGGTTTTGCCAATAAAGCATATTAATTAATTTTACTTACCAATAGTTAACTTAATTTTAATTTGTCTTTTCGTATTTATCTTCTAGCCATTCAAATCCAAAAGTTGTTAATCCAATATAGACATGTTAATGCTTGCATCTCATGCAAATAAATATTATTTTTAATTTCCAGGTGCAGTATTTATAGTCAAGTGTTGGGACTGACTCTGGGTTAAGTTAACTGCCTTGTCAGCCAGAAGTCCTTACTAACAAAGTTTTGGCCTTAGTGGAAAAGTCCTATCTTAGTTGAGATTTCTGTGGGAAAAGTTGAGGCCTCTGTAGGAAAGTACTAGTCCCAGGTAAGAACAAATAGCTATAGATCTTGTGGACAGGTACTTAGCAACCCACTCTGTTCTGTTCCTCCTGCTGAACTTTTTTTACCTAGTCAATATCCTGCTTTGGGGAACAGGTGCATTCCCCCACAAACAAAGTGATTTTGCATCATTTTCACTCCCCATTTCCTGTTTCTATGGGTATAAAACCTGCCTGGGAAAAACAAAATTTGTCAGCTTGATCAGGTTTTTTTTTTGTTTGTTTTTTGTTTGTTTGTTTGTTTGTTTGTTTTTTGTCTTGCTGTCCATTCTTTGTGTTTCTTGTTCCCCAATCTCTCCTCAGGTGGTTTCTCAGACCCTATTCGATTTTTTCATGGGTCAGGACAGTCGAAATTCAAGAATGCTCATGGTAAAAAGAAATTCTAAATGTTACTGGAGGACTCACCCATCTCTAAGCTCAAAGAAAAAAATTACCCTAATTTTTTCGAGGGCTGTGTCTAATGAACATTAAGATATTTTTCTAACACATGCAGAATATAAAAATTTCTTCAACATATTAAAAACATTGTAGGTTTTTGGTAAGCATATTGATGATTTTAATTCTCACACATCATTGTCATTCACAAAGAACAATTTAAAAAAGTAAGAATCTGTTGAATAATGCCTTGCTATGTAGTGTAAGAGATAGCATAAGATTTTAAAATTTGAAAAAAAGTGATTCAAAAAGCTTTAGTGTAGTAACCAATGGATTTAAATATTAGTATTGTAAAAACACAATCAGTATAAAAATCAAATCCAGTTTACTTCCAGTCATCTATCATCTTAAATTATTATTTCAGGCACTGAAATTCAGCATGTCATCTAATCCCAGTTGCATAAAATAAAGACTATAATATCTTAAAATAGTATTGATGTATATGAGATACAGAATCTATATTAAGTAAAATTGTTACTTCACTTATGTTAATTTTATTAAGGCAATATTTTCTGATAGCAATCATACTTATTTTTATACTTTAGTAATTTTAATAAACAGCTATTTAATTTTCAAATTGGTAATGTCAGTTTTGAATTGATTTACCAAATCAGTTTAATTGTAATATTTAACAATATTGGAATAATGTTTACATTATTATATTAGTTATTTCATAGTTGGAATGAACACATATCTGAATTGAGATGGTCTCTTAGAAAAGACAGATGTTATAACTCTAACAACAAATTTGTTCTTATTCTTAAGTGGAGAAAACTTATTTACTAAGTTTCATAAAAATATGGTTTCCTCTTCATTCTTTTCTAGACAAAATGGTGTTGAACATAAGAATTCACAAGACTGTGGTAGCACAAATGAAACCTGCACAAGTTCAAGATCGATGAGATCCCAACACTTAGATGGGGAAATGGACATAGACTCTGTTCTAAATTGAGACCCTCAGGCATATGAAAGAACATTTTTTTTCTGATGGAATATTGCTGTGCATGTAAACCACATTCCAGAGTTGACTAATACCTACACTACAGATAGTTGAGCAACACATGTTATTTTTGTGGACTTCTTTGATGTTGTTTGTTTTGGCTTTCTCTCTCTCTGTCTCTCTCTCTCTCTCTCTCTCTCTCTCTCTGTCTCTCTCTCTCTGTATATGTGTGTGTGGTGTGTGTGTGTGTGTGTGTGTGTGTGTGTATGTGTGTGTGTGTGTGTTTGATTTTCTGAGGCTTTTTGATTTCATGATTTTTTGTTGTTGATTCAGGCTTTTTTGCTTTTTTCATTTAGAGAGAGAAAGAAAAAGAGTGAGAAAGAAAGAGAAAGAACATTAAATTGGGTGGGTATGATGGTTGGAAAAAATCTGGGAGGTATTCAAGGATGGGACACATGCTCAAAATATATTGTATGAAAAATTGTTAATAATAATAATAATACAAATTACTTTATCATAATCTCTCTCTCTCACAGTCCCTATTTGTTTCCTGAACTGACTCAAAATGACACATGGTCCATCCTTTTATCTCAGCTCCAAACTTTGTTTCTGTAACTCCTTCCAAGGGTGTTTTGTTCCCAATTCTAAGAAGGGGCATAGTGTCCACACATGAGTCTTCATTTTTCTTGAGTTTCATGTGTTTAGAAAATTGTATCTTATATCTTGGGTATCCTAGGTTTTGGGCTAATATCCACTTATCAGTGAGTACATATTGTGTGAGTTCCTTTGTGAATGTGTTACCTCACTCAGGATGATGCCCTCCAGGTCCATCCATTTGGCTAGGAATTTCATAAATTCATTCTTTTTAATAGCTGAGTAGTACTCCATTGTGTAGATGTACTGTACTTTCTGTATCCATTTCTCTGTTGAAAGGATTCTGGGTTCTTTCCAGCCCTGGCTATATGAATAAGGCTGCTATGAACATAGTGGAGCATGTGTCCTTCTTACCAATTGGGGCATCTTCTGGATATATGCCCAGGAGATGTATTGCTGAATCCTCCGGTAGTACTATGTACAATTTTCTGATGAATCGCCAGACTGATTTCCAGAGTGGTTGTATAAGCCTGCCATCCCACCAACAATAGAGGAGTGTTCCTCTTTCTCCACATCCATGACAGCATCTGCTGTCACCTGAAATTTTGATCTTAGCCATTCTGACTGGTGTGAGGTGGAATCTCAGGGTTGTTTTGATTTGCATTTCCCTGATGATTAAGGATGTTGAATATTTTTTCAGGTGCTTCTCTGTCATTCAGTATTCCTCAGGTGAGAATTCTTTGTTCAGTTCTGAGCCCCATTTTTGTATGGGGGTTATTTGATTTTCTGAAGTCCACCTTCCTGAGTTCTTTATATATGTTGGATATTAGTCCCCTATCTGATTTAGGATAGGTTAAGGTCCTTTCCCAATCTGTTGGTGGTTTTTTTGTCTTATTGAAGGTGTCTTTTGCCTTGCAGACACTTTGGAATTTCATTAGTTCCCATTTGTCAATTCTCGATCTTACAGCACAAGCCATTGAAGTTCTGTTCAGGAATTTTTTCCCTGTTCCCATATCTTCAAGGCTTTTCCCGCTTTTCTCCTCTACAAATTTCAGTGTCTCTGGTTTTATGTGAAATTCCTTGATCCACTTAGATTTGACCTTATTACAAGGAGATAAGCATGGATCGATTCGCATTCTTCTACATGATAAAAACTAGTTGTGCCAGCACCAATTGTTGAAAATGCTGTCTTTCTTCCACTGGAAGGTTTTAGCTCCCTTGTCGAAGATCAAGTGACCATAGGTGTGTGGGTTCATTTCTGGGTCTTCAATTCTGTTCCTTTGGTCTAATTGTCTGTCTCTATACCAATACCATGCAGTTTTTATCACAATTGCTCTGTAGTAAAGCTTTAGGTCAGGCATAGTGATTCCACCAGAGGTTCTTTTATCCTTGAGAAGAGTTTTTACAATCCTAGGTTTTATGTTATTCCAGATGAATTTGCAAATTTCTCCTTTGAATCCGTTGAAGAATTGAGTTGGAATTTTGATGGGGATTGCATTGAATCTGTAGATTGCTTTTGGCAAGATAGCCATTTTTACAATTTTGATCCTGCCAATCCATGAGCATGGGAGATCTTTCCATCTTCTGAGATCTTCTTTAATTTCTTTCTTCAGAGACTTGAAGTTTTTATCGTACAGATCTTTCACTTCCTTAGTTAGAGTCACGCCAAGATATTTTATATTATTTGTGACTATTGAGAAGGGTGTTGTTTCCCTAACTTCTTTCTCAGCCTATTTATTCTTTGGATAGAGAAAGGCCATTGACTTGTTTGAGTTTATTTTATATCCAGCTACTTCACCAAAGCTGTTTATCAGGTTTAGGAGTTCTCTGTTGGAATTTTTAGGGTCATTTATATATACTATAATATCATCTGCAAAAAGTGATATTTTGACTTCCTCTTTTCCAATTTGTATCCCCTTCTTCTCCTTTTGTTGTCGAATTGTTCTGGCTAATACTTTAAGTACTATGTTGAAAAGGTAGGGAGAAAGTGTGCAGCCTTGTCTAGTCCCTGATATTAGTGGGATTGCTTCCAGCTTCTCTCCATTTACTTTGATGTTGGCTACTGGTTTGTTGTAGATTGCTTTTATCATGTTTAGGTATGGGCCTTGAATTCCTGATCTTTCCAAGACTTTTATTCTGACTGGGTGTTGGATCTTGTCAAATGACTTTTCTCCATCTAAAGAGATGATCATGTGGTTTTTTTCTTTGAGTTTGTTTATATAATGGATTACATTGATGGATTTTCATATATTAAACCATCTCTGCATCCCTGGAATAAAACCTACTTGGTCAGGATGGATGAGTGCTTTAATGTGTTCTTGGATTTGGTTAGCGAGAATTTTATTGAGGATTTTTGCATCGATATTCATAAGAGTAATTGGTCTGAAGTTCTCTATCTTTGTTGGATCTTTCTGTGGTTTAGGTATCAGAGTAATAGTGGCTTCATTAAATTAGTTGGGTAGAGTACCTTCTACTTCTATTTTGTTAAATAGTTTGTGCAGAACTGGAATTAGATCTTCTTTGAAGGTCTGATAGAACTCTGCACTAAACCCATCTGGTCCTGGGCTTTTTTTGGCTGGGAGACTATTAATAACTGCTTCTATTTCTTTAGGGGATATGGGACTGTTTAGATGGTCAACTTGATCCTGATTCAACTTTGTACCTGGTATCTGTCCAGAAATTTGTCCATTTCGTCCAGGTTTTCCAGTTTTTTTGAGTATAGCCTTTTGTAGAAGGATCTGTTGGTGTTTTGGATTTCTTCAGGATATGTTGTTATGTCTCCCTTTTCATTTCCGATTTTGTTAATTAGGATTTTGTTCCTGTGCCCTCTAGTGAGTCTAGATAAGGGTTTATCTATCTTGTTGATTTTCTCAAAGAACCAACTCCTCCTTTTGTTAATTCTTTGAATAGTTCTTCTTGTTTCCACTTGGTTGATTTCACCCTTGAGTTTGATTATTTCCTGGCATCTACTCCTCTTGGGTGAATTTGCTTTCTTTTTTTCTAGAGCTTTTAGATGTGTTGTCAAGCTGCTAGTATGTGCTCTCTCCCGTTTCTTCTTGGAGGCACTCAGAGCTATGAGTTTCCCTCTTAGAAATGCTTTCATTGTGTCCCATAGGTTTGGGTACGCTGTGGCTTCATTTTCATTAAACTCTAAGAAGTCTTTAATTTCTTTCTTTATTCCTTCCTTGACCAAGATATCATTGAGAAGAGTGTTGTTCAGTTTCCACGTGAATGTTGGCTTTCTATAATTTATTTTGTTATTGAAGATCAGCCTTAGTCCTTTGTGGTCTGAGAGGATGCATGGGACAATTTCAATATTTTTGTATGTGTTGAGGCTTTTTTTCTGACTAATTATGTGGTCAGATTTGGAGAAGATACCATGAGGTGCTGAGAAGAAGGTATATCCTTTTGTTTTAGGTTAAAATGTTCTGTGGACATCTGTCAGGTCTACTTATTCCATAACATCTGTTAGTTTCACTGTGTCCCTGTTTAGTTTCTGTTTCCACGATCTGTCCATTGATGAAAGTGGTGTGTTGAAGTCTCCCACTATTATTGTGTGAGGTGCAATGTGTGCTTTGAGCTTTACTAAAGTGTCTTTAATGAATGTGGTTGCCCTTTAATTTGGAGCGTGGATATTCAGAATTGAGAGTTCCTCTTGGAGGATTTTACCTTTGACGAGTATGAAGTGTCCCTCCTTGTCTTCTTTGATAACTTTGGGTTGGAAGTCGATTTTATCTGATATTAGAATAGCTACTCCAGCTTGTTTCTTCAGACCATATGCTTGGAAAATTGTTTTCCAAGCAAATGTGATTTTATAGGGTGTAATTTATTTGACTAGTGGCTCTGAGTCAATAAGACAAAAAGACCACCAACAGATTGGGAAAGGATCTTTACCTATCCCAAATCGGACAGGGGACTAATATCCAATATATATAAAGAACTCAAGAAGGTAGACTCCATAAAATCAAATAAACCTATTAAAATATGGGCCTCAGAACTGAACAAAGATTTCTCACCAGAGGAATACCGAATGGCAGAGAAGCACCTGAAAAAATGTTCAACATCCTTAATCGTCAGGGAAATGCAAATCAAAAGTCTTATTTTAATATTTTCATTATTTAAAGACCATTCTGTGTTATAAATAGGAATCTAAGGAGGAAAGATGTTTAGAGTCACTGACACATACACTTAACTGAGGTTTCCTTTGCACATGAAGAAGATATACCCATCCTCTATATCTGGAGAGTTTCTCTAGGACCCTAATGATATAAAAGTCTTCAGGTCTCTAGCCTAAAACAACATTGCTTTTGCCTATAATTTATGCAAAATAACCTCTTTTATACAGTAATCATATTGATTTGTGTATGCATACAGAAATATACTGGTAAGTGCAGAGGATTGGGAAGGGTATAATGTTTTCTGTTACTTCAGCCCCTAATTTTCCCCTCATGACAGGGTTTCTTGCTGAACTAGGAGTGAGGCTGACATTCAGTCATCCTTCTGTCTCTTCCACTCCCATTCCTAAGCACCAGTGTTGCAGGTGAAAGTTTGACCAAACACTTGGCTTTACCCCTGGGCCATCTCCCCAGATTCTTCTTTATTTTAAATAACCTCTGGAGTACCTTTGCCCTCAATGTAATGAAACTGCTGTATAAGAAGTTGTTATTTAGAAGATGGCAATATAAGTGATCTGTATGTGTTCAGTTCAGACATGGTATATTAAGAACTACTTTCCTTAATACCTTGAGAATTGCATACAAATATTTTGATGGAATTTACTTTCCAATTCTTTTAGTAACTCCTCCCAAAACAAAACACGGCCCATTCCCACCTAACTCCTCCTGCCAACTTCATATCTCATCTTCTCTCTTTTGTTACAACCCATTCAAAATCATTTGTGTTTCCCATAAACTCTTGGACATCTGGCTTCCACTAGAGCATGGCCAATCTATCACCTTCAAAGGCAATACCTTTGATGAAAACTGACTGTTCATCCCTCATCAACTGTCTATACCTTATTAGATAATGATGAGGGATAGTGAGCCCTCCCCATTCAGTGATGGAAGACAGAATGGCCTGATTTTGTGCAGAAAGACACAGTTTTATAATTTTTTAAGGTCTTTTTAAAGTTCTTGTATTTTTTTTTTTTAATTTTTTTTTCCATTTTTTATTAGGTATTTCGCTCATTTACATTTGCAATGCTATACCAAAAGTCCCCCATAGCCACCCACCCCCTCTCCCCTACCCACCCACTCCCCTTTTATGGCCCTGGCGTTCCCCTGTACTGGGGCATATAAAGTTTGCGTGTCCAATGGGCCTCTCTTTCCAGTGATGGCCGACTAGGCCATCTTTTGATGCATATGCAGCTAGAGTCAAGAGCTCCGGGGTACTGGTTAGTTCATAATGTTGTTCCACCTATAGGGTTGCAGATCCCTTTAGCTTCTTTGGTACTTTCTCTAGCTCCTTCATTGGGGGCCATGTGATCCATCCAATAGCCGACTGTGAGCATCCACTTCTATGTTTGCTAGGCCCAGGCATACTCTGACAAGAGACAGCTATATCAGGGTCCTTTCAGCATAATCTTGCTAGTGTATGCAATGGTGTCAGCATTTGGAAGCTGATTATGGGATGGATCCCCGGATATGGTAGTGTCTACATGGTCCATCCTTTTATCTCAACTCCAAACTTTGTCTCTGTAACTCCTTCCAAGGGTGTTTTGCTCCCACTTCTAAGGAGGGGCATAGTGTTCACACTTCAGTCTTCATTTTTCTTGAGTTTCATGTGTTTAGGAAATTGTATCTTATATCTTGGGTATCTTAGGTTTTGGGCTAATATCCACTTATCAGTGAGTACATATTGTGTGAGTTCCTTTGTGAATGTGTTACCTCACTCAGGATGATGCCCTCCAGGTCCATCCATTTGGCCAGAAATTTCATAAATTCATTCTTTTTAATAGCTGAGTAGTACTCCATTGTGTAGATGTACCACATCTTCTGTATCCATTCCTCTGTTGAGGGGCATCTGGGTTCCTTCCAGCTTCTGGCTATTATAAATAAGGCTGCTATGAACATAGTGGAGCATGTGTCCTTCTTACCAGTTGGGGCATCTTCTGGATATATGCCCAGGAGCGGTATTGCTGGATCCTCCGGTAGTACTATATCCAGTTTTCTGAGGAACCGCCAGACTGATCTCCAGAGTGGTTGTACAAGCCTGCAATCCCACCAACAATGGAGGAGTGTTCCTCTTTCTCCACATCCACGCCAGCATCTGCTGTCACCTGAATTTTTGATCTTAGCCATTCTGACTGGTGTGAGGTGGAATCTCAGGGTTGTTTTGATTTGCATTTCCCTGATGATTAAGGATGTTGAGCATTTTTTCAGGTGCTTCTCTGCCATTCGGTATTCCTCAGGTGAGAATTCTTTGTTCAGTTCTGAGCCCCATTTTTTAATGGGGTTATTTGATTTTCTGAAGTCCACCTTCTTGAGTTCTTTATATATGTTGGATATTAGTCCCCTATCTGATTTAGGATAGGTAAAGATCCTTTCCCAATCTGTTGGTGGTCTTTTTGTCCTATTGACGGTGTCTTTTGCCTTGCAGAAACTTTGGAGTTTCATTAGGTCCCATTTGTCAATTCTCGATCTTACAGAGCAAGCCATTGCTGTTCTGTTCAGGAATCTTTCCCCTGTACCCATATCTTCAAGGCTTTTCCCCACTTTCTCCTCTATAAGTTTCAGTGTCTCTGGTTTTATGTGAAGTTCCTTGATCCACTTAGATTTGACCTTAGTACAAGGAGATAAGTATGGATCGATTCGCATTCTTCTACACGATAACAACCAGTTGTGCCAGCACCAATTGTTGAAAATGCTGTCTTTCTTCCACTGGATGGTTTTAGCTCCCTTGTCGAAGATCAAGTGACCATAGGTGTGTGGGTTCATTTCTGGGTCTTCAATTCTATTCCATTGGTCTACTTGTCTGTCTCTATACCAGTACCATGCAGTTTTTATCACAATTGCCCTGTAGTAAAGCTTTAGGTCAGGCATGGTGATTCCACCAGAGGTTCTTTTATCCTTGAGAAGAGTTTTTGCTATCCTAGGTTTTTTGTTATTCCAGATGAATTTGCAAATTGCTCCTTCTAATTCGTTGAAGAATTGAGTTGGAATTTTGATGGGGATTGCATTGAATCTGTAGATTGCTTTTGGCAAGATAGCCATTTTTACAATGTTGATCCTGCCAATCCATGAGCATGGGAGATCTTTCCATCTTCTGAGATCTTCTTTAATTTCTTTCTTCAGAGACTTGAAGTTTTTATCATACAGATCTTTTACTTCCTTAGTTAGAGTCACGCCGAGATATTTTATATTATTTGTGACTATTGAGAACGGTGTTGTTTCCCTAATTTCTTTCTCAGCCTGTTTATTCTTTGTGTAGAGAAAGGCCATTGACTTGTTTGAGTTAATTTTATATCCAGCTACTTCACCAAAGCTGTTTATCAGGTTTAGGAGTTCTCTGGTGGAATTTTTAGGGTCACTTATATATACTATCATATCATCTGCAAAAAGTGATATTTTGACTTCCTCTTTTCCAATTTGTATCCCCTTGATCTCCTTTTGTTGTCGAATTGCTCTGGCTAATACTTCAAGTACTATGTTGAAAAGGTAGGGAGAAAGTGGGCAGCCTTGTCTAGTCCCTGATTTTAGTGGGATTGCTTCCAGCTTCTCTCCATTTACTTTGATGTTGGCTACTGGTTTGCTGTAGATTGCTTTTATTATGTTTAGGTATGGGCCTTGAATTCCTGATCTTTCCAAAACTTTTATCATGAATGGGTGTTGGATCTTGTCAAATGCTTTTTCTGCATCTAACGAGATGATCATGTGGTTTTTGTCTTTGAGTTTGTTTATATAATGGATTACATTGATGGATTTTCGTATATTAAACCATCCCTGCATCCCTGGAATAAAACCTACTTGGTCAGGATGGATGATTTCTTTAATGTGTTCTTGGATTCGGTTAGCGAGAATTTTATTAAGGATTTTTGCATCGATATTCATAAGAGAAATTGGTCTGAAGTTCTCTATCTTTGTTGGATCTTTCTGTGGTTTAGGTATCAGAGTAATAGTGGCTTCATAAAATGAGTTGGGTAGAGTACCTTCTACTTCTATCTTGTGAAATAGTTTGTGCAGAACTGGAATTAGATCTTCTTTGAAGGTCTGATAGAACTCTGCACTAAACCCATCTGGTCCTGTGCTTTTTTTGGTTGGGAGACTATTAATAACTGCTTCTATTTCTTTAGGGGATATGGGACTGTTTAGAAGGTCAACTTGATCCTGATTCAACTTTGGTACCTGGTATCTGTCCAGAAATTTGTCCATTTCGTCCAGGTTTTCCAGTTTTGTTGAGTATAAGCTTTTGTAGAAGGATCTGATGGTGTTTTGGATTTCTTCAGGATCTGTTGTTATGTCTCCCTTTTCATTTCTGATTTTGTTGATTAGGATTTTGTCCCTTTGCCCTCTAGTGAGTCTAGCTAAGGGTTTATCTATCTTGTTGATTTTCTCAAAGAACCAACTCCTCGTTTGGTTAATTCTTTGAATAGTTCTTCTTGTTTCCACTTGGTTAATTTCACCCCTGAGTTTGATTATTTCCTGCCGTCTACTCCTCTTGGGTGAATTTGCTTCCTTTTTTTCTAGAGCTTTTAGATGTGTTGTCAAGCTGCTAGTATGTGCTCTCTCCCGTTTCTTCTTGGAGGTACTCAGAGCTATGAGTTTCCCTCTTAGAAATGCTTTCATTGTGTCCCAAAGGTTTGGGTACGTTGTGGCTTCATTTTCATTAAACTCTAAAAAGTCTTTAATTTCTTTCTTTATTCCTTCCTTGACCAAGGTATCATTGAGAAGAGTGTTGTTCAGTTTCCACGTGAATGTTTGCTTTCCATTCTTAATGTTGTTATTGAAGATCAGTCTTAGGCCATGGTGGTCTGATAGGATACATGGGACAATTTCAATATTTTTGTATCTGTTGAGGCTTATTTTGTGACCAATTATATGGTCAATTTTGGAGCAGGTCCCGTGAGGTGCTGAGAAGAAGGTATATCCTTTTGTTTTAGGATTAAATATTCTGTAGATATCTGTCAGGTCCATTTGTTTCATAACTTCTGTTAGTTTCACTGTGTCCCTGTTTAGTTTCTGTTTCCACGATCTGTCCATTGATGAAAGTGGTGTGTTGAGGTCTCCCACTATTATTGTGTGAGGTGCAATGTGTGCTTTGAGCTTTACTAAAGTGTCTTTAATGAATGTGGCTGCCCTTGCATTTGGAGCGTAGATATTCAGAATTGAGAGTTCCTCTTGGAGGATTTTACCTTTGATGAGTATGAAGTGTCCCTCCTTGTCTTTTTTGATAACTTTGGGTTGGAAGTCGATTTTATCCGATATTAGAATGGCTACTCCAGCCTGTTTCTTCAGACCATTTGCTTGGAAAATTGTTTTCCAGCCTTTCACTCTGAGGTAGTGTCTGTCTTTTTCCCTGAGATGGGTTTCCTGTAAGCAGCAGAATGTTGGGTCCTGTTTGTGTAGCCAGTCTGTTAGTCTATGTCTTTTTATTGGGGAATTGAGTCCATTGATATTAAGAGATATTAAGGAAAGGTAATTGTTGCTTCCTGTTATTTTTGTTGTTAAAGTTGGCATTCTGTTCTTGTGGTTGTCTTCTTTTAGGTTTGTTGATGGATTATCTTCTTGTTTTTTCTAGGGCGTGGTTCCCGTCCTTGTATTGTTTTTTTTCTGTTATTATCCTTTGAAGGGCTGGATTCGTGGAGAGATAATGGGTGAATTTAGTTTTGTCGTGGAATACTTTGGTTTCTCCATCTATGGTAATTGAGAGTTTGGCTGGGTATAGTAGCCTGGGCTGGCATTTATGTTCTCTTAGTGTCTGTATAACATCTGACCAGGCTCTTCTGGCTTTCATAGTCTCTGGTGAAAAATCTGGTGTAATTCTGATAGGCTTGCCTTTATATGTTACTTGACCTTTTTCCCTTACTGCTTTTAGTATTCTATCTTTATTTAGTGCATTTGGTGTTCTGATTATTATGTGTCGGGAGGAATTTCTTTTCTGGTCCAGTCTATTTGGAGTTCTGTAGGCTTCTTGTATGTTCATGGGCATCTCTTTCTTTAGATTTGGGAAGTTTTCTTCAATAATTTTGTTGAAGATGTTTGCTGGTCCTTTGAGTTGAAAATCTTCATTCTCATCCACTCCTATTATCCGTAGGTTTGGTCTTCTCATTGTGTCCTGGATTTCCTGGATGTTTTGAGTTAGGATCTTTTTGCATTTTCCATTTTCTTTGATTGTTGTGCCGATGTTCTCTATGGAGTCTTCTGCACCTGAGATTCTCTCTTCCATCTCTTGTATTCTGTTGCTGATGCTGGCATCTATGGTTCCAGATTTCTTTCCTAGGGTTTCTATCTCCAGCGTCGCCTCACTTTGGGTTTTCTTTATTGTGTCTACTTCCCTTTTTAGGTCTAGTATGGTTTTGTTCATTTCCATCACCTGTTTGGATGTGTTTTCCTGTTTTTCTATAAGGACTTCTACCTGTTTGGTTGTGTTTTCCTGTTTTTCTTTAAGGACTTGTAACTCTTTAGCAGTGTTTTCCTGTTTTTCTTTAAGGACTTGTAACTCTTTAGCAGTGTTCTCCTGTATTTCTTTAAGTGAGTTGTTGAATTCCTTCTTTATGTCCTCTACCATCATCATGAGATATGCTTTTAAATCCAGGTCTACCTTTTCAGGTGTGTTAGGGTGTCCTGGATTGGGCGAAGTGGGCGTTCTGGGTTCTGATGATGGTGAGTGGTCCTGGCTTCTGTTAGTAGGATTCTTACGTTTACCTTTCGCCATCTGGCAATCTCTGGAGTTAGTTGTTATAGTTGTCTTTGTTAAAAGATTGTTCCTCTGTTGATTTTGTTACCCTCTATCAGCAGGCGTTGGAGACAAGCTCTCTTCTCTGAGTTTCAGTGGTCAGAGCAGTCTCTGTAGGCAAGCTCTCCTCTCTCAGGGAAGGTGTACAGTTATCTGGTGTTTGGACCTCCTCCTGGCTGAAGGTGAAGGCCCAAAACAGGATCTTTCCCAGAAGCTGTGTTGCTTTGGCCAGGAAGGTGGCCAGTTGTCTGGAGTCGAAGATGTCGCAGCCTCAGAAGCTCTGTGGCTCTTGCCGGGAAGGTGGCTGGTTGTCTGGAGCTGAGGATGGTGCCGCCCCAGAATCTCTGCGACTCTCTCGCCCGTCCCAGAAACAGCTGGCACTCTGTATTCCACACGGTCACCCGTGCAGCCTGCCCTCCGCGGAGTCCCGGAGCCAAGAAGGCTCCTGCCGGCGCCTGTGCCACAAACCTCTCAGGCCAGGCAGACCCCCGTGCTCTCACCAGGAAGGTGGCCGGCTGTCTGGAGCTGAAGATGGCGCCGCCCAGAAGCTCTGCGACTCTCTCGCCCGTCCCAGAAACAGCTGGCACTCTGTATTCCACACGGTCACCCGTGCAGCCTGCCCTCCGTGGAGTCCCGGAGCCAAGAAGGCTCCCGCCGGCGCCTGTGCCACAAACCTCTCAGGCCAGGCAGACCCCCGTGCTCTCACCAGGAAGGTGGCCGGCTGTCTGGAGCTGAAGATGGCGCCGCCCAGAAGCTCTGCGACTCTCTCGCCCGTCCCAGAAACAGCTGGCACTCTGTATTCCACACGGTCACCCGTGCAGCCTGCCCTCCGCGGAATCCCGGAGCCAAGAAGGCTCCCGCCGGCGCCTGTGCCACAAACCTCTCAGGCCAGGCAGACCCCCGTGCTCTCACCAGGAAGGTGGCCGGCTGTCTGGAGCTGAAGATGGCGCCGCCCAGAAGCTCTGCGACTCTCTCGCCCGTCCCAGAAACAGCTGGCACTCTGTATTCCACACGGTCACCCGTGCAGCCTGCCCTCCGCGGAGTCCCGGAGCCAAGAAGGCTCCCGCCGGCGCCTGTGCCACAAACCTCTCAGGCCAGGCAGACCCCGTGCTCTCACCAGGAAGGTGGCCGGCTGTCACGTATTTTCTTATTTATAGAATTTTAGGGTTTTAAAAATATTTATTAAGAATTTAAAAAATAGCTTTTTGGGTCATTTAGTGTTTGTTTAATTATTTTAGTGTTTTTTAGAGTTTTAGGTTTTTCTTTATTGTTTTAGTTTTTTTATTAAGGTAAAGTGATTGTTTCTATTAGTTTTATTCTTAGAGGTGGAAACATGTTTTTGTGGATTTGTTGTAAGATTACTTTCTTGTTTCTTCTATGGTGTAGTTTCACTCCTTGTGTTGTTGTTTTTCACCTATTATTCTTTGTAGGGCTCGATTTAAGGAAAGATTATGTGTAAAATTGGCTTTGTCATGGAATATATTGTTTTCTCTGTCTATGGTGATTGAGAGTTTTGTTAGGTATAGGAGCCTAGGCTAGCATTCATGTTCTCTAGAGGTGGAATAGATGCTGGGATTAATATCTTTTTATGAAAAAACATCCATGAGTTGAGAGAGGAGGATTTCCACTGGCCTTTGTACCCTAGTGCCATGTTCTAGGTGCTGGTATTGAATGGGGAACTAAGTGACACCCCAGTGACAGCAGAAACCACCTCTTTCAGAATCCAACCTAAGAATGTCAGGCAGAGTTTATTTTGGCTGACTCATGGTAAACAGATCTTATATAGAGAGGGTGGGACTCATGTATCACTTCAGAAATTGCTTTTAAGTTCAGTCTTATATATTTTACAGAGAAGGAAAAGAGAGAAATAACTTCATGAAGGATAACACCCAAGAAAGCAATGATCAAGGCAGCTTTATAGCAGCACACAAATCTGCCCAACACTAGTGTTTACTAGTGGTTTGTTGGTGTTAAATAGCCATGGAGGCTACTGGACCATAGAGGGGCTGGAGAAAGTCAGATTGCTTTTTGTTATTGTTTTATTTTATTTTAACATTTCCCTTTTGGATTCAGGCAGTCTCATTTTAGATTTTTCCTGCTGCTAAGATCACTAGTGTTCTCTGGTACATTCAACCTTACTGATCTCCAGGCGACTAGACTTGTCAGGGTCAGAGTGGAAACAGGATATTTTACAACCAATTATCTGGTCCACTTGCCTACCGCTGGTCATCTCAGTTTCTCTACCTAAATTCGTTACTGATAATTTCCTCAGCATGCAGCCTGCCATGATTCACAGACAGGTACAACAACTGCTTCTGCCTCAGTATTAAATTCAAGTCCTTTCTCTTCTTCAGGAATGTTAATATTTGACGATATACAAATGCATTTATCTGAGGAAGAATGGGCTATGCTAACCCATCGAAGAAGACACTCTACAGTGTTGTAATGCTGGCCATCTACAAGCTAACCACCTGTCTAGGTTAACTGGTTAACTATAACTCCTTTCCTTTGTGTATACATTGTGTAACCTGGACTGTAACGGTGAAAAATACACCCTGGGAGATATTACCTTTTGGGTTATAATTGATTTAGATTGATTCTTCACTGTTGAGTCAGGAACTGCTACAGAAAAAAAAAATCTATGTTATTTTTTGTTTTGGGGTTGTTTGTTTTCTTTGTTTTTTAAAGATACAATTTCTCTTTGTAACCCTGGCTGTCCTCAAGATCAATCTGTACAGCAGGTTTACCACAAACTCACCTGCCTTTGCCTCCCAAATTCTGGGTTTAAAACATGCACCACCACCATCCAGCTCAGCGTGAAAGTTCTTAATTTTAGTGAGGATCAATTATTTCTCTTAGAATGAATATTTCTTCCATGAAATCTAGAACTCTTAACTCTCTTAATCATACATATACTCCAATTTTCCTAAGTCTTTTATTTTGTCCTTAAATTAAGTCCATGCCCTTGTGAATTATTTTACATACAGTATGAAGTTGAGATTGAGTGTGAGGCTTACTCTTTTACCTATTATGTGTCACTGCTCTCGGGTGAAACAAAACATACAGCACAAATTACATATATGCATAATGTTATAAAACTATGGTGTATATATTATATATAATTTATTTTATATTTAATATATTTTATCATTTATAATATTTTGTTATATAATATACTTTAAATGTACTTTAAATATACTTTAAAGTGAATTTCAGGGTGTGAGCCAACAATAGCTGTCTACCAACTGATATTCTAAGAACCTAATAGTTATTCAGTCAATGAGGTGGATTGTCTCAGGTAGTCTCCAGTGTATTATGGAATACTGAAAATGGCCTGTATTGACAGTGAAGGAATGGGTTTCCCAATGAGGGCAAACAGGCAAAGAAAATAAACTTTCTTCTTCCACGTCTTTCATATAGGTTGCAGAACATTTATATAAGTGTGTGCCAGGTTTAAGGTGACTTTTCCCACTTGAAAGATTCAGATTCAAAATGGATCTTGCCATTTCAAATTATTAAGAAAAAAATCCTTTAACGTCTTGCCCAGTCAGTTGGATTTTAATTAATTCTTGTTGCAGTAAAATTCAAAACCAAGAACACTCATCACATTGTCCAATTGGCTCCCCATAATTTATTGACATTTATAGCCTTCCTTCATTGAATTGCTTGTGCATTTTGTTGAAAGTTACTTGGCAATTTGTATACATATGTTCAGACTGAGCTGTTTGACTTTTTGTTGTTATTATTTAACTCTTAAACAATTATAGGTAAGCCCTCATATCTATTATACAATATTTTTCTACTTTATTCATTCTTGTTATTCTTTGCATTGTGAAGAAAGAGATGGCTCAATTCTTGAACAGTACATGTTAAACTTCCCATTCTGTTTATAGCACCAAATATAGTTTAACAAAAAAACTGTCTAATGCCAGGCAGTGTGGGAACAGGTCTTTAATCTCAGCATTTTGGGGGTGGGGGCATAGGCAGGCGAATTTCTGAGTTTGAGGCCACCATGGTCTACAGAGTGAGTTTTGGGAAAGCCAGGGGTAAACAAACAAACTTTGTCTAGAAAACAAACCAAAACAAAACAAAAGAACAAAAAAAAAAAAAAAGAATAAAAACCTACTTGTATCTCTAGGTCTTCTGGTCTCTTTGGACCCTGAATACATATCACACACAAACACACACATGCACCCTCACAAGCAGAAAAACACCGTTCAGATTTAAAATACATTATCTGACTCACTAAGAAATAAAACTACATCAGTGTTCCTGGTGCCAGAAAACCTTTAATCATAATACAAATTTAGTTGAACATCAATGATTTTATACAAGAGAGAATCCTGTTTAACTGTATTGAATGTGGGAGACTATTCCTTCAGAAATGTCACCTCATTAAGCACCAGCTGACCCACATTGCTGACCATCCCTATACATGTAACCTGTGTGAGAAAATGTTTAACAGACGATCAAGGCTTCTCAGACACCAGAATGTACTTAGTCAGAAAACTCAGACAGAATTGTCAATCTAAGGAAAATTAGCATATTGCAGGTACAGAATGTAAAGAATATTTAAAGTCTAGAAAATTTGGCAGAGTTATGTTTCATATCATAAAAAAATACAATACAATAATAAGTTGCTTCCCACTGTCTTTCATTATCTGTGTTATCCACACAATTTTTTGTGTATTAGGAATAAAAGAAATGAGTATTTGTTTGACATTTGTATCCATACCTATGTTTTTGTTTGACATCTGTGTCCATAGCAATGTTTTCTTAGACACTATCCTCTGGTTTCAGGTACCATGGACTATGATTTAATTCTTCACTTTTCTCAGAAGAGATGTAAAATGCTATTAGGGCCCTTGAAGTCAGAAAGAATTAATATTCATGGCATAGTTTCAATGGCTATAATGTTGACTGCCATACAATACCAAAACAAAGATTCAGGTAAATTTATGAACACGATGATAAGACTGTGTCTTCCTTCAGTGTTACCATGGTAGTTGTCACCTCAGTTTCTCCCTTGACATTGTCTATTTTCACGGAAGCTTGGGAAACACAAGAAGACCTGAAAGCCAACACAAACCTAAGAAACTTGTAAGCATTTGAAGTCCACTTACAGATCTCACTGTCCATAAAAGTTATCCATCTCTGTGGAAGTAAAAGAGAGCAGTAAAGTGACTTTGATTATTTTGGCTTTTATTACACACACTGGAATTTTTAAATGATTGCATACCACTCCTGTGCCTAACGGGATGAACAATTTGTGATTTCATAATTTTAAATGAGTATAGCAGTTTTCTCTATAGAAAAGGTTGAGCATTTAATTTATTGATAAGGTCAGTGCATGAGAGCTTATGTATCCTCTCCAACATGGTATGCATCTGATACTCGAGGGTCTCATCCACTAGTAGTCTGGCAGAGAAACACATGTGACTTATACTTTTGGTCCCAATTAGAAGCAGGGTAGATTGAATCCTAGGTTTATGTTGAAATAACAACTGCTTGGCCAGGAGGATTCTTCTTAAGATGGCCATGGAGTCAGAGAAGTGAATCCTGGCTTGTGAGTTCATGATAGACAAATTATATTGTGCTAGCTACTTTAAGCAATATGGTAGGTTCACACACCAAGACACACAGACACAGACACACACACACCAATACGAATTCACTGTAGGATCTCAGAGAATAAAATTCTCCTTAATAATAATTGTTGAGATGAGTTTTCTCTAACACCAGAAAATAATCTGTCCTGGAGCTGATTTTTTAAATTAGTTAATCAATCAACATCCCAAACCTAGTATTCCTTCTCTTCTCTGCTCCCTGACTTCTCCTCCACTCCTGCTACCCCAATCTACTCTTCCTCGATTTTTCTTCGGAAAAGATATCTTCCATGATAACTCCTAGTTTTGTCTATTGTAGTTGCACATCCACTCATATTGATGACAGACAAGGCCTGGCAGAATTTCATCCCATTGGCTCTTGAAATAGAGCTAAGTGGAAGACAGGCTATGTGAACAAATCTTAACAAAAATTTACCCTCATTAACCATAAACTCTTTTTTATTTCTCTTTTTTTTAATTAGGTATTTTCCTCGTTTACATTTCCAATGCTATCCCAAAAGACGCCCATACCCATCCCCCACTCCCCTACCCACCCACTCCCCCTATTTGGCCCTGGCGTTCCCCTGTACTGGAGCATATAAAGTTTGCAAGTCCAAAGGTCCTCTCTTTCCAGTGATGGCTCACTAGTCCATCTTTTGATACATATGCAACTAGAGTCAAGAGCTCTGGGGTACTTATTAGTTCATATTGTTATTCCATCTATAGGGTTGCAGATCCCTTTAGCTCATTGGGTACTTTCTCTAGCTCCTGCATTGGGGGCCGTTTGACCCATTCCAATAGGTAACTGTGAGCATCCACTTCTGTGTTTGCTAGGCCTCGGCATAGTCTCACAAGAGTCAGCTATATCTGGGTCCTTTCAGCAAAATCGTGCTAGTGTATGCAATGGTGTCAGCGTTTGGAAGCTGATTATGAGATGTATCCCTGGATATGGCAATCACTAGATGCTCCATCTTTTCGTCACAGCTCCAAATTTTGTCTCTGTAACTCCTTCCATGGGTGTTTTGTTAACTATATTACAAGTACAGCTTTACATTTTTCTCTTTAATATTTTTAAATTTTCTACATCTTCCAGGCCTGGTGGACAAAGTGCTCTTTTAGTCAAATTGTACAAATTCATACCAATATTGTCCAGGGAAGTTTCTTGGTAAGCCCTTTAGAGCATCAGTTTCTTGCTTTCAGCTGTTCCTTCATCGTGAGGAATAAAGTATAAACACAGTACATAGCCACAGTTTCTGTCATCGATGAGGACTTGGTCTGTGAAAGATACTATGCAGATTCTTAGCCTCTGAACTTGGCAATGGTTTACAGATACTGATGTGAGCAAAATGAGGAACTAAAGGACAACTTTGTTAGGTCTCAGTTCTGCTTGTGTACACTGTTACCAGATAATAATATGGGTAATGAGATCTAGTTTTTTAGTGCAGAGTCATTTGTCCCTGGTGAATATGAAAAGTTTTATACATTTCTTGAATATCACCTACTGAAATTTAATAAATTTTAAATTTAAATTATTTAATTACAACAAAAAGAAAAACAACAGAAATTAAATAATAATAATAATAATAATAATAATAATAATAATAATAATAATAATAATAATAATACAGTGAGACTGATGAGCCTGCAGTGACAGGACTTTAGCGTCTATGATAGAATTTGAGTCAGGCATTGTGTACTCACATATTAATTATGAGGATCTTGCTTAATTTTGTGTTCATAGAACTGGAATATCTCATGGATCTTTTCCCCCTCTTAAATTCTGAGCATGTGAAGAAAAGTGATGTTTCTCTTTCTTATAAAATTAAGCAGATTCCATAAAAGCTTATCTTCTCCCACTTCTAAATAAGCATTTTCGTTTAATTTATTGCCATGTTGTACGCTTTAACTGTTTGGTAGTTGTCTGTTAATTTTTGGTTGATCTTACATATAAAGCAAGTTTGATAAAAATTTGGTATGGAATTTTATGCATTTTATAATTGTAAAAATATTATGTCCACTCACCTCAAAGTGCTCTGTGGTTATAAATTGGCCTCTCAGTTAGTAATACACAACACAAATTCAATTCCACTTAACCCTTCTGAAAATGAACTTGCATGGTATTGTCTGATTTGAAGCTAATAAATCTATTTAACTAAACCAGAGACATTTGTGTTAGGAAGGAAACTACTACTGTCTGTTTTTTAGAAAATGGAAAAGATACTTCTACAGTAAAAGAAAGAAAGGAGGGCCTGCCTTCAGCAATTGTGGGAAGTCTGTGTTGCATGTGCATTTTTCAGTTCAGCAGCATCTAGGGCACTCAGAATACACAGAGGTTTCTTCATATGTGGTGAGAAAAACCAACTCTACAGGAATCCCAGGCAAGTGCTTCAAGGGAAGTCTTACTCGTGGGAAAGTAGATGTAAAAACTCCCTTCTGCATGGGAGGTTTGTAGGAAACAAACAAGCTCCAAATCCTATTAATGTAGTCTCTCTGAAACTTCCAGTAGAAGGTCTGCTTGTTTTTATATGATTTATACATTTTAATGTACTTATATTATGGGTACATGTGTTTGATTAAGTACATATGTGTGTAACTGTGCACAAACCACTGCACATGTGTAGAGATTGCAGGACAGTGTGGAAGAGCCAATCCTCTTCCTCTACCATGTATATTATTTCAGAGATGAAGTTCAGGCACTCGGTCTTGAGTGGCTAGTAACCTTACTTGAGTGGCTAGTGGGCCACCTCATACATTCCTTGAGCTTTAATTCTTTACATCCTCTGAAGATTTCCTGTTCATTCATCATGTCAAAACTCACAGAGACTATGAAGGTGGTCATGCTGCAAACCAGCATGAGTATAGAAAATGAAACAATCAAAGTTTAAATGAACCATTGATATTTCTTATCATCCTATCACTCCCATAGGTCGATGTGGTTAAAACTCTCACCCAAGGCCTTCTAATATCAGTTGCATTGAACTAAAAGTGTCTGTAGCAGTATCTATATGCACAGCGCCTGCAAGGTCTGAGATAGAAAGAGCTCAAGCAATGAAAGGGAAGGGCATGCATGCCACTATCTTTATCTCAGAAGTTATTTCTAGTTTGTAGCTTGGAAAGGAAAACATTCAAATTTCCACTAGGGTATCACTGGGTATGCAAACCATGCTTAAATCTAAGTCTCTAGTTCAGCATTGCCTGGCAAATGAAAATCGAACTGGATAACAGTCTTGGAGGTCCTTTATATAATAAGGTATTGGCAGGGTTCTTTAAAGAATACCTTAAGGGTCCTTTGTTTATATATTATGTTTTGCAGTTTTTTGTTTTTGTTTTTATGGGATTTCTGAGTGTTTGTGAACATATATGTCTCTGTGTCTACATGTATATTTCTTGTGCTTTTTCTTTGCCTCTTTTTTTTTATCTTTGCTTTGTTCTGTTCTGGTTCATTTGTTTATTTTGTATCTTAATCTTCATTATTATTGTTATTAGTATCATTAATAGTATCATTATTATTTAGATGCCTGTTTGTATTTTAATAAAGGGAGAAAGAAAAAGTGTGAATTTGGGTGGGTCGAGAAGTGGAGAGGTTGTAGAAGGATTTGGGGGGACAGAAATCTGAATCTATTGAATGAAAAGCTGTATTTTCAATGAAAAGTGTCTTCCCAGAAATTTTGATCTTACTATTAGTACAAAGGAATCAAAAACTAATTTTTAAAAGAATCATATTGTATACAGAGGACAAAAATGAAAGCTTTTCCAACTGAGAAAAGTTTCATTTTGCAAGTATGGTAAGGACCCTAGAGGTAATAATCAAGAACACAGAACACTACACAAAGCAGAAAAAAGTACAAAGCACACACAAATATACAGGCAGGAATCAAATTAGTCAATTTATTGACCTTTTTAATGGAGCACAAATCCTCATCCATTCTCCATGCGGACAAAACAGATTTGCTGTTGTCTCCAATGACTTTGAGTAGGAATTCATCCAGTAACCTTTCTCATCTATTTCATTAGAGCTGACTCATCCCTGCCAAGATTCCAGGACAGGAAAAATAGAGTCCATCATCCACTTGGGTATGTGTGTTTCCAAGTCCCTTCATATATATTCTTCCTCATGCTTGGTGAACCCCTACATAAAATTATTTTTTTCCTACTTCATAACTGTAATTTTCTACTGTTATAAATCCTAACATACATACCTGAAATAGCAGGTCAATCAACATCCTCCAATCAGACTGCAGGGGGAGTACATCCCTGCAAACAAAGGCTTAAGGTGGCAACTGCTATTTTCATTCTAAAGACATTCTACCATGCATTTTGGATTTAAGTCTGATTTGAAAAATAGGTTTATTAGAAGGGCTAGGAAGGCAGATATTTCAAATATTAGAAGAGATTGGTTTTTCTTCTGATAGACGGTCTTAGTCCCTTTGCTGGTCTCTGGTTTTCCATCCTTGCTGTTATTGCAAGCTCCCCTAATTTCCTCAGGCTGTGGGAATAAAAGAGATGAGGAGGATGACCTCCAGCTCCTAATATAGCCTAAAAGCCACAAATTGTGGTGTTACCAGTGATATAATTCTTGTTGAGGCCTTGCTAAATCTGCTGTTGGCAATTCTCCTTTAGGAGATGCACAGTACTGAGAACTGTGCATACTGATTCGTTATGATATGAATACAGTATGGGTACTGCTTCGGTGCAGATATTTACTGTATAATATCATGGGTATTCCGTGTTCTTTGTCTAATATTCACATAACAGTGAGTGCATACCATGTGTGTTCTTGTTTTAGGGAGAGATGTTCCACATGTTTCTGTTAAATCCATTTGGTCCATGACTTCTATAAGTTTCTCAGTGTCTCTGAGTTGAATGGTAGGGATATAAAGTAGGGAAAGAATTTGTTCAACCCATATTACATGAAAAAATTAAATTAATATATACTTTTTTTAATCCAAAAAGCATGCCTATAGACCCATCTAAAGTAGGGAGATCCTATTTGATGTTTCCTCTTCGTAGGTGACTCTAGATTTTCACAAGTTGGCATAAGATTACTAGCATACTCAGATTAACATAAAAGCATTTTCAGTCATGTCTAAAACCATCACACCAATCGACCGAGATATTCTCTGTACATTCCATGGGCTAAATGTCAGAAACATGTGTGTTTTACAGTGTGTCTCAGCTTTAAAGTGTAAATCCTGAAAGGAGGGCCATGGTCAACCTTCCTACTACCTGCTTCTAGGCCACTACTTGCTGCTCTGTGGCACTACAAAGGCTTCTTTGTTAATCAGGTACCACTGTGCCACAGATATCTTGAAGTGACAGAGTGTACAAGCATCCATGGGGACCTAGATGCTGATGAGAACAATCTTACACCATCTCCTGCCTTCACAGCATACTTATTAAGATGGTGAAATATTGGGAAATTCATGGTGGAACAAATTCTTTAAAGCCCAGTGCTGTTCTCAACAGTCATCTCCTGATTTTCTATATGGACCTAATATGTTACACTTTGAAGTCAACCCACAATCTCATGTTTCTTGTGCAAGTCCTTAGAGTGTCAATTAAAGCTAGACTTTGGGAATATATTAATAAATCTGCCTTATCTTCATATTCCCTGCCCTTAATTATGATAACCTTGCCAAGAATAGATGTCTCACCATTCTCACTGACAGTTTACCTGGTAAATAGCTAGTTTAGAAAAATACATTCTTCTAAGGCTCAAATAGCCTAGTTAATCAGTATATGAGAAGCAGGGCTGACATCACTCAGCACAAAAGCTAAAGAGAGTCTCTTGTTTTGTGGAGAACTGAGAGAACAGCAGGGACAGGGACCTTAATGATAGTGAGGCCAGACCTGGAGGCTGGCTGGGTCTAACAGCATCCAAAGGAATACAGGACAATTTCCCCCAGCTTCCTGGAGGAGCACTGTTTCTCTTCAAAATGTGACAGGGATGGCACCCACAAGGGGGAAGAATGCAGTGTGTTCTAGACTTATTTTGAGCCATCAGGGTACTGATCCTCCCACCTTTCCCTTGCTATTACAAATGATCAACCTCAATAGGGGTCATGTAAGCTCTGTTGACACCAGAATTTCTAATTGCAAAACCCTTACAGAAAAGATCAGTTTTCCTCCACTCTAAGGATAAAAAGCAAGGATTGGGCTCATATGGCTAAGCATTTTCTGACTAGCTTTGAGAGAACAGCGTGGTCCAAGGCCCAGATTTCAGATTTGGTGATTACTGACAGTTTAAAAAGTAAGTACCTGTAACGTTTGCTCTGTGGTACTGAAAAATATTGTCCCCAAATGTATAAGGACAAAACGATGAGCATGTAGCCTAAGGAACAACATTTCCCTGATATAACACCAGGCACTTGGCATTCATTCTATACACAGAAATACCCCCCGAGTCTCCAGACCACCCTCCTCAACTGTACATTACAAGCATTACAAGTTTTTGTTATAGCCCATAAGATTCAAGTCTTCAAGAAAACACAATCAGACACAAGGCAGAAACAAGAACTCATGTATTGATCAAATTGCATTATCAATAAAAAAATGTCAGCAATGGGTTTACATTGCTTAGTGTCTGCATAAAATTGGTATAAATGGAACTAAAAGTTCTGTAACAGTTCATGAGTACAAGAAAAACAAGATTATAATTTCTTAGTAATAAAGAGAGAAATACTTTCTGTTAAAGTATTCAAAACCCTGTGTAAGGTAGATTTGTCACTCAATGGTAGTATTTGATTTGTAACTTCAAAAGCTGACCCGTCAGGCAGGTCCAGTTATTCAAGGGTCTCGAGAGGACTTTCTCCTAAGAAATAAATGGGGTGTAGAGAGAGATGAGGGTATTGTGCGAACAAAGATATGGAAACGTTCTGAATTACATCAGGACCCCAATGTATTAGCCATGACCAAGGTTTAAATGCACAAGCAAAAGGGGAAGTGCCTTTCAGCAGGAGGAATGGGGCAGAAGCAATGCACCTCAGAAGGAGTAATGGGGCCGCAGGGGGGGGGGAGGAAGTACTTCTCAGCAGGAAGGAAGGGGCAGCGGACATTTTTCTTTTGGCGACTACTGGTGGAAGCAGGAACTTGGCTTTATCAGGGTACATCTTGAGGTCAGGACATCCAGCACTGACTTAGGGTTGGAACAATCTGTAGTTGTTCTCAGAGCAGTGTGTCTGTGGCCTGCTTTTGACCCTCTTTTCTTATCGGGGGGGGGACCCAATTCAGAGATCAGGACAATAGTGTTGCAGTAATAGCTCCCAACAAAAAGCATAGATGCACTCCCCACCACCAGAAAAGAAACAAAACAAAACAAAAAACAAACAAACAAACAAACAAACAAGCAAGCAAAAAAAGCAATAGATACTCCAATGCGCTGTATATGCTTTGTTGTGAGTAAATCCACAAACATGAATGGATAGCAACACAGGAAGGAATTATGCACAGCAAGGCACACACACACACACACACACACACACACACACACACACACACACACACACACACAAAAGTAAAAAGAAACAGTCCAGTCAAGAAGCTATTGAAGAGAGTCCTTTAAAATTTATAATAAAGAAGATGAAGTGTATTTCTTCACAGTTGATGATTTCTGGTGGAGGGCAAGGAAGATTCATTTTTATAGCTTGTGTTTGATATTTTCTAGGTTTTTCTTTTTATACTCCAAAACACTAGGTAGGACAGAAATAAGGGTAGAGAGAGGAATTAGAAAATCTCTGAATCTAATTTTTTTCCTAGTGCTTTTTCTTTAACTATGGATATGAAAAAACCACAACCAACTTGCGTAACCAACCACCAAACACCAGACAAAAAGTACTAGCTTTGACACTCAATCTTGTGCAAAGTTAATGCAGCAGGAGTTTTTCACTAATGTATGTTGTTTGTAAATATAGTATTCCACCAAACTTAGTAACTCTGTATTCCATACTTCCTGCATTCAGCTGTTCACTATTTTAATATTAGTCATACCTGTTCCATGCTGTGCCATGTGTTTTGATGCAATTAAGTTTCATCTGGGGACCTCATATGAAATGCAAATATTGTGTGTAAATCTCCCTTAGTGTTACTTCATAAACATGTTTCATCTATGGAGTAACAGTATTAATGCTTTCTGTTTGAAGCACACTTTCAGTGTTCATAAGTAGATACTCCTCTTTAGTATTTTGTGATACACTAAATATAACATATAGTGCATACTTAGAAGATGAATCCAGTAATGGATTTTTAAAATGTTGTGTGAGGGCTTTGTGATTTAAAAAAAAAGTGTTCTCAATAGTGTTGGCTGAGATTCTGCAGTCTTGTGTGTGCTCTTTTCTAATGAATCATAATTAACATTTATGCTGAGACTCCGGGAGGCAGGCTTATCAGTAGGAAGAAAGCCATTATATTGGAATCTCTCCTTTTATAAGTATTCCTTGTGTCTGCGTGGCCAATTAAACAGAAACCATGTCTTGGTATACCTGTTGCAATCTGATAGCTTTGTCGTAACCAATCATCCCACCTCTGAGGACTTGAATTAATGTAACTTCCTAAAATGTCCAAGAATTACAAAGACACACACCACGTACATGCACACCACAAATTCTGACTCATTCTCTGATTCTGAATCTTCCTATGACTGTCCCTGTGACTCTGCCTCTCCTTTTTTTTCTGCCTCTACATTCTCTACCTCAGCCTGTATCTGAACCTCTGCCTCTGCACCTTCCTATGCCTTTGATTGTCCCACTGCTACGTATTACTGCTGAGATAACATACAGGTTAGTTTAGTTTTAGAATTGATCTACTGTGGAATTGGTTTTCTATGAACATTAAGTTGCCTCTCTACCTTGTACTAAAACCATTTGATTGAATTTGAATCTTCAGTATAATGAGAGATGTAACCCAAATTCATAGGGCAACAATTGCTAGGTAACTGTCTGGCATTCAACAGTCACTCCACTGTTCTGAACAAACTGTTTGTAACCAGTAGTTTAAGCACAGGCAGATAGCATAAGTGTAAGTATGCAAGCCTGTCATGATTTCAATGTGATAAAGATCGGGGCCCAAAACTACAAAAGGAGGTAATGGTTTCTTTCTGTTTACAAGTCTCAGCTTGTAAATTGCATGACCTAGGAAAGTCAGGTCAGAACTTGATTCAGAGCTTGTAAGTAGAGGCAGAAACTGAAGCAGAGACTATGGAAGAACTCTGGATTACTTTCCTCCAAGTCATAGGGATGCGAGGTCCTAGGGGATGCAAAACAGAAAAGAAAGAAAGAAAAAATAAAAAAAAAAGTACCAAACATATCACAATGGTTGACCTACGTGCATACTTTAAAGTCTGCTCTTGATAATATGTGTGTTCATTTGGAAATCAAGTTCTACATGGCGATTGGTGAAAAGTATACTTTTCATTAATTTTATTGGATGAACATTTTTACCTGAAGGAGTGTATTTGTTGGATGTCAACATTGCTGGACCACATGGAGGTTAGCTTGTATCAGATCCCCTGGAACAGGACTTACATGTGGCTGTGACACACAGGATGATCACTGGGAATTGAATCCCAGTAAAATGCATCCATCCCCTGACACATCTGGGGGCAAAGAAATTGTGTGATTTAATCAGTCCTCAAACTATTATGTGCTCAGGCTACTAGACGAACAAGTAACTAAATCCTGCAAGTGTTTGCCCTAATTTATGCTGCATGCCCCTTTAATGAACAAGAAAAATGACAATGGGGAGATAGACCTGGAGTTTACTGGGAAGTAGATTTCACTGAGATCAAACATGGAAAATATGGTAATAAAGAGTTACTAGTTTTCATAGACACTTTCTCAGGATGGGTAGAAGCCTTCCCCACCAAGTCTGCAACTGCTCAGGTAGTGGCCAAGAAGATCCTTGAAGAGATCCTACCCCGGTTTGGGATCCCCAGGGTAATTTGCTTGGATAATGGGCCTACATTTGTTGCCCAGGTAAGTCAGGACTTAGCCACACAATTGGGGAACAATTGGAAGTTATATTGTGCTTATAGACCCCAGAGCTCAGTATAGGTAGAAGGAATGAACAGGACTCTAAAAGAAACCCTAACTAAATTAGCTATTGAGACCAGCGGTAAAGACTGGGTGACCCTCCTTCCCTTTGTGCTCCTTAGGGCCCGAAACACACCTGGGTGTTTCGGCCTTACTCCTTATGAAATTCTACATGGGGGACCACACGCCTTGACCGAGTCTGATGGGATATTGGATTCCAGTGATGACTCTTCTTCACCCTCTTCTCTGTTTACCCATTATAGGCCTTAGAAGTTGTCAAAACACAAATCTGGGACCAGATCAAAGAAGCCTACACACCAGGGACCACTGCAGTACCCCACGGGTTCCAGGTCGGGGACTCAGTTCTGGTCTGAAAACATCGAGCTGGCATGCTTGAGCACCGGTGGAAGGGACCTTATCTACTGCTGCTGACCACCCCCAAGGTCGCAAAGGTAGACAGGATCGCTGCCTGGATCCACACATCCCACATAAAAAAAGGCACCCAACCAGGATGAAGACGACCTCGGAGAAAATTGGACAGTGGCCGCCACTGATAATTCTCTTAAACTGTGCCTTCGCTGTACCCAACCTTGGGTAATAATCCTCACACTCTATGACCCTGACATGGGAGGTCATCTCTCAAGCTGGAGATACTGTATGGAGTACTTCAAAGGTGCCCCACCCCCCTTATACATGGTGGCCCCCTCTGTTTCCTGAAATCTGTGCCCTGATAGATGGATTAGATGCCTGGGATATCCCTGAAGAGCCACATGAAACGGTGCCCCAAGATGAGGTAATCTATCACAAGCTGCCATATCACCAGGGGTTAAGTTCCCAAGGAAAGTACATTGCAGATATAGCAGGCTGTAGTAGTAGGTCTAAACAGAGGAGACTTGGTCAGGAGCCCTTTTATGTCTGTCCCAGGGATAGGGTAAATAAAAAAGAGGCTTGCTGGTGTGGGGGAATAGAGGGCATCTTCTGTAGTTAGTAAAGATGTGAAACCACTGGTACCACTCATTGGGACCCTTCCTCTAGCTCTATATTATTATAGTATCCAGATGAAATAAGGGCCATGATTTCTTAAACTTCACTTTTACTCAAAAAGCAAAAGAGACAAAAAAGATTGGATAAAGGGAAGACAGTGGGGCCTAATATTTTATGTGACAGGGACAGGCCCTGGATTCACATTTAAGATTCGGCTAAAGATGAAGTGTCCCCCAAACCAGGCAGTAGGACCTAACCCCTTTCTTGTTAAAAAACTTCCAATGCCCCTTCCCAGACCTACCTTTCCCGGACCTACCCTAGTTGGTCCAGCTATTCCGACAGAAGTCTATACCCCTTCCTCAGACATGAAACTTACATTGCCCCTACTCCCCCAGATTCTGAAAACTGTCTGTTTATTCTGGTACAGGGGGCTTTTTGGTACTCAATTGTACCAATCCCAACATCACTAAGTCTTGTTGGCTGTGTTATGCCTCCAATCCCCCATGTTATGAGGGAGTTGCTCAAGTCAGGACATACAATAAGGCTGAGGACAATTCTCAGTGTCCTTGGGGAGAAAACAGAAAAATAACATTAGCAGCATTCTCGGAAATGGACTTTGCCTGGAACAAGTCCCACATGACAAACGGTACCTCTGTAATCAGACTCATCATCTCCAGTCTTCCAATAATAGAGGTCAGTACTTAGTCCCTCCCTTAGACACAGTATGGGCTTGCAACACTGGACTCACTCCCTGTGTATTTACTTTTGTTTTTAATACTTCTAAAGATTATTGTCATTTAGTTCAGAGTGTTCCGAGGCTTCTGTATCATGATGACAATTTTTTTTTTTGTCAATGGATTCAACCACTGGACCCGGTATAAAAGGGAACCCATTACCATGACCTTAGCAGTCCTTTTGGGTCTAGGAACAGCAGCTGGGGTCGGCACAGGCACAACTGCCTTGATACAGAACCCCAACTATTTTCATGAATTGCACAATCACTATGGATGCAGACCTAGGAGTACTAGAGCAGTCCATCACCAAACTTGAAGAATCTTTGACCTCACTATCAGAGGTAGTGCTACAGAACAGGAGGGGGCTAGATCTACTTTTTCTCAAAGAAGTTGGACTCTGTGCCGCACTAAAAGAAGAGTGCTGTTTTTGTGTAGACCATTCTGGTCTTATCAGGGACTCCATGGCTAAGCTCAGAGAAAGGTTAGAAAAATGAAGCAAAGAAAGAGAAGCATATTAAGGATGGTATGAAAATTGGTTTAACAGGTCTCCCTGTGTTACAACACTGATATCTACCCTGGCAGGCCCTCTGATTATTTTTTCCTCCTGCTTTCTTTTGGGCCATGTATTTTAAATAAGCTGGTTGCTTTTGTTAAAGATAAAATAAACACCATACAAATCATGGTCCTCAGACAGCAATATCAGACTCTTCAACAAGAATAAAGGTCGTTCTAAGATTAGAGCTATCCACTAAAAGAAGTGGGTAATGAACAGCAAAAACTTATAATTTTGGGTCTTATAGCATTGTGGTATCTAAGTTCAAGAAATTCAGGGCTGAAGAATAGACCCAGGTGGGTCCAGGCACAGCCAAACCCACCCTGTAGCTAAGAATGTCCAGCAATAAAAGATAAAAAAGAGAATGCAGGAACTAGCCACTGCTATCAGGACAGACTATATGGCCACGTGCAGGATGGCGCCCCCCCAGGCAGCTACTTCCTATAGCTTCCCATAAATCATACATTGACCAGGTATCCTGCTGACCTCGAGAAGTCCCAAGCCCTTGTGTCTTTCTACATCTTAGCAGGCACATATTACACTGTTAATTTGTAATCATCCCACAGCCATTTAAATAAGCCAATTATGTGTAATGGCACGAATTCTTTTGGCTCCCCTGTTTTTGGTTTGTGGTTTTAGCCTTTATAAGCCTGTAAAAAGTTTAGACTGGGGTTGAACTCCCCTGCCCCCTCGGCAGTGCATGAGTTTCATCCCCAGCATGATGGCTTGAGTGATCCTTTGTTGTTTGTGTGTTTGTGTGCCATTAAAACCTTGTATAGTTACAACGAGTTCGGGCTCAGTTTCCTATCGGGTGTGCGCTTCCCTGAGAAGGGACTCCCCGTGGGGGTCTTTCAGTAGGTTTTCTGAATAAGTTTGTCTTACATGGCAAAAAAAAAATTATTATATTCATTTCCTTCCGTCTTGGTGTTTAAGGCATATATAATGCAATTGAAGACTGCACATTCGGATTATTAACAGTTTCATACAAAGTTCCAAATTTAACATACCATGAAATGAGAAAGCGTACAATATATATTCCAATCATGAATAAGCAAATGAATGTAGGGAAATAGTTTTCAGGTACTAAGATACATAGCTATTAAGACATGATCATAACAATTTAGATCAGAGGATATTAGCCTAGCCCCTATGACTTAAATTTCCCCTTGGATGTATACTCAGAGCTCTGTGTCCTGTCTGTTGCTGATTGGAACAATGCTTTATTTTTTTTCAGTAGCTTCCTGCATGAATTTAACATGGTCATACACTATAGAACGTCATAGCAGGAGTTAACTTAATGTGGATCTAGGAATCTGTTACCTGTAGAGAGGGGCCTCTCTGTTAAGAATGATCAGTGACCATTGTACCTCATTGTTTCTACAGAGGATCCTAAAGGGTGCATAACCTGCTGTGAAAAAGATCTAGGCCCTCTAATCCATGACACAAGCCTATTTTCCATTTGTTCAGTTATGTCAGATTTTGTACTAATATATTCAGGCAAAGTAATTACTGCTATATATCTGTTCTATCCAAGATTTTAATACTATTGGTTGCTATTTTCCATTTAATCCTAGAGCTGATGAACCAAGTAAAGAACACTGGGAAATCACCTAGATAAAAGAGATAAAGTGTGTGATGGTTACACCTTGTAATGGCAATGACTCTTTGAATTAAGAGGCCTTCAAAAAAATGAAATAGAAACTTGAGTTTCTCAGTATCGTGAGTCACTCTGGTAGGAGGTCTCTTTAGCCTGAGGATACAAGAGAAGACTCTAACGAACATCATTGACAGTCTTGACCTTAGGTCATCATGATATCCCTTTCTATGATCCCAAGTGGATTACAAGATAATAAGTAGATCCACCAAAGGCAATAAAGTAAAGACAGCACTAATCACTGAGTCCTAGGCATCCTAAATGCTAGGCAGTCACTCTGTCAACTGAGCTATGTACAGACTCTGTTCCCAATATTCACAGATTTAAGTTTTTTCCAATGAAGCCTAGAAGCTGCTTTCGAAGGAATATATGTTCTATGACTATGTCCTAGCACAGTCTGATGGAAATGGCACCTCAATTTCTGGTCAGTACTAGGAGAGCAACAGCAGGGAGGTAAAAGCTATTCACTATTGCGTCCTGCTCAACCAGCAAGAAAGATGCAAAAAACTAGAATCTTCCACGGCAAGAGCTTTATTGCTTGCTTCTCAGGAAGATCCCGAACTGGGAAAATGGCACTGCTTTTATAACCTGCAGCGTGACGTTCAGCACCTGATATGGCATGACAGCTCCTGATTCGTTGCTTGCTCTTCACCCGACTATTTCACCCCGAGAATGGGAGTGACTAGGAGTGAATTCACTCTCGCACCTTCGTACAAGGCTTCTTTACTAGTTAGCCACAGCGGAGGCCCGCGCTATCTTATAATGTCGATTGCTCGTGGCACACACGGCTCTCCTCAGAGATTACTGGTGGCACGCATGCGATTGCTCGCAGCACATACCTGCTCTCCACATCTTCCCCTTTTTATTTTATTAAAACTTGAGGCTGGTCTAGGCCTGTGTAACTTTGCCCATCCACTGTAGCTCCTGTCTTAGGTCATTCCTCCAATGTCACAGCCTTTCCTGTCATAGGGTAACCCTATCACCACCAGGCCCCGTGTCTTAGGTTGATGTGTGCATGAGGAAAGTTGCCCATCACTGGAGACCACAGTGCTATGTGACATTAAGTACTAAATGAACTAGGGCGAACTCTATAAAAGAGGCCAGCCACCAATGTCAATTAATTTTTGCGCATAGATAACCAGATTTCCGGGAAGGCCCCTTGCTCGATGGCAGCAAGTGCTTGAGTTATCACAACCTTGTCACATGTTTGTTGGGTTCTGAGCTTGCAAACCAACCAGAGCATGACCACAAGTCCACAGCAGGTGGCAACGCCAAATAAACCTACCCCCACCCATTCCTTAAAATAAGAAAAGGCAGATAAAATCCAGGAGGAGAGGCCCTCTGTCAATGACAGGTCCACTCGTGTTGAGTTGATCTTTAGAACGGCCGCTCTAAGGACCTCAAGGGTCTCATCGAATCTTTCAGACCAGTTTCCTTCAAGATATAAAGAAAGCTGTCTAGACAGATTAGCTGCATAAGTAAAATTTTCATATTGGATTCTGGTAATGCACAGAGCTTGCAGTTTTCTTTCACAACCCAACTGGGCCATCTGGTATAGAACACCTATCTGTTCCTCCACCAGGTCAAGTCGCTGATTCAAAGTCATCAGCCCTCCCTTTAACTTGGTACTAGCAGAAGTTTGGACAGTGATGGCATCAGCCAGATCTGCTGAAAGCTGATTTAATTTTGTGCCTGATTGAACCGCACTAACCATAGCATACCCTGCAGCTGTAGCAGCAGCTGCACTGGCTGAAATTGCTATGATCACGGCAGCAGTAACGCCAAAATCTCTCTTTTGTTGAAACATAGATAAGGTGGAGGGTGTATCCACCAGAACAGGGATCCAACGTGGGATCCGTGCCACCATGTCACAGGTGTTCTTTGTTACATCCCAACATTGAGAAATCCAACAAGAATCATGGGAACAGACTTAAAAATGAATCATTTGAAAGAATAAACAAGAAAGGGGGGTAAACACAGACTGGGGTAGATGGATAATTAATCTGGTTTACCAAAGTTTTATTGAACCCAGTGATCTCTACACTGGTATTACTATATCTATAAGAGTCCTGGGAGGCATCATGTATTCCCCAATACTGACCAAATCTTGAGATGCCAGTAAAAGAAGCTTTCCCAACTGCTCCTCCCTGGATAAAGATCAAAGGATTGAGTTCTGTACAACTGCCATTGTCTCCACAAAGCACCCACTTGTGAAAGGGATGCATTCTAATGTCCTGTATGAAAAGTCCCTTTTTCATAACAAATTCCTTCTCTGGGTTATCTATCATGTTGGGAGAAAAGGAAAAGGTTTTACTCTGATCTGCCCAATGAGTGATGGAGGACTGACAATCAGACCAAAGCAGGATCAGCCCTTCATCTTCCAAACTACAATGAGGGGCTATTTTTGGTTGGTGTGGACGTTTTTTGTCTGAAAAGTTAGGTGGTAGAAATGTACCATTAACCCAATTTACCTCGTGCCAAAAGGTCCGATTTGTAAAGTTTATCTCTACATTGGAAGTATCTTGGGTTGTGCTCACGCAACCTCCTCAATGCTCATTAAACTTCCCCAAAGCTCGGGCTGTGAGGTAGATAAAATTTCCTGGTCCATTAATTTGAAAACATAAAGAACCCTGTTCTAGTAAAGAGCGATTTTCTCCTAATGATGCTCGGGTGGGATCATAGGGTAAATATGGCAAATCCACTGTTTTATCAGTAGTAAAGAATTTTGGAAAAACTATAGCATCATGGCGAACTGGCATTGGTTTAGGGAAAGTCGAGAGAATAGCCCATCTCTGCTCGCCCATTATACTAGGAACTTGAGACAAGTTCAGCATTGTCAGGATCAGGAACAGTCCTCGGGAGGTCAGCATCTTCTGCACCATCCTTGATGAATATCCTGGGGGTGAGTCATTCCGGCAGCCAAAATGGGTTGTCTTCACTCTGTGAAAAAACACAAACAGCTCCCCAGGATCTGACTAAGATAGGATCCGGGCCTTTCCACTGACCAGTTAAAACATCCTTCCCTTTGACCATTTCTTTTGGTCTATCAGGGTCTGAGCAATGTCGCTCAGCTGCAGAGTGTCCCTGCTCGTTGAGATTAAAAAAATTAAGTGTAAAGAGTGCCATAGTTACCGCTACTCTTGGCACTGAGGGCAGAGTCTCATCAACTCCCCCTTTCTGTTTTATAAGATAAGATTTGAGTTTGTGGTGGGCACGTTCCACAATGCCTTGTCCTTGAGCATTATAAGGAAGGCCAGTCAAATGAGTGACATCCATTTGATGACAAAATTGTCGAAATTAAGTAGAATTATATGCTGGCCCATTATCCGTTTTTAGAATTGTGGGCTTGCCCCACGCACTCCATGCTTCTAGGTAGTGCTGTATAACATGAGAGGCTTTTTCACCTATTTAAGGTGTGGCAAACATTACACCAGAGCAGGTGTCAATAAAAACATGTAAGTACTAATTTCTCCCAAAGGAGGAAATATGAGTTTCATCCATTTGCCAGACCTGTAATGTCCTGACGCCACGAGGGTTTACCCCTACATGAGGAGTAGGTAAAAATTGACAACAGTTTTGACATTGGGTGACAATGTCACGAGCTTCTTTCCTGGTTAAAGTGAAATGGCGGTGTAATGTCTCAGCTGTCACATGAAAGCATTCATGAAATTCTCTTGCAGCCTCTGCTTGTGAGGACAGAGCAGCAACCACGATTCTAGTGGCTTTGTCTGCTAAGTCATTTCCATGAGACATGAGGCCAGGAAGGCCAGAATGAGGTATAGCATGAGTAATATAGACACAATGTCTTCTGTATAACAAGGTTGACTGAATCTTTTGAAAAATGTGAGCAAGGTTACTAGATGGTTTAATTAAGCCTGCAACTTCAAGCATATTAACTGCATTAAACACATATAACGAATCAGATACAATATTGAGCGGTCCCGGGAAAGTTTCAAGGACTTCTAGAAATACCAAACACTCTACAACATGGAGTGATGTATCATTATATTGTTTAGATGTTACTTGGCTATTTACTACATAAGCACCTATACCAGATTTGGATCCATCTGTATACACTACAACCCCATCCGGAAGTGGGTGTTTGACTGTTATTATTGGAAACACTATAGCTTGGCTTAAGGCAAATTGTAAAATTGTATGTTTTGGATAATGGTTATCAATTTGTCCTGAATAGGAGGCAACCAAGACTGCCCAATCGTTGGTTGTTGCTGCCAGGGTTTGAACTTGAGCAGAAGTATAAGGTACACTTACTATATAAGGTTCTTACCCGAAATAAGTAATGGCTGCTTTTATCCCCCTAAGTGCAAGTTGAGCAACTGCATTAGGATACCACTCAATGATTTTTGCAGGGGAAGCATTAGGATGGACCCACAACAAGGGCCCATTTTGCCATAAGACAACTATTGGTAACTGTGCAGTTTTTAATATGCACAATTCAAATGACTTTGACTCGTCAATGCGTTGTAATTGAGCATCTTGTAGGGCCTTTTCTACAATTTGTAATGCTTGACATGCAGCTGGGTTAAGTGCTCTGTGGGAGGAGATATGGGTATCTCCCTCTAATATGTCAAATAAGGGCTTTAATTCTGCTGATGGAATTTTCAAAAATGGTCTCAGCCAATTAATATCTCCTAAAAATTTTTGAAAATCATTCAAGGTATGTAGTTGATCATTTGTGAATCTCTAATTTTTGAGGAACAATTTTGTCAGGATAAATGAGTGACCCTAGGAAGGCTCCCATTCGAGCAACTTGCACCTTTTCAGTGGCCAGCTGCAATACCCATTGCCCTAACGTTTTTATTAATATAGGGTATGCATCTTGCAATAACTGTGAATTTTTATGGCAAATCAAAATGTCATCCATATAAATTATCACCTGTAATGATGGAAAATGTTCTCTAACTGACTTAAGTGCCAAATGTACATACAGTTGACACATGGTGGGGCTATTCGCCATCCCCTGAGGTAGGACCTTCCATTGGTATCTTTGATCCGGCTCTAAGTGATTAATGTCTGGGATGGTAAACGCAAAACTTTGCCTATCTTGAGGGCATAAAGGTATAGAGAAAAAGCAATCTTTAATATCTATGATTATAATTTCCCAATTTTTGGGTAAGGCAGAAAGTAATGGTAGCCCTTGCTGAACTGGTCCAAACAGACGCATTTGTGCATTAATTGCTCTAAGATCATGTAATAAGCACCATTTGCCAGCTTTTTTCTTAATTACGAAAATAGGTGTATTCCAGGGTGAGGTAGAAGGCTCAAAACGACCCAAGTGTAGCTGTTCAGAAATTAGTTTTGTGGCTGCTTCTAATTTTTCAGAGGAGAGAGGCCATTAAGGAACCCATACAAATTCCTCTGTAAGCCATGGTATGAGCATGGAACCCTCAACAGCTGTCTCTAGAAAAAACCCAAACCTTGTCTCCCATTATTACCTTTTTGAGGGATAGGTTCAAGTTTACCCTGCTCTCCTTTTCCTAATCCCCTTCCTTCTTTATAGCCCATTTTCTTAATCATTCGAACAGCTTGTGGCGAGCATTCATTAGTTAAGGTCAGTCCTAGTGCCTGTAAGATGTCTCTCCCCCAGAGATTTACTGGGAGTGGTAAGACATAAGGAGTGAATCGTCCCATTTGACCTTCAGGCGCTGTCCAGCTCAAAGAATGGGAACTAATAGTGGGACGGGACTGATAACCTAAACCTTGCAAAGAATGTGATGACTGAATAACTGGCCAAGTTTTCGGCCACCAGTGAGAAGAAATAATACTTTTGTCTGCTGCTGTGTCTAAAATCCCCTTAAATTGTTTCCCTTCTATAACTAACTCTAAAGAAGGCCTGGAATCTAAAGGCATTATTAAATAACCTGAATCATTTCCAGTAGAACCAATCCCTCTGGCAGCTTGAGGGACACCAGAAGAGGGAAAACAGCCATGTAGGCTTGGCAGAATTACTAACTGAGCTATTCTATCTCCTTGTGAAATAGAAAAGACACCCTGAGGACAGGAACAGAGAACTTGAAGTCCCCCTTCATAATCTTGATCTACAACTCCAGGTTGAACAATAAGACCTTGTAGTGTAAGGGAAGCCCTGCCCAATATTAGGCCGACACTCCCAGATGGCAGAGGTCCTTTATAGTCAGTAGGAATAGGCTGCACTCCCATTTGAGGGATCAGCATGAATTGGGTGGTGGTACGGAGGTCCAATCCAGCTGAGCCTTCTGTTGCCCTGCGGACTGTGGGGTCCACCTTTCGCCTGTCGAGGTCCCGTATGATTTTGGGCCCTGAGACCTGAGGGCCCTGTCCTGGTTTTTTGAAATGCTGTCATTATCTACTGCTTGAGGGAATCCTGGCACAGGAGCCTGCCTCGAATGTCCCTGATTGAAAAACAAGCGCTAGTCCAATGATATCCTTTTCCACACTTAGTGCACAATCCTGGTGCTCTCCTTTTGACAAGGGCTCTACAGTCCTTTTTTAAGTGTCCCAGTTTGCCACAATTATAGCAAAGTTTGAGGTCAGCCATGTCAGGGCATTTTTGCACTTGTAGAATGGCAGCTGCTAAACCAACATTAGTGAGTGGCCCTCCAAGTTCACGGCAAACCTTCGACCAGTCCTGCAGTCCCTTGCTTTTTCTAGGTGTAATAGCCGCCCTGCATTCCTGGGCGGCCTGTTCATATATCAACTGTTCAATTAAAGGCATAGCTGCTTCTGTATTTCCAAATAGTCTCCCTGCTGCCTCTGTCATTCTAGCCACAAAATCTGAGTACGACTCCTGGGAGCCCTGAGTGATCTTGCTCAAATGCCCACTTGCCTCTCCCTTCTTAGATAGTGCCTACCATGCCTTAACAGCGGCAGCTGAGATCTGGGCGTAAGCTCCCCAATGATAATCTGTTTGGTTAGCAGCATGCTGTCCCTGACCTGTAAGCAATTCAAACGTCCATGTCCTTTGGTCTCCTTCCATGGTGGCATTGGCTCTTGCCTGCGTCTGACAGGAGTCCTGCCACAAAGCTTTCCATTCAAGATACATCCCCATACTGGGGGCTGCAGCTTTAACTACAGTCTGCCAATCACCAGGAGTCATAGCGTTAGTCGCAAGCCTTTCAACTTGTGCTACAGTGAAATTAGCGCTGACTCCATAATTCGGACTGCTTCTGCAAGCTCCTTAATCTGTATATATTCTACTGGAGCGTGAACACGCCCTCCCTCAGCTCTTTCAAAAACTGGAAATGCCTGTTGTATCTTCCTCTGTTCCTCTTTTGGAATAAATAAGTCTGAATGATACCTCTGCACATAAGGCTCCAAATGGTGCCTCTGCACATAAGGCAGAGGTGCACTAGAACCCTGAAGTTGCAGATCCGAAGACCGCGCAACGATTTGACATTTGTCTCTAGCTGCTTTCATGTTATTCTGTAACTGATTAACTTGTCTTTCATCTGACTGGTATCTTTCTCCCTCACAGCCTGTCGCTTTCTTCTCTAAGTCTGTTTCCTCATGGGAGCTAAGTTCCTTATCTGATTCTGAGCTACTGACAGCTAGCTGCTTAAACTCATCTAGTGGCGGGTAGAGGCTTCTTTCCTTATGTGCCTCTCCAGCTCGATCTCCCTTCTTCTCTCCCTTTCCATCCCTTTTTCTAATCTCTCCCCTGGTATTTTTCCCTGACATTCTCTTTTCCTCAGTCTCAAGGCCCGTGGAAAGGCCTAAATTTTTCAGTGCACTTTGTTTCCTCTCTACTTTTACTCTCTCTCCCCGCTCTACCTCTGATAGACTTTCTTGAATTTTGTCCAGAACTTTCTGCCCCGCTTCTACCATTTGCTGACAATCCTCATCTGTTAAACATGATTTCACCAATTTCATAGCGGCATAATCCCTACTTTAAGTTTGCCCTTCTGCTGTTCCCTAACTAGATCTCCTTTCAGTTTGTCCCAAGAGGCGACAGTTAATGACAATGAGCAAGCATACCATGGTGCAACACAGTCTATCTCTCTGACAAATCCCTCTAAGGTCTTAGTGGCGATTTTTAGGCCACACTGCTTCAGGATTGAGTGTAAGCCCACTACTATAGAATGGGAGATTCCCATACTGCCGCTATCCAGGCCTGACCGGGACTGAAATTGGTTGCTGTCCAGGCGCTGTCCAGGCCTGACCGCGACTAAGAACCATTCAGCAGTTCCACTGGTGGAAACAAAACGAAACCGAAAGGAAAAGTATAATCGCCATGCAAACAATCAAAAGGGCTTCTAACTCTGGAGAAATTTCAAGACTGTACATACCTTGTAGAGCCTTTTGTCCCACAGTTCTGATTCTGCCCCACAAACGAGGGATCTTCCTTGCGCCGGTGTGATGACAGTTCCCGGGATTTGGCACCACTTATTGTGTCCCACTCGACCAGCAAGAAAGATGCAACAAACCAGAATCTTCCACAGCAAGAGCTTTATTGTTGCTTCTCAGGAAGATCCCGATCCCGGAAAACGGCACTGCTTTTATAACCTGCAGCGTGACGTTTCAGCACCTGATATGGCATGACAGCTCCTGATTCATTGCTTGCCCATCACCCTACTATTACACCATGAGAATGGGAGTGACTAGGAGTGAATTCACTCTCGCACCTGTGTACAAAGCTTGTTTACTAGTTAGGCACAGCAGAGGCCCGCACCATCTTATAATGGCGATTGCTCGCGGCACACATGGCTCTTCTCAGAGATTACTGGCGGCATGCAGGCGATTGCTCGCAGCACATACCGGCTCTCCACAATTCACCACGATATCTGCAGTCCCTTCTCTGAATAGTCTGTTGTAACCTGGAGAGTTCTGGTCATCCACTCTGATACCACTACTGTTGTAGCAACTTGAACTTCTCTTAAACCATTCAGTCCCTTTCTATAGAGATGATTCATCTCTGAAGCATCTACTTGGGAAAGAGAATGGGGAGCATAGAGATCAGAGAGAGGCAGAAGTAATCTAGACTTCAAGCTGAGAAAAGAAAAAGTGGTCCTGGGGAAAATACAGTGATTTCTGGGCAGAGAATATGGAGCATCCCAGTAAAGGTAGTTCTGATCTGGCCTGTTTATCTTGAAGGCAGACTTGGGCATTGTATGAAGCTCTCTTGTAAGGTCTCATACACAAAATTTTACTCAATGTCTGACTCAGAAGTAATATTTCAGCAGTATCTAGTATTCATGCTAGAAAAAACTGGAGAAAAGAAATCAGGATTTTTGTGGGCCAAGGTCCATGACATAAGGCTTCAGATATCTAAATTGGCAAGCCAAGAGAAACCTTTACACAGACACCTAGAGTCTTGTGGCAATGAGCCAAGATCAAATTCACCATAACTATCCATATTTTAGCATTCCTTGTGCTATTATAATAAAGGACACAGCCTGAGTTCATATAAATCATTAGGTCTGCTTTTATTGGGTTCTAACTTCCTGAGGCCAGGCTCTAAAGCAGGACAAATCTTTCCTCTGATCAGCAGAAGACATAACATGACCTAGTCATGTCAGGCACACATGCAGAGCTTAGAGAATGAGAACCCTGAAGGGGCATAGAACCTCAAGCTATCAAAAAATAAATTGACTTCTGTTTGGTATTTGCCTATCAGAGAGAGAAGCACTTAAGGCATGGTCATCTCTGCCTTTCATTGTTTCAGGACTCAACACTCTGCAACTTTGTTTCAATACCTTCTTTCTGTTAGCCATTAGCTTGCCTTTAGCCTCCTAGACTCAGTGTTGCTGAGTGTGAAACAGATTATACACCTGACAGCCTCAGGAGCATGTAGATGTGTAATTCACACACAAGTACCAATTCAAATGTGTTGTGTCTGGCCAGCAGCTCACATGTCTGGGTTCTAATCTGGAAAGGAATCTTAGGAACCTGGAAGAGAACAGGTAGCTAGGCAGAGAAGAGAAAGATGTAGCTAAGGCAAAATTCTGAACAAAGCTCAATTTTACTATTTCTGAAACTCATTTATGAAGCAGGGGTAGGGACCTGATTCTCGCCAAATCATCTTGGAGTAAAGTTGCAGGTGAACACGTGATGGGTCCAGAAATGCTAGTTGGAAAGCAGCAGCAGTGGGAGTGGCAGGGTTATAGAGCTGCAAGCTCTGCTGAGATGCTCTCTAATACTGAAACCTGAGCAGATCAGCTGAAAATGAAAGGAAGCTTGTTCATCTGTAAGACTAAAAATAAGGGTTCTTGGCATGGAGGAACAACACTTGGGAAATATCAATCTGATATATAAGGACAAACAGAAATAAACTAGCAACAACCAGTCCCAGAGAATAGAGGGAGATAGCTTAGGGAGGTTAGTCTAGCACCATTTGCTCTTTGGAATGCCTAACTGCTCATCCATCCAATTTTGCTTGTAGCCATCTCCTTTCTAATCTACCACAATTATTTTGGATGGTATTTTTGATTAGTTCCTAGATTCAGTTTATGAGTCTTTTATTGAGGATTTTTCATCAATGTTCAGAAGATAACTTGGTCTGAAATAATTTTCTTTTCTTTTTTTATTATTTAAATAATTTTAAAACTTCAGATTTCATTCCTATCCTAGTCTGACACCAAACTGTTCTCCATCACTTACCTCTTTCCTCTGCTCCCCCCTCCCTCCCATATCTAGGAGGATGTCCTCACAACTACTCTCAATCCACCACACCTCCCTATTCTCTGTGGCCTCAAGTCTCTCAAGAATTAGTTGCATCTTCTCTCATTAAGGACAGGCCAGACTGTCTGTATGTAATCTGATGTATATGTGTCCTGGCCTCCTATCACATCAGGTGATATATGCTGCCTGGTTGGTTGTTCAGTGTCTGAGAGGTATCTGTTATCGTGGGTAATTGAGACTTATGATCTTTTTACAGGTTTCTCTTCAGTTTCTTCCAACCTTTTCCTAATTCAACTGCAGGGATCCCCAACTTCTGTCTATTCGTCAGCTAGTATCTGCATCTGACTCTTTCAGGTAATTGGTAAGTCTCTCAGCAAACAGCCTTGCTAGGCTCCTTTTGGCATACACACCACAGCGTCAATAGAGAATGTCATGATTCCCAGCCTCACTGTGCACTGGATCCCAATATGGGCCTGTCAATGGACCTCCTTCTCTCATTATCTTCTCCATTTTTTCCCTTCAAACAGGAACAATTCTTGGTCAGATTTTTGACTGTGAGTTGGCAACTGCGTCTCACCATTTCATGTCCTGTCCATCCACCGGAAGTGGGAACTACAAGTTCCCTCTCCATACTGTAGAGCATAGGAAGGTCCCTCCCTTTGAGTTTTGAGAGTCTCTTACATCCCAGATCTACTGTGCATTCTGGGGGTTCTCCCACCTTCTACCTCCTGAGAATGCCTGTTTCAATTAGTTCTGCTGACTATCAGAGATTCAGTGATGTTCTTTGCCCAATATCTGATCATGTTCCCAATTTCGCCTCTCTATCTCCTCCCTCCCTTTTGTCCCCTGCTCTGTGAGTGCTTTCTTTTGCTCCCAATCGGGTTTGAAACATGGGCCCTTCGGATTGTTAAACTTCTTGAGTCCTGTGGGTTGCATCCAGAGTATTCAGTACTTTTTTGAATAATATGAACTTTTAGTGAGTACAAACCATGAATGTCCTTTTGAATCTGGCTTACCTCACTCTCGATGATATTTTCTATTTCCATGTTTTTTTTAGCAACATTCATGATACGTTCATTTTTAATAGCAGAGTAGTAGTCCATTGTGTAAATGGAACACATTTTCTGTATATACTCTTTCATTGTGGGACATCTAGGTTGTTTGCACTGTCTTGTTATTATAAATAAGACTTCTATGAACATAATAGACCACATACCCTTGTGGCATAGTGGGGTATCTTTTGGGTATATGACCAAGAGTGGTTTTCTAGGTTTTCAGGTAGATATATTTCCAATTATCTTGGAACCTCCAGATGGATTTCCAGAGTGGATCTACCACTTTGAAATCCAAACAACATTATGGAGAAGTGTTTTTCTTTCTCTACTCCTTTCCATCTGATGAATTTTTGATCTTGGGCATTCTGATTAGTGTACTGTGAAATATGTATGAAAAAAATGTTTATGTCTCTCAAGAAAGATATGGAAGAAGACTTGAGAAAACACAGAGATCTCCCATGTTTTGGATTTGTAGAATTAACATAGTAAAAATGGCAATCCAACCAAAAGTAATCTTTAAAAAAAAACACAATCCTCAACAAAACTGTAACATAAATCTTCAATGATTTGGAAAGAGCAGTTCTTAAATTCATCTGGAAAAACAAAAACAAAAAATTTACAATAGTGGAAATAATTAACAATAAAAGAACTTCAGGAGAAATCACCATCCCTGACCTGAAGCTATATCAGTTTAAAAATGAGTGTGGTCAACTAAGGGGATTTATTCTTCAGGAGCTCGCTTTACATGAGAGGCATGAATCTAAGGAGAGATGCCATCTACATCTTTGACAGCAGTGGGAGTGGTCAGCAGCACGATTCAAGGGCCTTTCTAACAAGGTTATAGATTCTCAGCTGGATGTCGTCAGACGAGAACTGCATCTCCCATCTGGAGCTGGTGTGATATCACCAAATCTCTTGGTTCCTAGGCCTCCTTGAGCTGCTCTCAGGCGGTGTTTCTTACGACTTCTAGGGCTTTCATGAGTGTAAACAATGAAGGACCAGGGTTAAATTTTAAAGGATATAACACTGTCTGACTTCAGTAAGCGGGAGAGACCCCCTCCCCCATACAGGATTTCAAATGGAGTGATCTTAAAGATTCCCAGTGTGTTCCTGACTTGAAACAAGGCAAAGGAAAGGAGGGCTGTCCAGTTATTCCCACTGTGGGTCTCTAAGGTCAATTTAGTCAAGTTTCTTTTTTTTTTTTTCCTTTCTACCTAGACTGAACTCTGGGGTCTATAAACACAATGTAATTTCCAATCAAACCCCAGTTGGATGGCCAGTCCTTGACTTACCTGGGCAACAAAGGTGGATCCATAGTCAGACCCAATTACCTTAGATATTCCAAACCGTGGAAAATTTCTTCTAGGATTTTCTTAACCACAACATTGGAAGTTTCTTTTTTTCTTTTTTTTTTTTTTTTTTTTTTTTTTTTTTGGTTGGGTAGGCCGCCACCCATCCTGAAAAGGTGTCTATACAAACTAAAAGATATTTATTACCATACTTAGCTGGCTTTACTTCAATAAAATCTACTTCCCAATAGGCTCCAGGGCGATCTCCTCCTAGTCTTCTCCCTGGAGCATATCTTGAATGTCCTGCATCAATCATGGCACATGGTACACAGTTCTTAACTATTGCTTCTGCAACATCAGTGAGTCTTAAAACATAAAAAGTAGAAGTTTTACCAGTGTTTGAAGTGTTTGACTCCCAGGTGGGAGAGGATTGTATATTTTCCAAAAATATTTCCCCTTCTTTTTGTGGTTCTGGCAGAGCAACTTTCTGGAGAGATTCTATCTGTTGAGTCCTGAAGGGCAGTATTGAGTCCTGAAGGGCAGTATCTTAGGGCCTGGAGAGGTTCCATCTGTTGAGTCCTGAAGGGCAGTATTGAGTCCTGAAGGGCAGTATCTTAGGGACAAGTGCAGCCTGTTTAGCTTTAACATCAGCAATGTTTTTACCCCTTGTCACAGCATTGTGTCCTTTATGATGTCCAGGAAAATGTATAATGGCCACTTTGGCAGGCAGATGAATACCCTCAAGGAGGCTCAGAATCTCCTCTTTATTTTTTATGTCCTTGCCTGCGGACGTCAGCAACCCTCTTTGCCTATACATGGCAACTTGGCCATGGGCAGTGGCAAAAACATACCTGCTATCCGTGTAAATATTGATGGACTGCCCTTCAGCAATCTAAAGGGCCTGAGTCAGGGCAATTAATTCAGCTTTTTGAGCTGACTTACCTTCCTGCAGGCTGCCAGCCCACACATCTCTCTTACCATCTACCACTGCAGCCCCTGCCATTATCTTACCTTCCAGTAGGAAACTGCTTCTGTCTGTATACCAGTTTGGAACACCTGGCCATGGCTGGTCACGTAGATTACTTTGAATCCCAATTTCCTCTGCAAAGATGTTTGCACAGCAGTGATGGGGTGAGGAGTTGTCCGTTTCAGGCAGAAAGGAGGCAGGATTGAGAATAGCAGGAGGAGCAAACATGACCTGTTCAGTCAGCAGCAGACTCTGGTAGTGAGTCATCCAGGCATTTGCAATCCAGAGGTCTGGGGGCTGACAAATAGTGCTTTCAAGAGAGTGAGGGGCTTCCACAGTTATTTGCTGTCCTAGAGTTAATTTGTCAGCATCCTTAATGAGTAGTGCTACTGCAGCAACAGCCTTTAAACATGTGGGCCATCTCCTGGCCACTGGGTCCAGCTTCTTAGATGAATATTCTACCAGCCTATTCCAGGGCCCTAGAGCCTGAATAAGAACTCCTTTGGCCCCCACACCCTCTCATCAACATAGAGAATGCAGGGTTTGGTTAGATCTGGCAATGCCAAGGCTGGCACAGTCAGCAGGGTCTCCTTAATATTTTCAAAGGCTTTCTGATGTTCTGATGTCATCTGAATTCTCCACTTTTCTTGGTCAAGGGGTACAGGAGTTGCAAGCCCAGGTTTCCAAAGTCTGCAGAACCCAGAAGTGCCTAAGAATTCTCTCACCTGTCTTGGAGTAGCCAGTGTTGGTATTTGAGTCACAGTCCTTTTTCTAGCCTCGGTCAGCCACTGCTTTCCATCCCGGAGAGTATATCCCAAGTAGACTACTTCTATGTGACATAGCTGGGCTTTTTTTAGCAGAGGCCCATTAACCCAACTCACCCAGTTCGCCTAGCAATCTCTTGGTCCCCTGCCAGAATTCTCTTTCCGTGGCTGCAGCAAGGTGCAAGTCATCAGCACATTGAAGCAGAGTTATCTGGCAGTTTTCAGCTCAGAAGGAGGCTAAATCTCGATGTAGAGACTTATGAAAAAGGGTGGGGGAGTTTTTGAACCCCTGGGGTAACCGCTTCAAAGTCAATTGTCCCATTTGTCCCATGTCAAGATCTCTCCACTCAAAGGCGAATATGGGCTGGCTGGAGGGATGTAACTTCAGGCAAAAGAAAGCATTTTTTTAAATCAAGTACTGTGTATCATTTTTGCTTTGGAGGGAGTGAGCTGAGGAGGTTATAGAGATTAGGAACAGCTGGGTAAAAGTCTTGAACCCTCTTATTGACCTCTCTCAGGTCTTGGGCTGGTCCATAGTCACTGGTGCCAGGTTTCTTTGCCAGCAGTAGAGGAGTATTCCAGGGTGACTGGAAAGGTACCAAAATACACAATTGTAATAGTCTATGAATATATGGCCTGATTCTATCTCTTACTCCACTACTCATCGGGTATTGTTGCACTCCTATAGGGGTTGCATCCCTTTTCAGTCCCACAACCACAGGGAGAACTCTGACAGCCATTCCCATTCCTCCAGTCTCTGCCCATGCTCTAGGGAAAGCACTCAACCAATTTTTAGGTCTAGCACCTCCGTTTGCTTTATGCCTTCATGGAATCAGTATTCTTCCTCAAGATGCAGGGCTAAGACTACGGAGGTGGGAGATTCTCAACTTACTCTCCGCCCTTCTTGGATAAATCTAATCTAGGCAATTATTTAGTCAGAAGATCTCTTCCTAGAAGCGCTGTGGGACACTCGGGAATGAGCAAGAAGGAATGACTCACTTGGCCTTTCCCCAGATCTACTGTGTGTGCAGTGGTTTAGGAGTATTGTTTCTGACCAGTGGCTCCAATCACTATGGTTCTTTTATTTTTTAATTTTCCCAGTGGATATTTCAACAAACAATGCTCTGCCCCTGTGTCACTTAAAAAGTCCATGAGGGTCCCCTCCACCATCAGGGTTATCCTAGGCTCGGGGTGCCCCCTCCCCTATTCATCATTTTTCAGAGGCAGGTCCTTAGGGCCGCTTCCATTCTTTGGGCATTCCTGTACCCAATGTCCTTTTTCCTTGCAATAGGCACATTGGTCCTTCTCTAAAATCTTCTGGGCATACCTTCTTCCTTCAGGTCTGGGTTCATTGTTGCCCAGGTAACCTGTCTGTCTATTATCTGGCTTGTTTCTTCCTTTACGTTCCCCTACTACTGGGGCCATAATTCTGCTTAAATTCCTCTCCTGTCTTCTTTCCCTCTTATTCTCCCTCTCTTCTTCTCACTTTTCCCTCTCTCTCTTCTCTTCCTCTGTTTTTCTCTTGTGATATACCTTTTCTGCCTCCTTAACTAAATCTTGTAAAGCCATGGCATGTACTCTTCAAAAGCCATAGCGACCGCGACTTGTTGACCATCAGAGGTAAGGTTAAAAGGAGTATAGTATCTATATGCTTCTATCAAACTTTCTAGAAAAACAGATGGGGGCTCTGTAGGGCCCTGCATCACTTCTCTTACCTTAGACAAATTGGTGGGGTGTCTCATCGCTCCCTTTAAGACTAGATCCTGGCCGGTAAACTGTCAACCTCAGCCTACCTTGAGCCATGTTGTAGTTCTGATCTGGCCGGTCAAGAGGGAACGCAGCATTCCAATTGTACAGATCAGCCGATGAGAAAGGCCAATATTGGAGGGTCTGCAGAGACTGCCTGTCTGTGTGTGGGTTGCCCACAGCTAGTAAAGGAAAAGGCAAAAGTGGTGTCAGGTGCTTCATCTGCTGGGGGACTCTGGGCTTGTCGGCTCCGGGACCCAGCTGCAGGTACTCGGTCCTCAGACTGTGCCTTTAGCAAACTTAGAGCCGGGTGCAGGGACCTGGGAAGTGGGAGTGGCTTGAGGAGTAGGCCTGCATGCCTTTTCGCTGCCAGGCCAGAAATCGCACTGGTTCAGGCAGGGTCTGCACTATCACCACTGCTGCCACCATCACCACTGTGCTTACTGCTTCTTAGGGCAGAAAGCGAGGGCACTGTGCTGGCCCACCCATGTGCATGAAAACAGCAGGGGGAGAGCTCTGAGAGGCATGGGGGAATCCATGGTTTGATTTATGGTGGTGGATTCTGAAAGGCTGTTGATCTGGGTAGGACCCAGGTCCGCTCTGAAAAACAATGGCTTTAACTTCAAAGATAAGCTTCAAAACAAAAGTCCCCTTTAGTGACCATTTTACATTAAAAGTAGGGCATTCAGAGGCTCAAGAAAGTCTGTGTAGGTTCCTTCTTAATTTCTACTGAATAATTATGGGCCTTGATCTAACTTCAGTCCAGTGGCCTAAAGTCAAACTTGGGGGCGAGGGGGAGGGCAGTACAGTCCGTCCAATATCATGGAAAACAGACACAAAACACACACAGCCACTGACAAATACCTGAAAACAGACTCAAAAAACAAATACACTCTGACAAATGCCCATCTTCTAACGTACAAGCAACATCAACTTAGAAATGCAGAAGGTCGGGAAAGTGCAATATCTGCTCCAGACGGAATCCTGGACTCATCGCCCTTGCTCACGGTGTCCCTCAGAGCAAGCAGCAGGCATTGATTCCAGCATGTCTGCTGTTCACACTCAGTGCCTAACCCCAAGGCAAAGTCACTGTTTCTCACAAAACGTAGCTACTGCCAGTTTCAGGACTAAAACTCGCCAGCTCACATAAATAATTTTAGACAAAAAATTTCACCTCCAAGTGGGTTTTTGGCGATATGGGTGGTCACGCTGATCCAAGGCAAACCCCAAAATGAAAGACTCTGAGAAGAGCCCCTTGCTCAGGCCTCTGGACAATATCAGACACCCAAGAAATCACGATAGACCAAGACTGATGTAAACCACATGAGGCTTTATACAGGGAAAGTCAGAGCTCTGGGGACAACTCAGATACCATGTAGGGGTAGAGGAGTCGACCACGAGGGGAAAGAGGTTCCAGATTTTATATGCCATCACGGGGAAAGGAGAAGGTGGGGAGTCGGGGATTTCCAGATTTAAAAAAAAATGTCTATTCTAAAGATATGGGTATGGGAGGGGTATAAGGAAAGAATCTGGTGCAGGTGTAGCAACTCCAGATTAGCCAGGATATGGTTGCTGGGGAGATTTTCTGACTCTTTCTCAGCAACCAATATCACAAACAGTTGGGCCCACTTACTATGAAGGAGAAGCACTAGATGGATCAATTGCTGTGACTTCAGTTGCAAGCCCTAGACCCTGGGGGTAGTATAAAAATAGGTTCATGTTAGCCGAAATTTCAGGGTTAGGGAAATATATAGGAGATATGCCTACTTCTCATAGACACCTCTGCAATCATACCTGGACTATTCCAGTTTCTATGACCTGGTAAACATTATTGGGGGGTTGTTGCTCCAGATTGGCCCCATGTGTTGCTACAGCTGTCTTTGTCCAGTCAAGAGATTGTTGTGCAGTAACACAATTAGTCCCTAGGTGTGGGGAGCTGTTAGCAATTGCCATCATGAGCCTCTGCTGTGCCTAACTGGTAAACAAGTAATGTGCGCAGATGCAAGAGTAAATTCGTGCCAAGTCACTGCTCATCCCGGGGCATAGTAGTGGGGTGATGAGTGAGCAGCTAATCAGGAGCTGACACATCATATGGAGGGGTATATAAGCAGCATCATTTTCCTTGTTCATTGTTCTTCTTTCACCTGTGCAATCAATGCTCTCCCAATAAATGTGTGCAGAAGGATCCTTTTGCAGCATCGTTCTTCCTGGCCAGTTGAGCGCATGCAAGAAATCTTCCCGTTTTTATTTTATTAAAATGCAAGCCACTCTTTAATGGATGAAGATAGACGTTGATTCCCTAGTGTGCAGAAATAGGCTCCATGTACAGGATTAGATCTTAAGCTCACAGGCTTTTACCCAGAGCAAACCTGACCTGCTCCCCTGCCGTTTTTTCCTAGGGGAGGGACACTTGGACACTCAACCCTCAAGCAAATCTACTTGTCTTCTAGTAGTGCCCAAAACTCTGAGCGACTCCTGTGCGGTGCTTAGCCCAACAATCCATAAGAGTCAACGACCTACTCACTCATACCTGTGCAATGAATCTAGCCTCTAGGGGTGCAAGAGCTGAGTATGGCCTAAGGCGAGCTTTAATTGTTGAGTCTCTCTCATTTTCCACCGAACTGAGGAGCACAAGAGCAGAAAACTCAGATGTCAATTAATTCTTATGCATGGATAGCCAAATTTCAGGGGAGGCCCCTTGTTCAATGGCTGCAAGTGCTTGAGTGATAAAGACCTTGCCACTGTCTTGTTTGTTTTGGGTTTTGAGCTTGCAGACCAACCAGAGCATGGACACAAGCCCACAGCAGATGGAAGCAGCAAACAAAATTACCCCCACCCATTCCTTAAAGTAAGAAAAAGCAGAGGTAAAATTGCAACAATGATGGATGCTATTCGAGTTCCACTAAGGCTTAAAATCTGGCGTTAGATGTAAAGAATTGAGGAAACACCCTAATTCGTCAATGGCATAATTTTCAGGAACACAGAGCTCTTCAGTTTTCACTAGCGGGAGAACCTCCAGCCACAAGAACATCCACGTCCTCACAGCTCCACCTGCCCTGAATTTCTCTGGTCAGCCTCTCTGGGACCTGCAGCTGTTGTCGATGGTCCTGAGGAAAAACAAACAGACCCTCTCTCCCAAACTAATTGAAAGTGTTCCTCTCTCACCTGATTCAGTGCCTCATTGTCCCTCTGGAGTTCTACAACACTGTCAACACCGGTGGGCAATGATTTCCATACCCTTATGGCAATCTGATTCACCTGCTCAAATACCTGCACTGGATATACTCTATTTGTGCAAATCAACCTTGATCAAGCAGCATATCTCTATTCCATGCAAATTCAACTTGATCAGTGGAAATAGGACATCCCAGCAAGGAGAATCTAATCTCTCTCCAAATCCCCGAACAGAAGGTCCGTCTATATGCGGCTGCCAGCCCCTTTAAGAGCTCCATTTGCAATCGGCACTCAGCAGGGCTTTTTCAGCTGAACCTAAGGCCCAGCCACAGTGCTTTTATCACTTTCTGCTGTGCAAATTGAGGCTGCTTTTCAAACAAGTTAAAGGATGGACAGCCAGCAGATAAAGTTTTCCAAAGCTAAAAATATCTCCATAGGAGCCAGAGCAGGACGTCTCCTGTTTTTATTCTGTCCCTAGGAGAGCTCCAAAATAACTTATTTATTTATTATTTATTTATTTATTTATTTTACTTATTTTTCTATCTGTGCCTTCTTTTTCATTTCTCTCTGTTTCTGATATGCTTCCCTGGTGCTCCTGCAAAAGTCATTGCCCTTCCTTAACAGCTAGCTCACATTTCTTGTCCTGGATAAAGTGTCCTTGAGGTACTCACTTATCTACGTGAGGTTCTTAGCCCCAATGTCGATCCACAAGTTTATCTACACTTGCTGTATGATCTTATGTGTCTGCTGAGCTACCCCCAGCAGATACATTCGTGCCTAGGGTGATGAAAAATTAAGGCAATAGCATAATATCAAGGCTAAGAAAGAAAGCAAGCAACACAACCCCAACGAAAATTACTGGACCTACTGCGTAAGAAAGCATACCTCTCAGAGACTCACATTAATTTTCTTTTACTTACGGGTACCTCTGTTCCCCAACTGAAGAGTTCTGAATCCACGCAGTTGAATCCTTCTCAACAGTTTGTGTTGCGGGAACACTTTATTACCACCGTTCCCCAGCTGAAGAGTTCTGAATCCATGCCGGATCCTTCTCAACAGTCTGTTTTACGGGAACCTTTATCAACCACTCCTTCCCTGCGATGGAATTCTGAATCCTCCCTGTAGCAGGGGATCTTCCCTCGTGCCCAACGATGTTTATAGTCCTGAGTTTCGGCACCATTTCTTGCAGGTTCTCAACTCTCCAGGAAGAACGACGCTGCAACAGGATCCTTCTGCACACATTTATTGGGAGAGCATTGATTGCACAGGTGAAAGAAGAACAACAAACAAGGAAAATGATGCTGCTTATATACCCCTCCATGTGACGTGTCAGCTCCTGATTAGCTGCTCACTCATCACCCCACTACTACGCCCCGGGATGGGCAGTGACTTGTCACGAATTTACTTTTGCATCTGCGCACATTACTTGTTTACCAGTTAGGCACAGCGGAGGCTCATGATGGCAATTGCTCACGGCTCCTCACACCTAGGATTTACTACCACCCTAATAGCGAAGTTCTGAACACTTATAACTTCAAAAATACCAGGAAAAAGAAAGAAGCTATTTCTCTCATCCTCACAATGGTTATGGGTATCAGGCTACCAGCTGGTGTCCTTATGGGGACTACTGCCCTTGTAACTGGACCCCAACAACTGAAGCTAGGTCTAGAATGATTGCAGACAGCGATAACAGCAGACATGTCAATCAGTCATCTAGAAGAATATTGGATTACACTCTCTGCAATAGTCTTAGAGAGTAAGAGACTTAGATTTATTGTTCCTGTGGGAAGCACGTGCAGCTGCATGGGCCAAGATGATGCCCTGGCCCATTGCCAGGTCCCGTGAACCCCACATGTTTAATGCTTTGCCCAAACATGCACAGTGCAACTGCATTCATAAGCTGACTGCCAAGTTATATTATTCCTCATGATCCAGATCTGTCAGCCTATCTGTGACCACTCTGAGTTCGTGCTCGATTCATGCATGGAGCATGTGTGATTCTAATTGGATGAGGTTGTGTGGAGCGAGATGAAGTCAGTTGCCACGAGTGTATAAGAATAGCACCTGCCTCAAGTAAAGAAGGAAGCTTTGTGAACCTGTCTGGTGTCCCTGTCGTCTTGTCTCTTTGGCAAGTGGTGGCCCATACAGGGAACACATCATGATGGTAAGCAAGGGTATGTAAAGAAAGCACAGGCCTGTCATGTTCTCAGGGAGGGGGGGACGGATAATGCATTAAGGATCTCAGATAGAGAGATGGAGGGAATTTATACAATATGGCTTCAACTTCATCTAAAGTGAAAGTAGAAATGGCGTTGACCCAGCTTCTTAAAACAAGCAATATTAACATGAAAGCAGAGACAGTGGACTAATTTCTAGACACCCCCTCCAAGGAAGCCCCATGGTTTTTAGAGGAAGGGTATATTAATCAACTGTGCTGAGAGTGTTTGGGAAGGGATCTCCAAGATTCCCATATGAAAAGTCCTCTACGTGTAGGGATGTTAGCCATCTGGAACTTGGTCAGGGCATGCTTGAGGGACACCAGTGGAAAGTACACAGCTGAAATAGAGGAAGGAGCAGTGGCATTTGAGGAGGCTAAGGAGATTGCTTTTCAGGTTAGCAGCAGAAAATCTAAACAGCTTAAACAACAAAGGAAAGATAAGAAAGAGAAGAAGGATTCTAGCTATGAAGGGTCTACAAGTGACAGTGACTGAACTGATAGCAGCAATGACAATTGTAGTTGGATGTACCTCTTGTGTTTGAGGCACATTAGACTACCCAAACCCTCAGCCCCTATGTTGCCTTTTCATCCCCCATATAAAGATGATGGAGGCAAAAGGGATAAGCATAGTCTTCATGCAGAAATCTGGAAAAATGTGCCCTCTGTTGTAGTGACCTTCCCACTATTTCAGGATCATCAGGGGCAACGGTATCATGAACCCTTGCATTGGAAGGCTGTACAAAGTTTGAAGGAACATTTTGGCTTATGGGGTCCAGGCTGTGTTGACCATAACTCAGGTTGAGTCCCTAGAGCAGTACTGTATGATTCCTTTTGATTGAAAGAACCTCTGCAAGGCTGTTCTTTTGGGAGGAGGTTATTTAACATGTAAGGCTGCTTATATTGATCATGCCCTTGAGCAGGCTGTGGCTAATGCTACCACTGGACTTCCCAATGCAGCCTGGAATATAGACATGTTAATGGGGTAAGGGAATTTTGCTAACAATCAAACAGGTTACCCTATACGAGTTTATTAGTAGATTAATAGCTGTGCTCTTACAGCTTGGAAGATGCGATCAGGCACTGGAGACCTTGAGGCCAGCTTGTCTAAGGTGATACAGGCACACAATGAGAAGTTTGCAGACTTCCTAGTACAACTAGTGGAAACAGACAGGAGAATATTTCTGGATGTTGATGCTGCAATGCCATTGATCAAGCAATTAGCCTATGAGCAGGCCAAGAAACACTGCAGAGACACCATATGCCCTTAAAAGAGCAATCTGCTGGATGTATGGCCAAAGGTTTGCCAAGATATGGTGGACACTCCACTGAACAACCAGGGCTTAGCAGGGCCATAGTTCAGGCTCAAAGGCAAACTCCTCATCAGGGTGGATGGCAGAGGGGAATCAACTGGAGATGCTGCTCTTGCTGGCAGCCAGGTCATTTCAAGGGAGACTGTCCTAGTAAAGGAAGACTAAAGATTCAGACAGGCATGCTACAGCCCAAGATATGTCCCTGCAGTTGCAAAGGAAATCATTGGGTCTGAGAATGTCAATCCAAGTGGGATGTAGATGGTCATCCCGTAACGTCTCACTCAACAGGAACTAGGCCAAAAAACAGATTTTGTGGGGGTGGGGGCAGCCTCTGGGCCCACAATTTTATGGGGCCATGCAGCAGACTCCCACACCATGGGCAAACCTTCAACACATTCCCCAATAGTCTATGGGTGTCCCGGCAAAGCCACAACAGAAAGTGCAGGGCTGGAAATCTGTGCCACCACCAGACTTGTATTAACCCCAGATATGGGTGGGCAGATGATTGCTGCAGACTTTAAGCTTCCTTTGCCTAAAACACTGTTGGCCTCTAATTAGGACATAGTTCAGCAGCCATTAAGTGATTAATTATCCATCCTGTTGTCATTGATCCTGACTATGAGGGAGACATTAAGATCATGATTTCCTCCTACACAGGGGTGTCTGCCATTTCCCCTGGAGAAAGAATTGCTCAAATTTTGCCTTTGCCTAGTCACCATGCTAGCTTCCCTTCAAGGGGACAGAAAAGGGGTAATAGGGGCTTCAGCTCCACTGGAGACATTGGGGTGTGGTTTTCTATGACTACGGAGGATTGCCCGTAAACTTGAAGTTCAGGGAGTCTCTATATAGGGCTTACTGGATTCATGGGATGAGCACAGCATCATAAATGAAGCAGATTGGCCAAAAATTTGGCCCCTTTAGACCACGGCTCAAACTCTTCAAAGTCTTCGATTTGCACAAGACCCCAGCTGCAGTGCTGAGGCAGGACATAGGGAGAGTTTTCAGCCATATGTTCTTCAAATCCCCATGTCATTATGGGGAAGAGATGTTATTACCAAGATGGGTGTAAAAATGATTTCAGAAAAGACATAGTTTGCAGATTCAAGCTATCATGGATGGGATGAACTATCAGAAGGGTAAAAGTCTTGGCAAAAATGAGGATGGGTGACTCTCATTTATCTCTCCTAGAGGTCAAAGTGGCAGGAAGGTATTGGGTTTTTCATGGTGGCCACTGAGCAAATATCTATTAAAAGGAAATTGAATCGGCCTGTGTTGGTGTCTCAGTGGTCTCTGCCTAAGGGAACCCTGGAAGCTGCCCACATGTTGGTTAAAGAACAACTTGATGCAGGAATATTAGAGAATCTATTTCACCATGGAATACACCTATTTCTATTATTAAAAAGAAATCAGGAAAATGGAGGTTATTCCATGATTTACATGCAGTCAGTACCCAGATGGAAATCATGGGGTCAGTGCAATTAGGGTTACCAATGACTTCATCATTAGCAATAAATTGTACCTTAATAGTGATAGATTTGATAGATTGTTTTTCACCATTCCTCTGCATCCGACTGATGATAAATGTGCCTCTACTTTGCCATCAATTAATCATTCTGCCCCTCATTTGTGATATGAGTGGGGGTTCTACCCCAAGATATGGCAAATAACCCTACTCTGTGCCAGCTTTATGTAGATAAGGCATTGCGACCTATCCTACAACAGTATCCTAGAGCATATTTATACCACTATATGGATGATATTTTGATTTGTTGATCATTTAATGTGGAAGGTGAAGAAGTTTTGGGACCCTAACTAAACAGTTTGAGAGGTGAAATTTGGCGAAGCCCCAGAATACTTTCAAAAGACAGAAGTAAAACACTATTTAGGCACTAAATTGAGACATACTGTTGTCGAGCCACTAAAACTGGAATTAGGATGGATAAATTGCATACCTTGAATGATTTTCAGAAATTGTAAGAGATATCAATCGGATTTGACCCTATTGTAATATTGTCAATGCAGCATTACACCCTTTATTCGATATTTTAAAAGTAGATTCCTATTTACAATCTCCTGGCCACTTAAGACCCTTAGCCAGAGCTTGTTTGCAAAAGGTGGACCAAGGTTTAGCCAAGGCTCAAGTTGATATGTTTGATCCCACCTTGCCTATAATTTTTTGTGTTATTGCTACTGATTAGTCTCCCATGGGACTATTTTAGCAAAAAGGGTCTTTATGTTGGGTATATGTATTTCACTCCCCTAGCCAAGATACTGCCATGGTACCCTAAAAGCATAGCCCAGCTAATTCTTAAGTGATAATGGTTGAGCTAGGAGCTTTTGGTTATCAACCGGATGTAATAATCATGCCATTATACTCCGAAAGAGATTGAGGTACTTGTGTCCACTAATAATTTTTGGGCCATTGTTTGCACCAGCATGACTGGGCAGTTCCAGAATCATTATCCCACCAGTCCTTGGCTTCAGTTTGTCATGAGAAATCCTATGATATAACCCAGAATTGCCTGGACTTAGGCAATCCCATGTACTGTTAATGTATTTACTGATTGATCCAAAGGCACTGTGGACATGGTGGATGTTGAAGGAAATCAACCCCAAGCTCAGGTATTTCCCTATCAATCTGCACACGCTGTTGAATTATATGCTATCCTTCAATTGTTTCAAGAGGTTGAGGAAGCTTTTAATCTAGTTTCAGGTAGTCAGTATGTAGTCCAGGCAGTGCAGCAGTTAGAAACCTTTCGGGTAATTAAAGCCACTTCCATTGTATGTACCTTACTCTCCTCCTTGCAAAATAAATAAAGAAAGAAATAATAATTGGCAATGAAAACAACCTTTTTGCATTATACATTTTTTATCTCATTCAGGATTGCCCAGGCCTATAGCCAGGGGAAATTCTGTTGCAGATGAATGTACTCATGTACTCATTACCTGTTTGTTTTTATAAGTGCCTCTCCAGTACAACTTGCTGCAGATTACCATAGAAACTTTCGGGTTAATGCAGGCACCTTGAAACAAAAGTTTAGGATTATCAGAGAACAGGCTCGAGAGATTGTGTTAAAATGTGCACATTGTGTGTCCTTGTTGTCACAAAGGCCCATTGGAGTTCATTCCCAAGCTATTAAACCTCTTCATGTTTGGCACTTGGATATTACCCACATGTTAAGATGGAAATCTTAAATACGTTCATGTGAGAATTGATAAATATTCAGGCATTATATTTGCTACCGCCCAAACAGGAGAAAAAGCCCCTAATGATATATCTCATTGCCTTCAGTTGTTTGTAGCATGGAGGATGCCTAGACAGATAAAAACTAATAAAGGACCTGCTGATACCTCCCAGGGATTTTACATTTTTTATTAATGCATTAGGACAAGGAATTGTAGAAAGAGCCAATGCCACATCAAAGACACATTTTAAAACAAGAAGTGGGAATAGGGTTGCATTTTAAATCCCCTAGGGAAAAATTAAATGTAAGCCTCTTTATTCTTATAAGAATAATTTGGATAAGAATGGAAAATCAGCTGCAGCCCAGCATTGTACCCCTCAGCAGGGTTTGGCTCTGTCTGTTCTATGGAAGGATGTCCTCATGGCAAAATAAAAAGTTTCACATCAGATGTTGGTATGGTCCCGAGTAGCTGTCTGTGTGTTTCCAAAGGATCAGGAGAACCCAGTCTGAGTTCCAGACAGACTGACAAGGCCATGGAGAGAATGCAAAGTGGACGAGGATGATACACCTGAAGACCCGCTTCCTGATCCTGATGCACCTGCAAGTGGTATCATCACAAGAAAGACTGTTATGGGGAAGAGTGAAAGCACTCCCTCTGCCAATGCCACTTACGGTGGAGGCAGTTTTATACTAATTCATTTGGAACTGTTTCAGTTCCCAATGATCTAATACTGCCAGTGCTTTTGCCATACAAGAGCAAATTAATACAAATTTGAAAGCTGGTATCCTTATGGTTAACCAAAGAGTGGATTGGTTGCAGGAACAGGTGAATATTTTGGAGCAGTTAGTGTTTGATTCCTGCATTACTCATAAGTCAGGAATGTATGTAAACTCTGTTCAGTATCAGAATTTTTACAGAGCTGCAAAACTGTTGCATGCAATTGGTGCGATGCTGCTAGGAAATTGGAGTAATGATCTCAACACAAAAATGAAGGAACTGCATGCACCGATTACTGCTGTGAACAACACACGTGTTCACATTGCAACTGCAAAGTAACGGCTGGAGATCATCCTGGTAACTGTGGAATTCTTAAAAAATTGAGGAGGGATGGCCTTTTGGGCATTCCTGCTGTTTGTTGTGTCTGGAGGAATGCTTTGGTGGATGGCATGTATGTGAAGGTTGTACAGGGATGATAAACAACTTAGTAAAGACTATGGCAGCCTTGGAAGCAGGAACATCCCCCCAATATTGGCTCAACATGCTGGTTAAGGAAGCAAGGACAGGATAGAGCCTCACATACACATATCAACCAAAGACAGTATGGGGAAAGTGAGTTGTCACTACATTGATGGGTAAGGATTTGGAATGGATGGGGGTGACCTAAGACAGATGCTGATCACAGATCAACTAATACAACAAAAAGGGGGAGATGCAGGAAGCAGGTACGGCCACATGGGCAGGATGGCGCTCTGAAACATTGCCAGACCCTGTGAACCCCACACGTTTACTGCCTTGCCAGAATGTGCTCAATGAAACTACATGTGTAAGCTGCCTACCAAGTTAGGTTATTCCTAGTGATCGGGATCTGTCAGCCTATCTGTGACTGACCTGAGCTCTGACCTGAGCTCCTGCCCGGTTCATGCATTGAGTGTGTGTGTTTGTGTGTGAGTGTGTGTGTGTGTGTGTGTGTGTGTGTGTGTGTGTGTGTGTGTGTGTGTGTGTGTGTGTGTGTGTGTGTGTGTGTGTTTGATTGGATTAGGTGGTTTGGAGCGAGATGAGGTCAATTGCCAGGAATGAATAAGAATAGCCCTTGTCCTAAATCAAGAAGGAAGTTGCATGGAGCTATCTTGGTGTCCGTGTTGTTCTTGTCTCTGCAGGTCAGAGACTGCAGCAATTCCTCAAAGAAGAAAGACTTTGTGCAGCCCTCATAGAAAAATGCTGCTTCTATATAGATCATTTAGGGGTGATAAGGTACTCCATGGCCAAACTCAGAGAGAGGCTAAAGAAACAAAAATGACAATGAGAGGCTAATGAAAGATGGTTCAAAGAATGGTTCACAAAATCCTCATGAAAGGCTACCTTATTGTCAGCATTGACGGGGCCGTTATTAATCCAACTTCTAATACTCATTATAGGCTCATGCATAATTAATAAAATATTGGGTCTTATTAGAAAGAGGGTCAGCACTATACAGGTCCTTATGTTACATCAGCAATATCAAAAAAGTTGAATAGGCTGATATGGACCATGTTGGGACACAGGTACAATTTTCCTAGTTCTAAGATTAGAACTATGTACTAGAAGGAGGGTAGGATATGAGACCCCGACTTAAATTGTTTCTTCCTGAAAGGTAAAGCCCATAAATGTCCTCCAAGCTTGTTTTCTCTGATCTCATAGGTTTTTTTTTTTTAAGCGTGTTTAGGGTTTTCATAAGAATGTTTTATATTTTTTAGTGTTTTTTATTTATTTATTTATTTATTTTTTGGTTTTCTGGGTTTTAGTATTTAGTGTTTTCTTTTTTTAAAGATTTAAGTTTGTGTGTGTGTGTGTGTGTGTGTGTGTGTGTGTGCACATGTGTGTGTGTGTATGTGTATGTATATGTGTCTGTGTGTGTTCTTGAGTGTTTTTAACAAAATGTTTAAAGTTTTATGTTTGGGGTTTAAGTGTTTTAGGGTTGCCAGGCAATGGTGGCCATTGCCTTTTATTCTTGCAATAAGGAGGCAGATGCAGGTGGATTTTTGAGTTTGAGGCGAGCATGCTCTTCAGAGGGTGCTCTAGGATAGCGAGAGATACACAGAGAAACCCAGTCTACAAAGAGTCAAAAACTCAGAAACTCATTAGAAAGAGAAAAATAATGAAATAAAAAGAGTTTTAGAGTCAATCTGAGGTTTTTGTTTTTTTGTTTTTTTAAGAATTTTAGGAATTTCTTTAAGGGTATTTAGAACAGTGTTTTAGTGGTATTTTGGTTTCTTTGTTGTTTTGTTTGTTTTGTTTTGTTTTCTTTTCTTTTCTTTTTCAGGATTATAGTATATTTATAGATTTTTTTTAAGGTTCTATTATCTTTTTGGGTTTTTTTTTTTTGCTATTTTGGGTTTTTTTTTTTTTTTGAAGGAAGGAAAGAAGGAAGGAAGAACTTTTTTGAAATTTTTGGCTTCGTGTGTTTAGTATTATTATTTTTTTTTATTTCTCCTTTTTTTGTTTCCATTTTTTATTAGGTATTTAGCTCATTTACATTTCCAATGCTATACCAAAAGTCCCCCATATCCACCCACCCCTACTCCCCTGCCCACCCACTCCCCCTTTTTGGCCCTGGTGTTCCCCTGTACTGGGGCATATAAAGTTTGCAAGTCCAAAGGGTCTCTCTTTCCAGTGATGGCCGACTAGGCCATTTTTTGATATATATGCAGCTAGAGTCAAGAGCTCCGGGGTACTGGTTAGTTCATAATGTTGTTCCACCTATAGGGTTGCAGATCCCTTTAGCTCCTTGGCTACTTTCTCTATTTCATCCATTGGGAGTCCTATGATCCATCCATTAGCTGACTGTGAGCATCCACTTCTGTGTTTGCTAGGCTCCGGCATAGTCTCACAAGAGACAGCTACATCTGGGTCCTTTCAATAAAATCTTGCTAGTGTATGCAATGGTGTCAGCGTTTGGATGCTGATTATGGGGTGGATCCCTGGATATGGCAGTCTCTACATGGTCCATCCTTTCATCTCAGCTCCAAACTTTGTCTCTGTAACTCCTTCCATGGGTGTTTTGTTCCCAAATCTAAGGAGGGGCATAGTGTCCACACTTCAGTCTTCATTCATCTTGAGTTTCATGTGTTTAGCAAATTATATCTTATATCTTGGGTATCCTAGGTTTGGGGCTAATATCCACTTATCAGTGAGTACATATTGTGTGAGTTTCTTTGTAAATGTGTTACCTCACTCAGGATGATGCCCTCCAGGTCCATCCATTTGGCTAGGAATTTCATAAATTCATTCTTTTTAATAGCTGAGTAGTACTCCATTGTGTAGATGTACCACATTTTCTGTATCCATTCCTCTGTTGAGGGGCATCTGGGTTCCTTCCAGCTTCTGGCTATTATAAATAAGGCTGCTATGAACATAGTGGAGCATGTGTCCTTCTTACCAGTTGGGGCATCTTCTGGATATATGCCCAGGAGCGGTATTGCTGGATCCTCCGGTAGTACTATGTCCAGTTTTCTGAGGAACCGCCAGACTGATTTCCACAGTGGTTGTACAAGCCTGCACTCCCACCAACAATGGAGGAGTATTCCTCTTTCTCCACATCCACGCCAGCATCTGCTGTCACCTGAATTTTTGATCTTAGCCATTCTGACTGGTGTGAGGTGGAATCTCAGGGTTGTTTTGATTTGCATTTCCCTGATGATTAAGGATGTTGTACATTTTTTCAGGTGCTTCTCTGCCATTCGGTATTCCTCAGGTGAGAATTCTTTGTTCAGTTCTGAGTCCCATTTTTTAATGGGGTTATTTGATTTTCTGAAGTCCACCTTCTTGTGTTCTTTATATATGTTGGATATTAGTCCCCTATCTGATTTAGGATAGGTAAAGATCCTTTCCCAATCTGTTGGTGGTCTTTTTGTCTTATTGACGGTGTCTTTTGCCTTGCAGAAACTTTGGAGTTTAATTAGGTCCCATTTGTCAATTCTCGATCTTACAGCACAAGCCATTGCTGTTCTGTTCAGGAATTTTTCCCCTGTGCCCATATCTTCAAGGCTTTTCCCCACTTTCTCCTCTATAAATTTCAGTGTCTCTGGTTTTATGTGAAGTTCCTTGATCCACTTAGATTTGACCTTAGTACAAGGAGATAAGTATGGATCGATTCGCATTCTTCTACACGGTAACAACCAGTTGTGCCAGCACCAATTGTTGAAAATGCTGTCTTTCTTCCACTGGATGGTTATAGCTCCCTTGTCGAAGATCAAGTGACCATAGGTGTGTGGGTTCATTTCTGACTCTTCAATTCTTTCCCATTGGTCTACTTGTCTGTCTCTATACCAGTACCATGCAGTTTTTATCACAATTGCTCTACAGTAAAGCTTTAGGTCTGGCATGGTGATTCCGCCAGAAGTTCTTTTATCCTTGAGAAGACTTTTTGCTATCCTAGGTTTTTTGTTATTCCAGATGAATTTGCAAATTGCTCCTTCCAATTCGTTGAAGAATTGAGTTGGAATTTTGATGGGGATTGCATTGAATCTGTAGATTGCTTTTGGCAAGATAGCCATTTTTACAATTTTGATCCTGCCAATCCATGAGCATGGGAGATCTTTCCATCTTCTGAGATCTTCCTTAATTTCTTTCTTCAGAGATTTGAAGTTTTTATCATACAGATCTTTCACTTCCTTAGTTAGAGTCACGCCAAGATATTTTATATTATTTGTGACTATTGAGAAGGGTGTTGTTTCACTAATTTCTTTCTCAGCCTGTTTATTCTTTGTATAGAGAAAAGCCATTGACTTGTTTGAGTTTATTTTATATCCAGCTACTTCACCGAAGCCGTTTATCAGGTTTAGGAGTTCTCTGGTCGAATTTTTAGGGTCACTTATATATACTATCATATCATCTGCAAAAAGTGATATTTTGACTTCCTCTTTTCAAATTTGTATCCCCTTGATCTCCTTTTGTTGTCGAATTGCTCTGGCTAATACTTCAAGTACTATGTTGAAAAGGTAGGGAGAAAGTGGGCAGCCTTGTCTAGTCCCTGATTTTAGTGGCATTGCTTCCAGCTTTTCTCCATTTACTTTGATGTTGGCTACTGGTTTGGTGTAGATTGCTTTTATCATGTTTAGGTATGGGCCTTGAATTCCTGATCTTTCCAAACTTTTATCATGAATGGGTGTTGGATCTTGTCAAATGCTTTTTCTGCATCTAACGAGATGATCATGTGGTTTTTGTCTTTGTGTTTGTTTATATAATGGATTACATTGATGGATTTTCGTATATTAAACCATCCCTGCATCCCTGGAATAAAACCTACTTGGTCAGGACGGATGATTGCTTTAATGTGTTCTTGGATTCGGTTAGCAAGAATTTTATTGAGGGTTTTTGCATCGATATTCATAAGAGAAATTGGTCTGAAGTTCTCTATCTTTGTTGGATCTTTCTGTGGTTTAGGTATCAGAGTAATAGTGGCTTCATAAAATGAGTTGGGTAGAGTACCTTCTACTTCTATTTTGTTAAATAGTTTGTGCAGAACTGGAATTAGATCTTCTTTGAAGGTCTGATATAACTCTGCACTAAACCCATCTGGTCCTGGGCTTTTTTTGGTTGGGAGACTATTAATAACTGCTTCTATTTCTTTAGGTGATATGGGACTGTTTAGATGGTCTACTTGATCCTGATTCAACTTTGGTACCTTGTATCTGTCCAGAAATTTGTCCATTTCGTCCAGGTTTTCCAGTTTTGTTGAGTATAGCCTTTTGTAGAAGGATCTGATGGTGTTTTGGATTTCTTCAGGATCTGTTGTTATGTCTCCCTTTTCATTTCTGATTTTTTTAATTAGGATTTTTGTCCCTGTGCCCTTTAGTGAGTCTAGCTAAGGGTTTATCTATCTTGTCGATTTTCTCAAAGAACCAACTCCTCGTTTGGTTAATTCTTTGAATAGTTCTTCTTGTTTCCACTTGGTTGATTTCACCCCTGAGTTTGATTATTTCCTGCTGTCTACTCCTCTTGGGTGAATTTGCTTCCTTTTTTTCTAGGGCTTTTAGATGTGTTGTCAAGCTGCTAGTATGTGCTGTCTCCCGTTTCTTCTTGGAGGCACTCAGAGCTATGAGTTTCCCTCTTAGAAATGCTTTCAATGTTTCCCATAGGTTTGGGTATTTTGTGGCTTCATTTTCATTAAACTCTAAAAAGTCTTTAATTTCTTTCTTTATTACTTCCTTGACCAAGGTTTCATTGAGAAGAGTGTTATTCAGTTTCCACGTGAATGTTGGCTTTCCATTATTTATGTTGTTATTGAAGATCAGTCTTAGGCCATGATGGTTTGATAGGATACATGGGACAATTTCAATATTTTTGTATCTATTGAGGCCTGTTTTGTGACCAATTATATGGTCAATTTTGGAGAAGGTCCCGTGAGGTGCTGAGAAGAAGGTATATCTTTTAGGATATTTTATCATTTTAGGATAAAATGTTCTGTAGATATCTGTCAGGTCCATTTGTTTCATAACTTCTGTTAGTTTCACTGTGTCTCTGTTTAGTTTCTGTTTCCACGATCTGTCCTTTGAAGAAAGTGGTGTGTTGAAGTCTCCCGCTATTATTGTGTGAGTGCAATGTATGCTTTGAGCTTTACTAAAGTGTCTCTAATGAATGTGGCTGCCCTTGCATTTGGTGCGTGGATATTCAGAATTGAGAGTTCCTCTTGGAGGATTTTACCTTTGATGAGTATGAAGTGTCCCTCCTTGTCTTTTTTGATAACTTTGGGTTGGAAGTCGATTTTATCTGATATTAAAATGGCTACTCCAGCTTGTTTCTTCAGTCCATTTGCTTGGAAAATTGTTTTCCAGCCTTTCACTCTGAGGTAGTGTCTGTCTTTTTCCCTGAGATGGGTTTCCTGTAAGCAGCAGAATGTTGGGTCCTGTTTGTGTAGCCAGTCTGTTAGTCTATGTCTTTTTATTGGGGAATTGAGTCCATTGATATTAAGAGATATTAAGGAAAAGTAATTGTTGCTTCCTTTTATTTTTGTTGTTAGAGTTGGCATTCTGTTCTTGTGGCTATCTTCTTTTTGGTTTGTTGAATGATTACTTTCTTGGTTGGTCTAGGGCGTGATTTCCGTCCTTGTATTGCTTCTTTTCTGTTATTATCCTTTGAAGCGCTGGATTTGTGGAAAGATATTGTGTGAATTTGTTTTTGTCGTGGAATACTTTGGTTTCTCCATCTATGGTAATTGAGAGTTTGGCCGGGTATAGTACCCTGGGCTGGCATTTGTGTTCTCTTAGTGTCTGTATAACATCTGTCCAGGCTCTTCTGGCTTTCATAGTCTCTGGTGAAAAGTCTGGTGTAATTCTGATAGGCCTTCCTTTATATGTTACTTGACCTTTCTCCCTTACTGCTTTTAATATTCTCTCTTTATTTAGTGCATTTTTTGTTCTGATTATTATGTGTCGGGAGGAATTTCTTTTCTGGTCCAGTCTATTTGGAGTTCTGTAGGCTTCTTGTATGATCGTGGGCATCTCTTTTTTTATGTTTGGGAAGTTTTCTTCTATTATTTTGTTGAAGATATTAGCTGGCCCTTTAAGTAGAAAATCTTCATTCTCATCAATTCCTATTATCCGTAGGTTTGGTCTTCTCATTGTGTCCTGCATTACCTGGATGTTTTGAGTTAGGATCCTTTTGCATTTTATATTTTCTTTGACTGTTGTGTCGATGTTCTCTATGAAATCTTCTGCACCTGAGATTCTCTCTTCCATTTCTTGTATTTTGTTGCTGATGCTCGCATCTATGGTTCCAGATCTCTTTCCTAGGGTTTCTATCTTTTGCGTTGCCTCACTTTGGGTTTTCTTTATTGTGTCTACTTCCCCTTTTAGTTCTAGTATGGTTTTGTTCATTTCCATCACCTGTTTGGATGTGTTTTCCTGTTTTTCTTTAATGATTTCTACCTGTTTGGCTGAGTTTTTCTGCTTTTCTTTAAGGGCCTGTAACTCTTTAGCAGTGCTCTCCTGTAATTCTTTAAGTGACTTATGAAAGTCCTTCTTGATGTCCTCTATCATCATTATGAGAAATGTTTTTAAATCTGGGTCTAGATTTTCGGTTGTGTTGGGGTGCCCAGGACTAGGTGGGGTGGGAGTGCTGCGTTCTGATGATGGTGAGTGGTCTTGATTTCTGTTAGTAGGATTCTTATGTTTGCCTTTCGCCATCTGGTCATCTCTGAAGCTAGCTGTTTTAGTTGTTTTAGTTGCTTTAGTTGTTTAGTTTAGTTTAAGAGCTTGTTCTTCAGGTGACTTTGTTAGCCTCTATAAGCAGACCTGGAGGGTAGCACTCTCCTTAGTTTCAGTGGGCAGAGTATTCTCTGCAGGCAAGCTCTCTTCTTGCAGGGCAGGTACCCAGATATCTGGTGTTCAAACCAGACTCCTGGCAGAAGTTGTGTTCCACTCACTAGAGGTCTTAGGATCTCGTGTGGAATCCTGTGTGAGCCCTTGCGGGTGTCAGGCGACTCCGCTGGCAAGGTAGCCCGGGGCTCGAGTGGAGTGGAAGGTGTTTGTGCCCCAGATCAAGCCCGGGTAGCCTGCTTCCCTATGTACTGCAGTCTCAGGTTCCGTGCGATTGGATTGGGGCAGGCGCTGTGTTCCACTCACCAGAGGTCTTAGGATCCCATGGGGAGTCCCGTGTGGGCCCTTGCGGGTGTTGGGCAAGACTCTGCTGGCAAGGTAGCTCGGGGCTTGAGTAGAGCAGAAGGGACTTGTGCCCCAGATCAGGCCCGGGTAGCCTGCTTCCCTATGTAAAGCAGTCTCAGGTTCCGCATGATTGGATTGGGGCAGGCGCTGTGTTCCACTCACCAGAGGTCTTAGGATCCCGTGGGGAGTCCCGTGTGGGCTCTTGTGGGTGTTGGGCAAGACTCTGCTGGCAAGGTAGCCCGGGGCTCGAGTGGAGCTGAAGGGGCTTGTGCCCCAGATCAGCTATTATTTTTTTTTTAATTTAAGGTTTTTTAAAGCGTTTTCAGAAGTGTGTTTTAGAGTTATTTTTTTTATGTTTACAAGGTTTTAGAGTATTTTTATTGTTTTTTTTAAAGTATGATAGAGTGTTTTTGGTCTTTTTTGTTTTTTGTCTTTTTTTAACTTTAGGGTTATTTTTCAGGGTCTGAGTGTGTATGTGTGTGTGTGTTCTTGAGTATTTTTCAAAAAAAATAAGTTTTTTTGTATTTTGTTGTTTTGTGGTTTACAAATTTTAGGGTTGCATGTCAGTGGTGACCCAGGCCTTTTATCCCAGCACTTTAGAAGCAGAGGTCTTGGATTTCTGAGTTCTCGGCCATGCTAGTCTACAAAGTGAGTTCTAGTACAGCCAGGGATGCATAGAAAAACCCTATCTCCGAAAACTCAAAACAAAAGAAAACAACATAACATAACGGAGCACAACACAACACAACACAAAACAAAAAACAAAACAAAAGAAAAAAGAGGCTCATTGTCATTATGGATTCTTGAATATATATATGTATATATATATTAGAATGTTAGGGTTTTTTTTTAAGGGTTTTGTAGAGTTCTTAGAACAGTGTTTTAGAGATTTTTGGTTTTAATGGTTTTAATATACGTGTAGTTTTTTGGGGGGGTTATTAATAATTTTAGGGTTTTTAATTGATTTTTGTTTCCTATTAGACTTTAGTTTATTATTATTATTATTATTATTATTATTATTATTATTATTATTTAGGGTTTCACAGTTTTATTTAGTTGTGAGTGTGTGTATGTGTGTGTGTGTGTGTGTATGTGTGTGTGTGTGTGTGTGTGTGTGTGAATGTGTTTGTTATTGAATTTTTTTTAAAATTTTTCGGGTTATATATTTTGGGGGATTAAGAGTTTATTGTGTTCCATGGTTTTAATGCCACACTTAGGGGGCAGAGGTAGGTAGATTTCTGTGTTCAAGCCCAGCATGTTCTGTAGAGTGATTACCAGCACAGACAGGGAATACACAGAGAAACATACTCTACAATAACTCATAAAGAAGAGAAAGAAAGAAAGAAAGAAAGAAGAAAGAAAGAAAAAAGAAAGGAAGAAGAGAGATAGAACAGAAAGAAAGAAAGAAAGAAAGAAAGAGAGAAAGAAAGGAAGAAAGAAAGGAAGAAAGAAAGAAAGAATTATTGTATGAGAGAGATAAGAACAAATTGATCCTTTATAGCAGTAAATTTCAGTCTCCCAGTAAGAAAAACCGGCTGGAAAAAATTACCTTGCTTGCATACACCTTATTTATCTATAACAGTTTTTTAGTTAGAAATCTGTGTGGATTCTTGGTAATAATATGGGATTTTAAACCATAATTTATAAACAGCTCATCATAGAAGTATATTGAGAAGATGCTTTTCTTTCTATATACTCATAATTATCCACTAGAAGAAAGTTGAAAGTAACCACAGTTTAATTGTTATACTACTTGAAAAGTTGTGCAGATATATATAATCAGTGTGAGAAAAATAATGTTGGCGCTTTGCTCCATGCACCAAATGTGAGTATATATGTAAAGTGGTTGAAGCTTTGCACTGTCCAAAAAGTGTGTGTGTGTGTGTGTATGCGTGTGTGTGTGCACGCACGAGTGTGTTTTTGTGTGTTTCAGTGTCTCTATGTGCCTGTGTGTGTATGTGTATAAGATTGTTTGTGCTTCTTAAAGCCTTGCTTCTTCCACCATGTGTGTAAATGTGTCTGCTTTATATACTACCTATCCCACATCCCCTACTTGGATCACTAAACACACTATCACAGGTAGTCTTGGACAGACAAACAGACAATAAACAGACAAAAGCATACTGGGCATGGCTTAAGCATGTATGAGACCTCCCACCACCTCCAACATGGAAACACCTAGTCCAACAAGTTTACACATCCTAATACTGCCTATGGGCTTAAGGGAAACAATTGCATTAAAATTACCACACCCACCTATGTACAGGCATACTATATTCATGCATTAGAGATAAACAGAGAAGAGGGTTAGAGAGAAAGAAAGAGAGAGATATGTACGTGATAGAGAACTAGGTGCATATATATATCTACATAAATACAGTCAATCATTAATTCATACATACATATATATATATATATACATGTACATCATATACAGATACAGATACATATACACACACACACATACATACATACATACATACACACACACAGAGATGATGAATAGATAGACAATTAGATGTGATATTAATCTATACGCTAGAGACATGGTGCAAATTACTTCACACACACACACACACACACACACACCCTGAACATAGTTTACAATCCTCAGTTAAGACATAAAGATTGGACATTCAAACTACAAAGTCATCTACAAACTCACCCAGAAAACTTACAATATTCATTTGGTGTGCATAGGTTTGATTAATATGTAGGTTTTACTTTGTTTCTGTATATTATGAGAGATTAATCTCTAAAAACTATTTCTCAAGCTTGTTCATTAATTCATTTATTACTGTGTACAACCTGATACATATAATCCACTAGATTGCAATGTTATAGAAGATATTTATTGTGCTGGACATATACTGATATACCCCTCAGCTCCAAAATATATCTTTTAAAGACACATGGTAAGAAATGATCTTCCAAATGACCTCACATGAAACTGTCATCTGGTGGAAAACAACACAGCATAGGAAGCAATTTACACATAAAGTATATAGTCATGTGAATATTTGTGACAGTGATTACAATTGTAAAGTAGAATTGCATATTGGTATGTCTTTGGAACAATAAGAATAATTATATATGTACATTGTATTTTCCCAAAAGAGTAGGAAATGTGACACATTTAGGCAGTGGGATGCTGGTTTTCAATGCCAGGATATGACTAAAATAATAACAAACTAATAACAGGTCCTCTTCTAAACTTAAATAAAACAGCAACAGCAACAAGAAGAAGAGAACAGCAATCAAAAGTAACAACATCATCTGTGTCATCTTCATTAGGATGTGCAGCAATCTGAACAACCTTGCAAAAATGTGGGTAGATGTCTAGTGCTTTGTCAGCCTGACAAGTTTGTGCTCAACAACCCATGTCTGTATACAAAAGTTGGGACCAATCCATTGATGATGAATGCCCTGAACATGAGTGCTAGATAAATGGCCTGAAGAAAATGAATGCTACTCCCCACTCTCCTTGTTGCTCTGGAGACTTCATAGCAGAGAGTACTAATTTTATATTGAAGAGCAGAAGAATGTCCAAAGCTTCATTGTGTACATTGTGTACATGTGAAGCCTCTTTGAGTGAAGTGTAAGACCTGCTAGATCAGAAGGTAAAATGAGAAGCAAATAAATAAATAAAGATACAAGTATAGAGACCCCATTTAATGAGAATGAGCTTTCTGAAGTATACTTGGACAGATGTGGAGTTTTAAGATCCAATCATTCAGAAATGGAATGTAGGCACTATTGATGGCCTTATTGTCATTTTGAGAAGTCCCCAAAACTAGTCAGAGATGTATGACTAATGGTAAGAGGTGAGTGGACAAAGTATATTGGGAAGAAATGAGACCCTATGAGCCATGAAATATAATTAAGACCCCAAAGATCTGAAGGGAAAAACATGAAGGCCTCTTTGGAAAAAAATTGGAAATCTAAAACCCCTTTGTACAGGCAAACTAACATGTTTGAATGGGTAGAGTTTAAATTTGTATGCTCTTTCTTTGACATGAGATCAAAGTCCCAGCCTACCTCATGCAATGGAGTACATTCCACGTACTTTCTAACAGCTGGCAACTCCTCATCAGGGACTAGAGCATCTCTTCACTGTAGTAAATGTGGTGCTGGATAAGGAAGCACTCGGAGCCTTCATCAAAAATCCTGGCTGACAGTTCCACACTGGTTCTCCTCCTCAGGCATATGTTCATCTGCTGGGTCTAGATATTAATGGTGAGGAACACATCGTTTTAGTTTCTGCTTTGAGGCAATGAGCTTTTGTTCTGGGCTGTACTTCTTAAGGTTGGGCTTGGGTAATTTAAGCTTTGGTGGCCTGGATGTTTTCTTGGGACTTAAAATTGGGGGGTCGGAGGTGACTAGGTCTTTGAATCAGAAGAGGACAATGCAAGCTCTTCCTTAGTCAGAAAGGCATATTTGAAGACCACTTGGTGAAAATGAGATCCAGTAGATTGGAATCCCTTTGTTCAAAACAAAAGGATCTGAGGCCCAACTAAATAGACTTAGTTAATCTATTCCTACAGGGGCAAATTTAGAAAGTCTGAGAACCCTTTGGATATTGATGGACTGTAGTTCTCTCTTAGAACAGGGGTCAGCGGTGGTGGATCCTTTTGTGAGAAGGGGATTATTTCAGGTATAGTCTAAAAGCCACTACAGCAAAAGACGGTGTTTGGAACACTTTGGGTAAGGGAAGACATTGACTATCCCTATTTGCAGAAGAAGAAATGTTTCTTACCCTCGCAGGATTGTTAATAGATAAGATTTTTTTTAAATAGAAGGATTGAGAAAGGAGCTTCACAGGATTTTATGTAATAGTCTTATTTTCTCTTATTCTCATGTCTGCAGCAATGTTGAGCAGAAAATGAACACTGATTGATATCATGAGAATTGTAGGATATTCCAGGTACTTTTTTTTTATCAGCTCCAAACTTGAAATTACAATCTAGAATACACATCATCTGAATGTCCATGGTAGGCATGACAACAATCTTAGAATACTTCTAGAGGGTGTATTGTAGTACTCCCAGGTTTAGAGTATTCCTCAGTTATATGTCCATCCACACATTCCTGTTCATGGAATACAGAACATCTCTGTCAACGTGATCACAACAAAAACAGTAATCTAATTTACCGTTATCTTGATACTCTTCTTTTTGGGATACCAGCCCAGAGTGTTATGAAATCTCTTAGGTCAGGACAGTGCTTCCCAGGCCACGGAAGTTAGAAGTTATAGGTAGGACATCCAATGGGAGGACGATGAATCTGGGGAATTTTCTCAATCACACCAACCATGTCTGGAGAACTCTGTTGTGGATGTTGAAATCTTCCTATGTAAGACAGGGAAAGAGATTGGGCAAGTTGGCCCAGAAGTAGGACTGTTGTGCCCTTCACCAAAGAGACAATATGGCAAACTTCATGGGAATAAGGGAGTTGAAACATTCTGGTCTTAAGCAGCATTTCTGTGAAACTTTGCAAAAGTGAAATTCTATGTCTACTTGTCAGAGGAGTAAAATCTTTGGGTATTTTCAATAAATATTAAAGACTATTTAACACTGGAGAATATGTGTATAACTTCTGTAGCAGTGGAAGTTCCAGTATTGCTTGATCAGCTTCCAATTCTTTTTTTTTTCTTCTTTTTTTTTCAAAATTTAGAATATCCACATATTTTATGTTCTGTTTATATGGCAAGAAACAATTGTTCCAGTATCCCAATAGGTTGTATGTATATTTTTGGGCTATGAAAGCTTTGGTCAGATAATATAAGAGCAAGACTCCTTTCTTTAGTAGAGGAATATCTAAGATTATTTTTAGCAGGAAGACATTTGGAAGTAATACTATACAGTTGGAATAGAGCAGGCACACATAATCAATAGGAGAAGATCTATTGATACCTTATAAGAGAGGGTAGGTATGTATCCACCGTTGAAGAAATGGAAATACTTTAGTTCAATGTGGGTATTAGGAGAAGTCTTTGTTGCCCACTAGACAGAGGGGGAAGAGGAAATATTTATGAGTAGATGTAGAGTGTCTGAGGCTCCCATATGCAGATGGAGAGGTTCTGAAACCTTGGTATGACAGGAGGACATTTACAGATATCTTTTATAGAAAGCATGAATTTGAGAACCCCTGGAACAAAAAGAATCATTCTGATGTCACTTTCAAAAGAGAAGTTCAATGAGAGAAACATTTAAATGAAAAATGTTAACTCTCTGTCAGATAGAGAATAATTTGTAATCCTTCCTGGTCAGAAAGGGTAATTATTGAAGACCTTTTTTTGGACTACAAGTGGAGTTTGGGGCCTGGGGCATGTTGAGATGATCTCAAGCCCTATCAGTCTTACAAGAAAGATATTGGACTCTCTTGTATACAGAGGGTGCATTTTATAAACAATGGACAGAAATTGGTGGTCTAAGCTTTGATGATTAGAATTAGAAGATTAAAGCCGAATTAGAGTCTGCTTAAAGTCCAAAACCTCTTTTAGGATAAGAGACCTAGGGTACCTTAATCTGGAGCGGTAGGACCGCTTCACAGCATAAAATATTATCATCTTCAGATACACAGTGGTAGGCCTGGCAGCAATACAAGCATTATGAATCAGCCATTATTGTCAGTCTCTAAGTTCTCTTGAAGTTTATCATCAGTTATATGGGTGTGTGCATGAAGGATAGTATGAAGGATAGATGACCTAATATTCACGCTCTGTTAATGCAGGGCAGAATTAAGTGAAGTCCCTTTGGTCACACATATAATTTCCTAGAGGCCATGTTTGCAGGGTAAAGATCTAAAACTCATGATTGGAGTCTTATATTGGACAATTTGTATGTCGGGATGTTCTTAGGATACTTTGATCTTTTTCCCCTTGTGAAAAATGAATACTCTGATATTACAATAGTAAACTCCAGTCATTATTATAAATGATATTGCATAGAAATTGAAGGTTTTTGATATTGTTGGTAACAGCACTAGGTCATAAAGGACACCTATCCCAAGTGAAATGCTGATGACCCATCATCCAAAGGTAATGATGTGATATACCTGGAAAACAAGTACACTTTGAGTAGGATGTATTCATAACTGCAACTTCTGTGGCCATTCTGGCCTGTTTTGCTTAAAAAGTAAGTACCTGGTGCTGGAGAGATGTTTCAGTGGTTAAGAGCACTGATTTCCAGTGGTCTTGAGTTCAAAACTATCTGTAATTGTATCCAGTACCCTCTTCTAATGTGCAAGCACACATGCATATAAAACATTAAGTGTATAATAAATAAAAAAAATACATACAGATATAAATAATTACTTAAAAAAGGAAGGAAGGAAGGAAGAGAAAGAAATAAAGGAGTGAAGAAAGAGAGTAAGTGAGAAAAAAGTAAGGAAAGAAAGAAAGAAGGATGGAAGGAGGAACGAAGGAAGTAAGGAATGATGGAAGGAAGGAAAGGAGACAGGGAGGGAGAGATGTACCTGTGGCTACAGAGTGAACAGAATGGTAGTGCATGGTTTGCTTCCATCTAGTCTTTCCAGCTTTCATTATCCATATTTTGAATGTACTGTTGGGAAGAATACAATGAGCAATCAGCAGACTCTTCCAACAGGGTGAGTGGTTGTCTGACCTGAGGTTGTATTGGTCTGTACATATCTATAACTGAGAGACAGGAGCACAGCATTTCTGACAACCACCTGTAGGATGGTTGTATGTATATAATTTTTCCTTTCTATGTTCTGCCCTGCTTCCTACACTCAGAAACTTGTGAGAGCCCACTGTGAAGTTGCAATTGTGTTTGCCTGGCAATCTTGGTCATAGAGATTGGCACTGAGTTAATATGAGTTTAGGTCAAGCTTAAGTTGCCCTTTGAATGAAGTCATACTCTTGTGCATCCCAAGACACTATATCTGAAGCTTCTATGACTACAGGTGGAATGAATGAGACCCTCTTGGCCATAGGAACCAAATCTGAGGTCTCTGTCATTTTTCCATGGCACATACACCCTTGGCCAGCAATAGGATATCTATGATTCTTGTGGTTGAAAGAGGAAATAATAGCCCCCTTTTATACTACAATGAACTACATGTGAGTAGACATTATTCTATCATTTTCAGAGGTAATGGAATAAGTCTTACTTCTTCTGGGGCATTTCTTTTATTAGATTTTTTCTTTATTTATATTTCAAAAGCTATCCACATTCTGAGGTCTCCCTCTGAAAATCTGCTATGCCCTCCTTCTCCCACTGCTCCACTACCAGCCTATTACTTCTTCCTGGCCCTGGCATTGCCCTATACTATGGCATACAGCCTTCACTGTACCAAGGGCTTCTCCTCCCATTGATGACCTACAAGGCCATCCTTTGCTACATATATAGCTAGAGTCACAAGTTCCACTATGTGTTTTCTTTGATTGGTGATATAGTTCCATGGAGAGCTGAGGTTACTGGTAAGGTCATATTAAGGTTCTTCCTATGGGGCTCCAGTTCCTTTCAGCTCCCTGGGTATTTTTCTGGCTATTTCATTGGGGTCTGTGTGCTTTGTTCAATGGATGACTGTGAGCATCCACTTCTGTATTTGCCAGGCACTGGTCTGGGGCATCTTTTGTCATAAGAGAAATGACTAAGTCCACCTTTCAAAGAAACTGAAAGGCAGAAAGGTTGATGGTATTTCCACTAAATGGGTACTTTAGATCATTTTGGGGAACAGAGAAGGTCTGTAGGAGCCTTAGTCATAGGAGGCAGGTCTGACACACTCTTCAGTGAAAAAAAAAAGACTGAGCTAACTTGGGAAGAGAGGAAGTACTGGGCACTTAGGAATAAGAGAAAATGATGAGGCCTGGTTGTACAATGGTATGCATTAGAAAATCGTTGAGGAGAGGGTTATTGCTATGCAACATCCTGTTGCACATGAATGTCCCTCTTACCTTGTTCAGTAAAGGAAGTTCCTCCACTGCTGTTGAACTTTCAACTCTTTCTTAGTTGATAAAAGTTCCACATCGTGTTTTTAGTCTGGGGGAGTTCAAACAACAACCCAAGCGTTTTAAACCAGCCTAAATTTCTGTCCATGGCTAGGTTAACTCCTTCATTTTATCATAATATGTACATATGTGGACAACAACTATTCAATTTGATTGCAGAGCATAGCATAGCATATGATCCAATCAATAATTCTATACATAGTGCCTGGGATGATAAAACAGAGAGCAACAATATATTTCCCTCGCCATCCTTATAAAAGGTGAAAAGCTTAAGTCTTTCTTATTTAGAGAATAAACATTTGATATACTTCAAACTCATAAGAGAATGCTTGAGGATTCAACAGAGCATATCTAATTTCACATTTAGTATAAAGGAAATTTTGACCTTCCTTTGGTCAAATACAGGAGTTAATGTTCAACCTTGCAGATGTCACCAAGATCTAAGGCCATATTTGGGGGAAGGAAAAGACTGAGGCTCAATGAGCCTCACCCAGGTTAGTTCTCTTGGCTACTTCAAAAAGTAAGGAGTGCGAGAGGCATCTTAAGAATAGAAGAGTTCTGAGAACCTCTTCTCAGAATGAAACATTCTAAGACCACATTCAACAGAGGGGAAATCAAGAAAATCTTGGATCCTAAAGTAGAGGTCCCAAGTCTTATTTTCCAGGTAAGAAATATCCAGTTCAGTTATGGACATCATGGGAAGTTCCTAGACTCCACTGGGAACTGTAAGACTATTCAGACTCTTCCTCACTAGCTTCCAAGAAATTTCCCCATATACATACCCTGTGTAACAACATTGAGTGTCCAGGCAATGGTCACAACAATCTCCCAACGTGATAAGTAGTTATGTAAGAATTGATGTTTCCACAAGGCTGTTTTCAGCTGCACACATCTGTGAATAAAAGATAGTAATGGGGCATTTTGATGACCAATTTTGAGGCACAAGATATGGGAGACAATTTCAGTTTTTTTTTTTTTTTAATTTTCTGCCCTATCATCTAAAAGGGGAGAAATGTGAGATGACATTGTTCACATATGTGTTGTGTGGATATCTTGGACAAATGGGATATGTTTAAAGCAAACTTAGTTGATCGGGGTATTTGTGAGGCAAATCCAGTAGAGAATCTATGGTGGTTCTTTAATTGAACTGGTGGATCTGAAGTGTCCTAGTACAGAGGGTGGAGGTCTGAAACTCCCCTTCTACACAGAAGCTACTTCTGCGAGTCCTTTTATTAGAATTTGATTTCCCAAGGCCCCTTTTGCTGAAACTGAATGTTTAAAATCCACTTGGTAAATGGAAGTAGACAATAGACCCATACTCCTACTGAGAAGACAGGGAATGTTAGATGCCCTTTTATGTAGAATAAGTGGTATAATTCTCTTATGGTCTAAAAGCCTTTTAAGGAAATAAAGGCTCAAAGCTACATGGTAGGAATATTCAATGTAAGGTATAATAATACATGTTTTGGGCCACACTTTGCTAATAGGTTCTAGGGCAGTGTTAGTTCTAGGAGAGTTCTGACATTCTATTCAGTGTAGTGAGAAAAAGTAAGTTAACATTGGAAAATATGAGCCCCATGTTGGAAAGGAAATCTCTGAAGCCCTACTGCAAGAGGAGTACAGAAACTACTTGAGGCCGACTGTGATGTTGCCATATAAACTTCGGTCCAAGGTAAAGGTATCTGGTACCTTATACAGTGGAGTATGTTTCCAGCAATGATTACCAATTTTCAATTAATTTTCAGAGATTTTTTTTATTTTTATTTTTTTATTTTCATAGTTTGTGTTCATTCAGGAGAGACAAGGAAGCAACATATTCCTTCTTACAAAGACTTTCGATGACTGTTGCTGGCTAGGATACTTCTTTAACTTTGTTCATTATCCAGATGTAAGCAGAATTTATGAAGTTATTTCATTTCTATTGAATTGTGTGGAAACAGATGGCAAAGGTTCTTTGTTCCAGTTTGAAATTGGACTATGGGACTTCACACCAAAGTGAACTAGGGAACCTGTTTACAGAAGGAGTCACTTTTGGAAATTTGCCTGATAAGTTAGGGATAAAACTACTTTGAACATATATAGGAATATCATTTTTGAGAAGGAGAATATGTTGGGAGGATAAAGAAGATAAGAAAGATCCCAGAAACCCTCAGGAAAATGTTAATCTTTGGAATTGGAAGAAGATGTCGAAAACAGCTTATCAAGTGCAAACGAACTCACAATTCAGAATACAAATGTGTTCTGAGAAATTAAGGTGTGCTTGCCAACAATCAGAGCATTTTTCTTACAAATTGTTTGGTAATCTCTTACTCTATGTTCTCTGTAAAACAGCATGCCAGGCATAGCCAACAAAGAGGGAGCTGTTCCATTTCAAGTGACAGGCTTAAAAATAGAAGTTAGGTTATAGCTCATATTTTTACTGTCATGTCTCAGGACATCATTTCAGAGTTGTTTGACATCCCTTCTTTATTTGAGCATGCCTGGCCACACAGGAAACATGGGAAATTTTAGGAACTCGTAGAAGAATAGTCCTGAGGATTCTATTAAGAAAAGTAAATTTTCTGAGATATGCATGGTCAAGAGATGTTGAATTAAAGTTTCCACAAGCAAAAATAAACATCAACTTTAGTTTTCATATTAGTAGCTTTTCAGTAGGCTCCCTAAGCAACAGAATTTGTATTAAGACCTGTTCAAACTGAGGGGTGTGTCTATATTTCCCAATTCAAAGATAAAATGTAAGTTTCTTCCTTGTCAGAATATTTACGTCAAAGATTCTTCATTGAAAATTTTTTGAACCTAGAATTTACCTTGAACTGAAGGGAAAATCTCGGAACCATTAGTAAATATATTTAAGGTTCAGTCCATAATATCAGCAAGTTGTGTGGGATTCCTCGAACTAAAAGTATGTCCAAAACTCCTTTGGACATAGTGGTATAATCAGAGACTCCCTTTGATTCAAGGTAAGATCTGATGACTCCTTAATCAAAGACAGATGGAGTAAGTATTACTTGGGGAGAAAGGAGGTGCTGTTATCCTTGTAACAGGACAGATGATCAGAGTATGAAAATCTCCATAATAGTTTTTACAAAAAAATCGCATACCTTAACTCATAAGGTCCTGCTTTGCCACACGTAACAGTTCTTCACATTCTGGGGTATCCATATCTTTAACAGAATTAGCAAGACACCAAATATAGATACCATGATTCATGAAAAGCTTGAGCTACTCTCTTCAGCATGATTGCCTCCTAAGAATTATGTTCAACCACCAGAACTGTGTTAGAATGATCATTTCACACCGTGTCATGTGACTGAAGTCAAGGAAGAGGCATAGGGTTCCAGGATTGGCCTCCTTGACTTGATTTATCTGAAATGTGACCAGAGGGAGAAAAATGCTCCTTGTCAGAGGTAAAATATCTGTTCCTGAACAGAAATGATTTTTATGAGAGCCCATTGACTCAAAGGGGTGATTTTTAAGACCTCAATCATCACAGGAAGGGAAACACCATAACTGTGGAACCAAGTAAGTCCCTCGATCCTGTTGGACAGTAGGGGAGTATCACTTTTTACCTTCTGTAGAGGAGGTTGGACCAGGCACTCCTTAACTCCACATCTTCAGAGAACTCTAGAAAATTCTTATCCCTGAGGACTCTACTGCACACTTGACAGCACTCTGAGGTTTCTTCTGACAAGACTGCTCAAAGTCCCTGGATCTGTTTCCTATTTATACTTACAATAGGCCACACAAGTATGGGTGTTGAGGACAATTACCTTTATGATGAGCAACATAAAGAGAGATGTCCTTGTATCTAGGCTGAATTTTTTATTCATTGGCCATGGGACTTGAATCCAGACTTCTCTGAATTTATTGGTTGTGAAAGGTGTATCCCCTAAACAATAATTTCTGAGAGAGAATCTCTGGTCTATAATAGTTGAATGGTAGACCTGAGTCAGCCATGAACAAAGAATAAAACTCCTGTGAATTCTTGGTAACAAGGGTTCCGTTTTTAGCACACCAGAGCTGTATTTGAATGTATGAGACACACTCCTTACTCTCAAATGTCAGTTCTATACTTTCTTCATCAGAGGGCCATGTCTCAGACCCCTCCAGTGCAGACAGAGAAAGAACAAAGTGTTTTTATTGAAGGTCAGCAGACCCCTTTGTCATACCCTTAATGTCAGGGACTGCTATGTTTACAGGAAGTAAGGCTAAGGACTTCTTCAAAAGATAATCCAACTGGGTGTCAGCCCTCTTGAAATCATGGGATACTTTACTTTTAAGGGTGCGTGACTTGATGGAGTTCCTATTTCTGCTGGAAATATAAATTATACCAGTTCTAGTGGGGTACATCTGAAGCCCCCTGATGTGAATTCATCAAAGCTATTGCACGCTGATAGTAAAAGAGCCATATTTGTGGCCATATTAAGATATTGTTGAAATCTGAAGTCTTGCTTCTCATGTCATATATCTCCGGATATCTTCATTCATTGAGGACCAGATGACACCTTTGTTCTGAAGTGATAATTCTGAGGGCAATTAAAGAATGTCTGAAAATTTTGGTTCTCATGAGTCAATGCAGCCTACAACACTGGTGAGTTTCTAACATATTTGATGTAGAATGGGTACATCTGAACAACTGTTAGCTTATTGAAGGAAGTTGTGAGGCATATATATTCTATTTCATGTATATGTTTATACTGTCACTGCCTTCAAACACACCAGAAGGTGGCATCAGGTCCCACTACAGATGGCTGTGAGTCACCATGTGTTTTCTGGGATTTGAACTCAGGACCTATGCAAAAGCATTCTGTACTCTTACCTGCTGAGCTATCTCTGCAGCTCCAGCACATTGGTTCTAGACAGTTTAGTTTAAGGTCACTTAGGGAATTGGATAAAATCTGAGAATACCTGTTTCAGCATTTGCAGATCAGAAGTCACTTTGGTATACAGTAATTTGGAAGATCTGTGGTTCTTACGTTGTAAGTCTAAAAATTACTAGAGAAAAATATCTGTATTTGGATTACTGGTTTAGAGCAATTGCACCTCACATGTCCTTGAGCCATGGAGAGTTCATTACACCCCACTTCAAGCATAGGGGAATACATCGTAGGGTTCTCTGAAAGAAAAACAATTTGGAGGACCCTTTTAAAGAAGGAAAATATCGATTTATCCACAAATAACCTATTAAAAACACCATCCATTAGAGTTAGAAAGTCTCATACCACATTTGGGAAAGCAGAAATATCAAACACTCTTGTATCTTTTCAAGATAAAAGGTCAATTTTGGGAGGAAAGAAAGCCTGAATATTTCATTATCGAGGCTTCCTGGGAACCCAGAATATGAATATCATGCAGGCCATGCAACAGCATAATCAATTGGCAGTATGCTAGGAAGAACTTCCCAGCTATTTCTCCTGGTAAATCATCTGCCTACTTCTGTACATGGCAAGGCTTACTCATTTCTACTGGACAACATATAAGTATATGTCCTGGGTTTATGAAATTGCTGGCTACTCTTAGACTCTGGCCAATGAAGCACATGGGTCCAGATCCTTGGACTGAGGTAATGAGGTCAGAGGATCAGAATAAGGAACACTCTGTCCACCTTATATCAAGGGAATCAATTTGCCATGGATTACATCAGATCTAATTGGTCTAGGTCCTTAATGATCAGAAGAAGCACATACTATTCTACATGAGCTGTATATTATATACCAAACTCTTATGGCTACAAATTGTTAGATACTCTTAATCAGAAGGGAGGTTTGTTTGTACTTTTAGTCCAAGGGACATATGTGATGCTTCAATGTGCATCTGAAGCAGCTAGGAGTAGAAATTGTAAGATGTAGAGATGGTTGATGAGAAGTAAAAGTTCTAAACTCATGTTGCTCATAAGGGGCAAAGAAAGGGAAAAACAGGGCACCCTGTGGGTCAAAAAAAGAACTGAAAATGCCAGGGTAAAAGAGAGAAGTGCACTGGCCACCCTCTTGAGAAGGACTGCCTTACAGGATCCATTTGGCAAGCTGTAAAGTTCTGGTGTGTCCTTGGGTCAAAGGAGTAATTCAGGAGTGAGGATTAAGTCATAAGCTTCCTAGAGCATTTATGATATCTCTTTTTTCATAGAAAGCATCTGTGAAGCACATTTTTTTTAGATTGGGCATTTGAGAGCCTGCCTCTTTCAGGCTAAAGCATTCTGAGCCTTACTGAAAGAGGACACATAGCCAATGTCCCTTTGGTGAGAACTGGAAAGTCTGAGTTCACAATGCTCAGACTGATATGGTCTGACTTTCCCTTTTAGGGGAGAAGAAAGAACTATAGCTCCCCTTTTGCTCCGTGATCCTTTTGAAATTGATTTTGATATGATGTATATATTTGTGGCCTCCTAGGACAGAAGAGTCACAAAGGGACACCCAAATTCACATTGTTATGATTGTTTTCTCCCTGGGCAAGAGAGAGCAAGTATCATGTCCTGTGTTTGAGATATTACGTGTAATTACTTTGCATAACAGGGAATGAAGTGGCACCTCCATTTGGAATTCATGGATGTATGAATCCCACTAGGAAAATAGCCAATGCTGTGGGCTCCCATTTTTGTATTAATGGAAGTTATGTGTTTCTCTCTCTTTGGCAGTAGGAACATGTTTTGAGCACTACTTAGTAAAAATAGGGTGGTTGATATCCTCTTGGGGTGATGACAAGAATTTGACACCTCTATGGGGACTTTCTCCATCTGGAGATAACTCAATGCCTTCTTGTTCTGCAGGAGAAGTTTACAGGGCTATTTGGGTATTAGAGGCACTACTCTCTCTCCTCCTATTAGAAGTAGCATTTCAGAGAATCTCATGAGGAGACATGAAATGTCTGAGGCTCTCTTCATGAGGAATAGAGTGGTTTATGTGCACTTTTCTCTAGGCATGGATCATGGTTTGCCACTCTCATGTTCTGAATGGGAAGCTTGACTGTCCCATTGTTCAGAACGGTCCTTTTCTGATAAGATAAAATAGATTTGGATGGTCTGTATTCACCTTGGTATGGTGGAGGACTTCTGAGGCCCTCCTCATGAGATGGTGAGCATCCAAAGGCTCCTTTAGCAGTATCAGAAGTAGTGAGGGTTATGGTAGTCACAGTTTTAAGATTTGCAACTTTTTTTCTTAGATGTGCAAGATCTTACCAGCATTTTGGAATAGTGGCAGTGTTTCCAGCTAGCATCTTTTTAGAGGACAGGTTTCAGGCCTGCTTGATCTACAGAGGAAAACATTAGTCTTATTTTTTGCAGTATAGAATTTTTGGGACAACCCCTTGGATGAGGAGAATAACTGAGATCTTTCTTATAAGGAATGCTAGATGTGAAACTCAATTGTGAAGATTAAAAGGGGGAGATGCTTCTTGGAGGAGTAGAGGTAGGGCTGGATTCCTTTCAGCATACTTGGAAGATGTGAGGCTACCTTTGGCAGAAGAGATGCATTTTAAAACATCAAGTTCTGAGAGGCAGTATCTGATATCTCCTTCTGAAAATGAGACATGTTTCAATGTCCTTTGGTTAGAATTGGAAGTACTCGGGCTCTTCCTCTGATAAGAGTAACTATCTGGCCATCTTCATGAGAAGGGGTTGGAATTAAGTCCCTGTCTGTACAAAGTGACAGTCTGGGAAATTCTGTTGAAAAGGAAGTACCCACATTGTCTTTTCTAGATGGCATAGGTTCTAGAGTCCCCTTAGCTAGTTGAGAAAGTTCTAGATATTCCTGGGCTAATGTTGGTGTTCCAAGGATCCCTTGATCAGATACTAAAGAGCTCAGCACAGCTACATTGTGTTTCATAAGACACAGAGACCCTGGCACAGATAGAAAAGATTCTAGAGACCCTGCCACAGATTCTGAACTCTTAGAAACAGATTGGTTACCTGGCAGAGATTCTTCCAACTCTGGACTAAGTGTTGAAGAAACTGGTAATCTGGGAGAATTTTATGTGGCTGACAAAGATTCTATGATCTCTTGGGTGACAGATGCTATTTCCTCAGGGTTTTGCATACTTGGCATTGTTTCTAGTTTTTCCTTTGCAGAATTAGAAAGTCCCAGATCTTAGGATCAGATGGTGAATATCCTAAAGCCCCATTTTTCTAACAAGGTCCTGGAGACTCTTGGGATAACAAGGAAGTTTCTGAAGGCCGTTGGGCAGATGTTGATGTTCCTACTACACCATGACAAGACAGGGAATGTCTCTGAGTCAATACGACAGGTTGTGACACTCTCAAATATAATTGGACAGATAAAGGTGATCCTAGATGCACTATGGTAGATGCTGAAAATTCCAAAGCTCCTGGTGTAATATTTGCTATTCCTGGCTTGCGTTTTGTACAGGTGCAACCTTTAATATTCTCCTCTAAAGGACAGGCAAGGGCCTCCAGCTTTTTGAACAGATAACAAAGGTCCTGGATTCATGTGAACAGATAGGGACATTGTCAAAGGCTGTAGGGTAGATGATAGAGATCCTAGGGTTCCCTGTCCAGATAAAGAAATTGCCGTGGATCCTTTGGAAGAACCTGACATATCTGAAGCAGTTGGATCTGTTTTTTGTACCCTTTGTGGAGTATTCAAATACTCATTTGGTCCCTGGTATGAAGTCAAAGGCCCCTCTGTAGGTTTAGAGAGATCTAAAGGTTCTTCTGTGTAAGGAAAGGAATCAAAAGGATTAGGGAAAAAAGTAATGAAATACGTTGGGCAAAAATTGCAAGTGCCAGAAGTGAGTCATTGGATATCACATATCCTGAGATAGCTGTTGATTTTTTTTGTGCACCTGATGCAAATGAGGAATATTCTAGAGTCCCCTAGGAAGATGGCAAAGGTTCTACAGAGCCTTGTGCAGTTGCCAAAATACTCAGAGATTCTTGGTCAGATCTCAAAATCCTTGCAATATTTTGAGTAGGGTGGGTATATCACTGACACACTGAGGAATATGGTGAGTCTGCTACTGTGTAGTGTGTAGATGTGGACTGAGTTCCTATACATTGTTTATGTAAAGAAGGATTTGAGAGCTTTTGGGAAGTTGTAGATTGTTGTATATTTTTGTGGACATGTGGACAGATATAAGGTCCTCTTTGCAGAGAGAAAGGGACTCAAACTTTCATGAGAATAATCAGAAGATGCTGGAGTCACTTGTTAAGTGGAAAAAAGACCCAGAGGATTATTAGAACATTCAGAACATTGTGATGTATTCATCATTGCCTATGCTGAGATAGAAAGTTTCAGAGGTCCCTGGGCAGATTACAAAGGTTCTGGATTCCATTGGCCAAATGGGAAAGTCTCTGCATCTCCTTGGTACAATGTTATTGTCTACCAAGTTTTGGAGGTCATGGTGGCAAAGTTCCTAGAGCTGATGAAGTAGACAGAGAAGATGTTACATCTTCTCTCACTCTTTGAAAATGTCCTAAAATACTCTGTGATTCTTTATATTGTGACAATATCCCTGTGAAACCTGTTGAATTTTCTAGATTTCTTTGGTTGAAGAAAAAATAACTTTATATGCATAAAGTTCCCTCTTTGGCCCTGGAAATTTTTGGGGGCTTTTGAAAAGATGGAAAAGCTTCTAGAACCACTGTAGGAGGTACAAGATGCTCCTGAGAACCCAGTAGAGGTGGGCAATGTCCTACATCTGATGGTTAAGGACAAAAGTATTCTTGAGATTTCTGGAAAGGTAGGAAATGTCCAGTTTCCCTTGGGAAAGCTGGGGATTTTTGTGCAAAATTTTGGACAGTTGTCAAAAATTCATAACTGTCTGCAAAGAAGTTGGAGCATTCAAACTATCTTGAGCTTATGAAACATTTTGTGCAGTCCACTGTTTAGATGTGGGCAGTTTAGGAGACACTTAGGCAGAACAGAAATGTCCAAAAACCTCTTGGGAAGATGAAGAACCTACAGTTCCTTGTGAAGATGAAGAAATTTCCAGAAGCCTTTAATCAATTGACATAGATTCTGGTAGCACTTGAGTATTTTGCATAGACCCCAATAGTCTTGGGGTGGGAGGCAAAGTTCCCACAGTCTGCTTTACAGATATGTACTTTCCTACTGTGGCTTGTGCAGATAAACAATGCCCCCTCAGTGCCCTGAGAATACAAGGAAGACCCTAGAATCATGTCTTTAGTTTTAGTCACTTTCAGACTTCTTTCTTGCGATAGACAAGAATCCCACAGTTCCTTGCTCAAATCTCAAAGATGATGGTGGCACATGTAGTGATATAGTAAGATTCAGATGCAGTCCAGCACATCTGGAGCTGTCTGAAGTCCCTCAGAAAGATGGAGAATATTCATTTGTTTCTGATTCTGCTGGAGAAAAAGCTGAATGCAGTAGAGCCCCTTCAGCAGGTCCTGAGTGATGTGTCATTGCCTGGGCTAAGATGGAATGTGTCAGGCCCCCTGGATTGATTGCGAATATACTTGATTCTCTGGACCAGATGGGAATATTTCTACACCTCCTTGAGTAAAAAAATGAATGTCTGCCAGGTTCTTAAGGTGATGATGGCAAACTTCCTAGAGTAAGCAAAACAGATTTAGAAGATCTGACATCCTCTTTCACTCTAGGCAAAAGGGCCCATGGTAGTCTCTTTGTGTTTACATTGTCCCAATCCCAATATACCTGTTGAATCAGTCGAAGGTTCTGGATACCTTTGTATGGATGACACAGAACTTTGCACATGCAAATTTCCAATTGCAACTGTGCAATTTTTCTTTTACCCTTAAGAAGTTAGCAAATGTTCTACATTTACAGTGATAGATAGTGGATATCCCTGACCACCTGGTGCAGATAGGTAGTGTTCTGGATAACTTGGGAAATACAAAAACTTCTCCTGATTTTCCTGGCTAGAGAGAACATATTCATTAGTCTGTGGCTAACATGATGAGCATTGTAAGTTGAGCAGATGGAGAAAATGTGAGAGCCCTCTAGTAATTAGATGGATGTTTGAACGAATTTGGTAGAGAAGACAGAGTACCTATAGGTTCTTCTTTGGGTGTGTACAGAGACCCTTAGGCAGATAGAGAAGTTCCCAGAACCCTTTGTGCAGATGAAAAAGATCCTAACCTTCCTTCTGCAGGTCAAAAATTCCCAGAAGTACTTGAACAGACTGGAAATGTCCTTGTTCCTGCTTATCACTTTCTTTGTAACCTAGAGTCTCCGGGCTACATGGGAAAATTTCTTCAACTCCCTGGGCAGCTATGGGATGTCCCTACATGGATTCTGAATTCAGGTAAGATTGTCCAGGCACCTGAGTAGATGCTGAGTGTAATGAAGAAATTTGTGCAGATACATTCAGGTCAAGAGTTGCTTGTGGATATAGGGAATTTGGGACATATGTCCGCAAAGATATGGAGGGGCTCGACTAGCTTGTGTTGGTGAGAAATGGCCATGGGGCTTTGGGACATGTCGCAATGTTTCTGTTGCCCTTAGCATACATGAAGACATTCCCCAAGAACCTGAGAATGAAGACAAATGTTTATGAGTACACTGGGCAGAATCTGATATTCCCAGAATCTTTTGGGACGATGATGACTGATCAAAAGACTGTTGAGTATATGGTGAAAGGCCTATAGAAGCCTCAACATATATGCTAAGTTTGGTAGATAGCAAATGTGCTAGATCCTTGGGACTACAAAATAAGACTCCTGAGATCATTGGTCATGTTGTGAATGTCTTGTATGACTTGAAGGATGTGGCAAAAGGCCTGTAGTCCCTTGAACAGATGGTGAGTTTTCCTGAGATTCTACCATGTGTGTTGAGTTCCCTAGCTTCTTTTGGAAAGATTCCGAATGTTCTAAAAAACCCTGGGAAAGATGGCAAAGCACCCATAGTTTCTTGGACAGGTATCAAGTGTTCTAGAGTTGTTTTCTTACATCTCACAGTTATTGAATTGCCTGATATAGTTTGCTAGTTTGTGGAAGTTTCTGAGAACATCATAGAGAAGTTGAGGATTTCACTTTCACTTGGGAATATGACAATGTTGTTGAGATTTTTTGGTTTTTGGGGTTTGTGTGTGTGTGTGTGTGTGTGTGTGTGTGTGTGTGTGTGTGTGTGTGTGTGTGTGTGTGTGTGTGTGTGTGTGTGTGTGTGTGTGTGTGTGTGTGTGTGTGTGTGTGTGTGTTTGTTTGTTTGTTTTTATGTCCTGGTGGATGAAGAAGATCTTTTTTCAGATGGAAATTTTTCTGACTTCCTATTTTCAAATTTGGGAGTTAGCATAACCCCTGTAGGAGGCAAAGGATCTGTAGTTCCTTGGAAACATGGCAAGGTATACAGATATTCTACTATGTATGATGAGTGCCCTAGCTTCTTCTGGAAAGATGCTGAACGCTCTAATTTCCCTGTGGTATAACTAAAAAACCCTAAGTCCCCTGGACAGTACAGATTGTTCTAGAGGTCTTTGTTTACAACTGACAATTGTTAGAGTTCCTGTTGTAGTGTGAGGAGATGATGGTGGTGCAGATGATGAAGGTTTCACATTCCCTTTGGAAGATAACAATGTTTCCTTAGTTCCCTGGGTAGAGGGAGAAGATATCATAGCCTCTGTATCAGATCGTGGATGTCATCGGGTATCTTGCATAGATAGAGAAAATGTATAAGCCTTCTGAAAAGAACTGAAATTTTTCACAGGTCCTGGTTCAGACGGTGAAATTTTAGAGTCCTAGTTTCAGATTTGGGTAGTCCCATAGTCCTTCTAAGAGATAAAGAATGTTTCTCAGCCCCTTTATTAGATGGAAATATTTGAGCCATCCTATGAGCACCTTGAGTAGATCCTAAAGGCCCTGTTTTACGTCTTGATGGTTCTACAGTCCCCTGTGGTATATAGACTGTCTCAGAATGTCTTTTTCTTATTTGTATTTTGTCCCTTCCTTTTGGGATGATATAAAAGACTCTAGGGTCCCTTGTGCCAGTGATGACATTTGAAGAGTTCTTTGCAAATGGAAATTCCTAGTGTAGATGGTGAAGAATGCAGAGTCTGTTTAGAAGGTGTGTAAGTGGGCAGTGGTCCTTGGATATTTACCAAAGTTTCTAAGGCCTGGGAAGAAAATGGATAAATTTTCTGAGCATTTGGTGCAGTAAGTGAGTCTTTTCCACCATCCTAGGTAGATAGCAAAGAACCTTGATGCCCTTGGCATGATGATGATGATGATGATGATACCAAAGCCTCAGTAGCAATAGCAGGTAAGGAAATTGCTACAGGATCCTAGCCAGAGAGCATGTTTTTTGGAAAAACAGAGACATTTTTCAAATGTCCTGGAGATTTCTGAGGATATAAATATGTCCACATATCCACATCCACAGATGGCAAATGTCCTTTATAAACCTTAGAAGATGAGGAAGTTGCCATATCACCTGGTCAAGAAAGAGAATGAGAGTTCCCTGTTTAGATGTGGAGAGTTCTGGAGTCTGTTGTGCAGTTAAGGATATTCCCACACTCCCTTGAACAGAAGACAAAAGTGCTACACTTCATTCTGAGGATGAGGGTGTTCCCTGTTGCCATTGGGTGAGTGACATTACATTTAGGGGAGAATCTGAGTCATACTGAGATAAATCTAGAACTCCATGAATGTGGGGAAAATTTGATGGCATATCATGATATAATGGTGAAAGGCTCACAGGCTCTGAAGCCACCTGTTTGGGTCCAGGAGCTACAATGGCTGAAGGGGAAATTGGCAGGGATCCTGGTCTAAGTGGCAAAGTTCCTACCATCTCTTGGGCAGGTTGGCAGGTTCTGAGTTTACTTTGGAGAGATAACAATGGTAATAAATTCTCTTGAGTACTTGGTGAAGTAGCAGCTGTACTCTGGGTAGTTGTGGAACAATCCACAGGCCTTTGCAAGGACATCAAAATTCCTGAAAACTCAGGTGAGCCTGAAGAAGATTCTAGAGGTCCATGAGTTGAGATTCCATGTCCTGAAACTCATTGTGCTGATGAGGAAAGATCCAGATCTCCTGGAAGGTGGAGTGAATGTCCTGAATAACTTTTTGAAGATGGAATATTTTTCTAAACACCTTGGCCAGATGACAAAGTTCCGTAGTTCCATGGGCACCCAGATATCCTGGGAAAAATCCTGAAAAACCAAAACACCTTTGCATAGGTGACAAAGTTTCTAGATGCCCATGGTTAAATAATGATGGTCTCACATATTCTAGAGCAGATGGTAAATATCCTACAACAATAATGTTTTAGTCAGAAGCGTTTTTAGATACTATAGAAGATATGAAAATTTTCTGGTGTGTTTGGGCTAAAGACAAGTTCTAGATGATTTTTTTAGATGTGGACTTTTCCTCAGGCCCTTGATTTCACAAAGGAGATTGTGTAGTCCTGAAGTCTGATTTGCAAAAGGACAAATTACCTTAAGCATGGTCAAAATGTTCTGCATCATTTGAGAAAGATGAAGAAATTTCCTGGGCCAGATAGTAAACACATAAGAGCCTTTTGGTTAGATAATCTTGAGCCTTTTTGGGGAAATATGGATTGTCCAACATGCCCTTTGGTAGACTGAAGATGTGAGACTCACCTGAGGAGAAATTGTAGCTTTTGATGTTTCTTTGGCATCAGGGGATGTTTCAAGTCTCCCCCCTCCCTTTTTTTTTTTTTTTAGAAAATGTTCTGTAGTCTCCTTTGTTAGAAAGATCAAATCTTAACCTGTTTTTTTTTTATTCTTCTATAAACTGGATGACTGTGTATTATTTTGGTAGAGGGAAAATGTCTACTACTTCCTACCAGAGAAGGCATGGAAAAGAAACACTCTTGGGTAGATGGAGATAATTGTAAAGCACCTTGTTCAAATATCACAAATCCTATGACCTTCTGCACAGATGGGGAAGGTCTTAATATGTCTTTTGTAAGTGTGCAAGTCTTAACCTTGGCTTAAAAATGAGGGGAAGGCCCTAGAGATACCTGTGTAGATATGGTTTCTTCTAGAGCATCATGGACAAGTGTAAAAGGTCTAAGAGCCTCATAGGCAGGTAGTGAAATTTCTCTACCTCCCTGTCTACTAATGAAAGTGGCTTCTCCTTAGAGCATCATGGATAGGTGTATAAGGTATAAAATCCCCATGGGCAGGTAGTCGAATTTCTTGACCTCCTTGTGTACTAGTGGAAGTTCCAAGAACCTTTTCTTCAGATGGAAAAGTGGATAACAACTTCTGTATAGAATTTTCAGGTGTCATAGACAGCTTGATGGGCAAAACAGCTTCCATGGGGCCTTTTGAATATGAATTAGAACCCAGAGGATTTTTGGCATTTGAAAATTTCTAGAGACTTATGCTGGCATGAAGAAGGACCAACAGGCTTTTGTGTAGGGGGGTAAGAATCTATAGTATCTTGTTTAGTTGGGGAAGAAGGCTGATCCTCCTGAGGTGATAGGGAAGTTCTAATAGTCTCCTGTAAAGCTTGGGGCAGCTCAAATTTTCTGAATTTGGAGGGATGCTGAGGACCCTCTTCTTTAGAGTTCAGAGTGTTAACTGGTATGGTGTCCACTCTAAGTCGCCCTTTGAAAGATTGAGAAGGTCTCAGACTGCCTGTGGAAGATGCTGATGGTTCTAGTTCACTTCCTGTATGTGCAGAAGCGAAAGGCCTTTTGGAAGACTCAGGAATTTCTACCACGTCTTGAGTATGTATGGAACTCACAAGATCCTATTCTTGGAATGGCAAATATCCTTGAGCTCCTGGTGGAGGTGTGGACATTTTTCTCTTTCCTTGGGCATTTATTAGAGGTGTGAGGCTCACTTGGGACATTGTGATTGCATGTATTTCCCTTTGGACTGAAATAGATGTTGTGAGCACATTTCTTATTGGTAGAGGACTTTGAAAGCCCTCTTGGTTTCATGGAGAATGACTGAAATTCCCTTGGTCAGGAGGGTCAGGTCTCAAAATAACTCTAGTAGGAACAGATTTCATAGGACACTTTGGGGGGAAAGAGAAACATCTTTGGATGTCTTTCTGAGAAGACTTTGCTCTCTGCCCTGTGTTGGCAGCTGGCAAACATTTTCAACTCTGCTAGGGAAAGGATGTGGGACATGATACTTTTGGGACAAATCACTGACATTACCCTTGGGGGAAAAGTTTTAGAGCCCCCTTTATGTGACTTACACTCCTGTTGTAGGTCCTCTTGACCAGAGGGTTCTTCTCCAAAATGCTTTGGAAGAAAATTGGAAAGAAGAGAGTCATGTAGTGTAATGGATAACCTTTTGGAAAGCCTTCTGGAAGAGCAGGCATTATGATTTTACTGTCAGCACAAGTGAGTAGTCTTTGAGATGCCTGTGCAGATGTTCAATGTCCCATAGAGTCTTGGAAAAATTTGGATAGTTCCATTACCTCTTGGCTGGATAAGGAAAGACCCTGAGCATTTTGGGGAGAATTAGGAGATCCCAGATATCCTTGGCTAGATCGGGAAGGGTGTAAGGAACCTTGAATGTTTGGTGAAATTTCCTGTCCATGTTGGCTAGCAGAAGAGTAGGCAGAAGATGGCCCAGGCATTGTGTGATATTCTTTGAACTTTTTAATGGCATCTCCAGTACCGTGTTTGGAAGATATTACAGGCATTCAGGCATCCAACTGGTGAAAATCCATAGGTTCTTCACCCAGTGGACATAGGCTGGCTTCTTTTCACCTGTCTATGCATGGGCACAGCAGATGAGGCCACTCATTTTCTAGTGGAAGGCTGTAAAACAGATTGTCTGGTATCCCTGGTTAGAGGATTACTCGTGAACTCAGGAAACCTCAGAGGAAGTGTAACTGTCCATTTTATGTTCTCTTTAAGATCCTTCAGAGGGTCCAGTGTCCTGTTATTGGATGAATGCTTTATAAGAGCTCTGGGTTTCTGTAACTTTTCTGTAACATGAGATCAGGTTTTTTTTTTTTTTTTTTTGAATCTCTCGTCTTCATAGGGTTTTGGGCACCTGGACTTGTGCCGATTCTGTATATGGAGCCCTGGAGTCACAAAATCCTTTGAGTCTCTGCTGGCCAACTGCTTCCCCTGTTAGTTTAAGGTGTAAAATCCAGTTGGGGGACAGTGAATGGAGTCCAAGGCTATGAAGGCTGTGAAATCAGTTGCGGTAGGGTATCACTATTCTTTGGGCTACACTTAAGGGTGTTCCAGGCACTGGAGGATGTGAAACCTGTGGTATGTGGTCATATTGTCAAGTCTGGGCTGAGGCTCAGTGCTATTTCTCCACATGTCTTGCTATTTGATTATTAAGGAAATTGTTCAAGAAACATTAAATAGATGACTGCCCCTTAAAGGGACAGTGAATGTACTTGGCAAAAGTGACTTGTAACAAGAAACGCTTATGCAGCATCCCTCCTGAGAATTGTGGACATATAAGAAGGCACATCACAAAGAATATAAGTTACAGTGGCCTCAGAAATCAAGTAAAGTTTGGGAAAGGCTGTCCTCAAGCCTTCTCAGGCCATTCCCGAGCCTAGATGATTGCTGTTCTCTTGCCTGCACAGGCCAATCTGGAGCGTGCAGTTTGGCTGTCCTCCTGTTTGCACTGGCCAGTCCTGAGCTACCTCATATTAGCAGGGCCATCATTAAAAGTTTCTGAATGAGGAGGGACCCAGAGGACCCTCATCTTTAGGGTTCAGAGTGCTACCTGGTTTGGTGCCCACTCTAAGGGTTCATGACAAGGAATTGTTGAAGGCAAAGCATGGTTGGAAATTAAGGACATGGTGTTCTTAGGAGACTATGCTCTGAAGTCCATCTTACTCCAGGATAGATCTCTCTAACCTAAGGTCATCAGTGAGTGTTGCAGTGATGTTTGTTTCTGTCTCATAACTGAATGGGAAAGGCTTATCCATACCCTTGCTCCTCAGAGGCTATGGGGCTAAACAAACACTGGCATATTTGCTAGGGAAAGAACAGGTGTTAATATTTGAATAGAACATAGAATGCATGGAATAGATATCACAGATATTATTTCGAATTTTAAAAACTACCTCACCTAGATAAATCTGTGATAACTGGATGCTGAAAGACATCTCTAAATTACTAAATAATACTTACTACAATATCATTATTGTGCAATTAATATGCTATTGTTCAGAGAATAAGGACAAAACTTTAGTAATCTCTTTATAGTACAAATGAAAGTTTTATTTCAAATACTTACATCTGTGTTTGACTAGATTCAGAACACAGACAAAGTTGGACTCCTGAAAATAGCACTTGTGGCCTTAAACAATTGCTTTGTCTGTCACAGTTAGTGAGTTGGGTTCCTATTACTTTTTCATATTTGGATTGCTTGTTGAAGGTCATATAATTCTCCTGAAGGACAACAGGCAAATGGCTCACATCAGTGGCAACACATGGACCATTCACTTTCAGTCCAATGATGCAGCCGGTATATAGTTGCACAGAATGATTTATTAAACCCTTAGTTAAACTGATTCTTTGAGAGGTCATGTTTTATAGAAATTGATACACTAAGAAAGTGTAAAATTGAGGCTATAAGTGAAGATCCTTCTTTACTGACACAGAAACTTCGTTTGCCTGTTGCATACATTGCCAGTTTTTGAAGAGCAGTTTTTGATCTTGCTGGATGGAAGGTGTTTATTTGGCTCCTCTCTTTGATTTTTCTGAAGGATTTCGGTTTCCCTTTGGCTACACAGCAATAAAGGCTTGCATCATTCAGAAACACAGGGGCACTTTCTAATATCTAATTATTTCCTTGTGTCATTGCCTCAATGCTATGCCATAAGTTCTTTCTTCTTGGAATTCCTGAATGCTTTAGCACCCCCTTTCTTTGTTTAACTCTAATTTATCTCAGTAGTTTATATTTAAAAGCTATTTACTGTCAGAATATCCACTCTTTTCCTACAATAGGGGGTAACTTGTATTCTGGCTAATTCTGTATTCACTGTGCTTTTCTGAATTTCCAGTTGGTCTTTTTACTTCTTTGAAAACATTAAATTTAAGTACCAGAATAATCCTGCTAGGCATGAAGAACTTGCTGCATGGTAAAATGTGTAGGAAATTATAAGTATCGATTCAGATAATATATAACTTTTGAGAATTAGCTTCACATTTCTAATGTCCACACAAAATAGCTTTCTTGATTTAAGTTACAGTTGCTATGTTTCACTCAGATAATCTATAAAGGCAAAATGAGTAGTGGTTTATAAATGAAGAAACGTCTGCTTTAAGCATGATAATATTGAAAAGAAATTACAATTTTTCACTTTGAAATTAAATCTCTGAAGATGATAACTTAACTTGTGTTTGGAAAAGATTTCTGTGAATTTTTAAAAATATCATTATTAATATCAGCAGTATAAGGTTGTTCAAACAAAATGACTTTTATTCATTGTAAATTTAATAACGAAAATAACTGAAGAGTAGGTTTGTAGTATTTGGCACAGTAATTAATATTCTTTAATAAAGCTTTTAAATTCTGTTCATTTTCTTTGTCAGAGTACAAAGGAATAAGATTCCTTAGAGCATTTTCACAAATATGCTTTTATTGGTTTAACTTATTGCATTGTGTAATAGAAAAATCCGCTGTTGTCTTGGTGATTTCCAAATTCATTCTGTCTGTCTCTGTCTCTGTCTCCATCTCTGTCTCCGTCTCCATGTCCGTCTCTCTCTCTCTCTCTCTCTCTCTCTCTCTCTCTCTCTCTCTCTCTCTCTCTCTCTCTCTCTCTCTCTCTCTCTCTGTGTGTGTGTGTGTGTATGTGTGTGTGAGTGTTTGTGTGTGTGTAGAATGGCTGAGACAGAATGGGGGTGGATCTCAATGGCATGTATGTATAACGTTTTTTCATGTATGAAGCTGTACATATATATCATATGTACACACACACACACACACACATATATATATGTATATGTATGTGTGTATATGTGTATAATGTATATATATGTATATGTATTGATTTATATGTGTATGTATATACATATACACAAACACATACACATACACATAAACACACACACATAAACACACACACACACACTCACACACACACACACACACACACACACACACACACACACACACACACACACACACATATATATATATATATATATATATATATATATATATATATATATGATGTAATTTTAGTCAAAGGAAAAGTAGCTTGCCACAGAAAAACCTCACTTAGGTCCCCGATCCATTGGCCTAACTTGGGTTCTGGGTACAGGTGGGCAAGGATTAGCCAAGAAGAGGGGCTGAGAAACTGACACGACCAAACAGAGGGTTGATCTGAATGTAATTTGTCTCAAAGCGAGCACTAGTCTTATAAGTGACTTTTACACAAAATATAGGAATGCCTACAAAGGACTGGGAGGGACCAATTGGGATAGAATTCAATGTTAACAACTGTGATTAAAAGCAGCCCCCCCCCAAGGTTTGCTTAATCTTAGAAGCCATAGGCAAGGGTCTCATGCCCTTGCAATGGTTCCTCTTCTAGTCTATCATATAGTACCCCTCCACCCTAGGCCATTGTAAATTCCTGTGCATGGTTGAAACTCAACTATCTATAGTTCTAAGTATCTATTCTGCTTGCTCCTTATAACATAACCTTCCTTATTCCGAGATAATGGTAAATTCTTGCATATGGTAGTAGTTTGTCCTGAGATTTCTAACTCTATGTAGCAGTTAGTAATGCCTGATTTCTTTCACTGTCTCTATTCCAATACTAGAGGTTAATCTGAATGTACCCAAATAGGCAGCATCCTTACTGAATTCAAAGACCATGGTGTGCTCAAGGACTGCCTAGGAGAGGAATTTATATGTGTGGAATCTAACTTAGCAATATGTCAAAACCAATCCTTAGAGGCACTTACAATAAATCAATATTAAGAGAAAGCACACAGATCTACCGACTAAAGCAAGGGCACTGGAGCATTCATTATACATGTTGCCATGAATACAGGAGACTACGTTTCCATGAATTTTTCGCCTCAGGACCATGTATAGGCTTTTTGGCCTGTCAGGCTGGTCACTACTCGTGTGTTTGTAGCAGTTGCTGAAATCAAGGCATTTGGAGGAAAATGGATGGAAGAAGAGTGTTTTGTTAGGTGAGTTAACACAGATTTGGAATGAGGGTATTAACATAGGTTTGCTCTCATATGGGTTTGAGATCATTTTTATATATTTTCATGCATATGTGTGGTTGAGTGATATTATTATCTAGGAGAAAGATAGAAAACAAAGTAGAATACATATCATAAAAAATATAAAATGGTGTGTAGCAATTGCTGTATTATTGCCGTGATAAACCATTATTACCAAGACAACTAGTAGAAGGAAAGCTTTTTTTTGTCTTATCATTCCAGAGAGATAAGATTTCGTCATGATGCCACAACTTAGCCCTGAGGCAGATCTGGGGCTCCAGATCTCCTCCCACATACAAAGATACCTTGACTACCAGGAGATCTGTCATAGCCAAGCTCACAGATGAGATACCCCTTGCAGCAATACCTGGACTACCTGGGACCTCCAGGGTCCCTGTGCAGGCAAAACCTATTTGTCTTGCCCTGCTACAGACACATCTTCCTTTTGGACCACTTCTTGGCCTGTGCCAGAGCCACTTTTCCATATCCCATCCCACAACCCTAGACAGCCTGATTCCTGGTAGCTCCATCACAACCAGTACACAAGCTCATACAAGGAACAGAATCCAGTCAGAAACAATAAGCCAAGTTAAAATCTGAGATAAACAGATATCAAGAGGCAAGTGAAAAATTGGAAAAGATCCAAAAAACACTGAAAGCTTTAAAAAATCAACAAAACCCTAAAAAAGAAAACTATATACATTTAAATTCTAAAACTAAGAACATAAAACACTGACAAAATATCCCAAAATTAAAAAAAGACAAACAAACACATTTCTAGAACTCTAAAAAGAGCCCCTCCCAAAAAAACTAAAACCTTTAACAAACCCATAAGCCAAAAAGAAAAAAAACAACAGCAACAAAACAAAACAGATAGAAGGTTTAAAAAAAAATCCTAAAATTCTTTAAAAGCCCTAAAAAATCCTAATACCCCAAAATACCTTAAAATCCATATGAATTCAAAAAACATCCAACCCCCCAAAAATAAACCCCAAAACACCCTAAAACCCCCCAAAATCCAAAATTATTTTTAAAATCATAAAAAAACTAAAACCCTACATAAAGACCCCAAGTCATTCAATCCCCCCTAAAATTGTAAAAACTCTAAAATACTTATAACACCATAAAGATACCTAAAACCTTAAAAATAGGAAACCCTCAAAAACCTTAACATCTTTAAACAAACCCTAAAAAAGCCCTAAAAAGCTTTCTAAAATAACCTAAAGTGCTTTATATTTCATATATTTTATCTATCTACCTATCTACCTCTCTACCTCTCAGCCTATCTTATCTATCTCATCTATCTCTTCTATCTCATCTATCTATCTATCTATCTATCTATCTATCTATCTATCTATCTATCTATCTATCTATCTATCTATCTATCTATCTATCTATCTATCTATCCATCCATCCATCCATCCATCCATCCATCCATCCATCCACCCACCCATCCATCTATCCATCCATCCATCCATCCACCCATCTATCTGGGAGTATCTTGCATGGATGACAAAGATGCTATGATCTCTTTGGTGACAGGTATTATATCTGAATGGTTTTGCATACATGGCCATGTTTATAATTTGTCCTCGGCAAAAAGTCCAAGATCTTTAGGATCAGATGGTGAATAACCTAAAGCCTCTTTTTCCAAACAGGGTTTTTGGGTCTCTTGTGATAAAAAGGAAGTGTCTGAAGGTCATTATGCAGGTGTTGATAGTCCTATTATACCATGGGCATACAGAGAAAGTCTCTGAGGAAAAAAATCCAGGTTGTATCACTCAAATCCAATTGGACAGATAAAGGAAACCCTAGACTCACTATGGTAGATAGTGAAATTTCCAAAGCTCCTGGTGAAACATTCGCTATTCCTGGCTTGCTTTTTGTACATGAAAAGCTTCCAGATTTTCCTGTAGAAGACAGGCATGGGCCTACAACTTCTAGAATAGATAAAAAAGGTCCTGATTCACTTGAGCAGATAAGGGCATTTTCAAAGATTCTAGGGCAGATGATACAGGTCATAGTGTTCCCTGTCCAGATAAAGAAATTACCATGAAGCCTTTGGAAGAATGAGTAGATCCTGAAGCATCTGAAGCATATGGATCTGTTTGTTGGACCATTTGTGGAGTAATCAAATAATAATTTGGTCCGTAGCATGAAGTTTAAGACCCATCTGTAGGTTTAGAGTGATTATGTGTAAATGAATGGATTCAAAATGCTTAAGGAAAAAAGTGAGGAACTAAGATGGACAGAAATTGCAAGTTACACTGGTGAGTCACTGCATATCACATGTCCTGGGGTAGCTGTTGAAAATGATTGTCCACCTGATGCAAATGATGAATATCCTAGAGTCCCCTGGGGAGATGGCAAAGGTTCTATAGAGCCTTATGCAGTTCCTGAAATACTCAGAGGTCCTTGGATAGATCTAAAAGTCCTTGCTTTATTTGGAGCAGGGTCAGTATATCCCTGACACAGCTGGGAAGTTGGTGAGTCTTCTACTGTATAGTATGTAGATGTGGACTGAGTTCCTATAACTTGTTTATGTAAAGAAGGATTTAAAAGCCTTTGGAACATGTAGAATCTTGGGTAGACCTTTGTGGACATGTGGAGAGACATAAGGTCCCCTGTGCAGAGAGGCAGGGACTCACACCTCCAAGAGGAGAATCTGAGGATGCTGGAGTCTCTTGTTCTGAGGAGGAAAGACGTAGAGAATTAGAAGAACATTCATATCATTGGTATGTATTCATCACTGCCTATGCTGAGATAGAAAGTTTCAGAGGCCCCTGGGTAAATTTCAGAGGTGCTAGATACCCTTAGCCAAATGGGAAAGTCTCTGCACATCCTTGGGTAGAATATGAATGTCTAAAAGTTTTTGGAGGTGATGGTGGCAAAGTTCATAGAGTCACTGAAGTTCAATGAGAAGGTTCTATATCCTCTATCACTCCAGGCAAATGCCCTAAACTACTCTGTGAGTCTTTTTTGTGTGTTTGTGTGTCAATATCCATGTGAAACCTGTTGAATTTTCCAGATTTATATGGTTGAACAAAAAATAACTTTGTATGTGCAAAGTTCCCTCTTCTGTCCTGAAAATTTTCTTGGGCTTTTGAAAAGATGGAAAAGCTTCTAAAACCACATAGGTACAATATGCTCCTGAACACCTAGTAGAGGTGTGAAATGTCCTCCATATGATGGTGAAGGACAAATGGATACTTGACATTTCTGACTAGGTAGGGAAATTCCAGTGTTTTTTGGGAAAGCTGGGGATCTTTATGCAAAATGTTGGTAAGTTGGAAAAAATTCCATATCTGTTTGCAAAGAAGTTGGAGCATTCAAACTATTTTGAGCAGATAAAACATTTTGTGCAGTCCCTTGTTTAGATGTGGACAGTTTTAGAGACCTTTGGGTAAAACAGAAATGTCCAAAGGCCTTTTGGGAAGATGAAGAACTTAGAGTTCCCTGTGAAGCTAAAGAAACTCACAGAGGCCTCTGATCAGATGACACAGATTCTGGTAGCACCTGAGTATATTTGGTAGACCCCAACGGTCCTGGAGTGGGAGGCAAAGTTCCCACAGTCTGCACAGTGTGCCCAGACAAAGAACTTTGCACAGGCAAATTTCCAATTGCAACTGTTCAGATATGTACTTCCCTACTATGGCTTGTGCAGATAAAGAATGCCCCTCTGTGGCCTGAGCAGATGTGGAATACCCTATAGTACTTTCTTTAGATTTAGTCACTTTCAGACACCTTTCTTCTGATAGACAAGAATCCCACAGTTCCTTACTCAGATCTCAAAGATGATGGTGTCATCTGTAGCTATGTAGTAAGATTAAGATGCAGTCCAGCACATCTGTAAGTGTCTGAAGTCCCTCAGAAAGATGGAGCATATTCATTTGTTTCTGATACAGCTGGGCAAGGAGCTGAATGCAGTAGAGCCCTGTTAGTAGGCCTTGAGTGATGTGTCATTGCCTGGGCTGAGATGGAAAGTGCCAGAGGCCCCAGGGCTGATTGCAAATGTGCTAGAATTCCTGGACCAGATGGAAATATTTCTGCACCACCTTTAGGAAAAGATGAATGTCTACCAGGTTGTTGAGGTGATGGTGGCAAAGTTCATAGAATAGGCAAAGCAGATGGAGAAGATTCTATATCCTTCATTACTTGAGGCAATGGGCCCACAGTAGTCTCTGTGTCTTTACATTGTCCCATTCCCAATATCCTTGTGGATTCTGCCAAAGGTTCTACATACCTTTGGATGGATGACAAAGAAATTTGCATAGTCAAAGTTTTCTTTGCAGCTGTGGAACATTCCTTAGACTTTAGAGAGGTCAGAAAATATCCTTGAAACTCTGGACTAGAAAGAGGGTGATCCTGAGTACCTAGTACAGATGATGAGTATGTTACATCTCGTGATGAATGATGAAATGGATTTTTGAGATTTCTGGCGAGGTAGGAACAGACCAATGAACCTTGAAAAAGCTGGGGATTTTTGTCCAAAATGTTAGAAAGAGGAGAAAATCTCATAGCTTCCTGGCAATATGTTGTATGATGCACAGTCTTTGGAGAAGATGTCACAGTTTCTACACACCCTAATTTAGATGTGGACAGTTTTAGAGACCCTTGGTCAGAAAGGGATATTCCAAAAGCCTCTATGGAAGACGAAGAGCCTAGAGTTCCCGTTGAAGTTAAATAAATTCCCAGAGACCTCTGATCAGATGACAATGACTCTGAGACTAAAAGAGTCACTTGTGTAGACCCCAAAGGTCCTGTAGTGGTAGGCAAACTTTCCAAGTCTGCTTTGCAGACATGGAGGTTCATACTGTGGCTTGTGCAGATAAAGAATGCCCCATAGTATCCTGAGCATAAGCATACAACCCTATAGATGTTTCTTTAAATTTAGTCCCTTGTTCAGATAAGCAAGGTTCCACAGTTCCTTGTTCAAATCTTGAAGATGATTGTGTTACCGGTAGTGATGTAGTAAGATCCAGATGCAATCCAGATCTTTTGGAACTTTCTGAAGTCCCTTGGGTAAATGGAGAATATTCATTTCTTTCTGAAACTGCTGGGGAAGAAGCTGAATGCAGTACAACCCCATTGGCAGATCCTGAGTTATGTGTCATTGTCTGGGCTGAGATATAAAGTGTCAAAGGACCCTGGATTGATTGCAAAGGTACTAGATTCCCTGGACCAGTTGAGAGCATTTCTATACCTCCTTTAGGAAAAGATGAATGTCTCACAGGTTCTCGAGGTGATGGTGACTAATTTCCTAGAGTAGGAAAAGCAGATTTAGAAGATCTGGCATCCTTCCTCACTTGAGGCAAAGGGTCCAAAAAAGTCTCTGTGTGTTTACATTGTCTTAATTCCAATATACCTATGGAATCTGACAAAGGTAATGGATTCCTTTGAATGGATGACAAAGAACTTTGAAAATGCAAAGTTTCCATTGCAATTGTTAAGTTTTTCTTGTGCCCTTGAGAAGTAAGCAAAAGTATTACAGATACTGGAGTAGGTATTATATGCCCCTGACCATCTGGTGCAGATAGGTAGTGTTCTGGATAACCTGGCAAATATAAAAATTTCTTCTGATTTTTCTGGCTAGAAAGGAGAGGTTCATTAGTGTGGGGAACATGATGAACATTGTATGTTGAGCACATGGAAAAATTTTGAGAGCCCTCTAGTGTGTAGATTGATGTTTGAAAGACTTTGTTAGAGATGCAGAGTACCTACAGGTTCTTGTTTGGGTGTGAACAGAGACTCTTGGACAGATAGGGAAGTTCCCAGAACCCTTTGTACAGATGGTCAAGATCCTACCATTCCCTCTGCAGGTAAGGAAATTCCCAGAAGTACTTGGTAAGATGGAAAAATTCCTATTTCCTGCTTGTCACTTTCTTTATAACCTGGGCTAGACAACAAAAGTTGTTCAACTCCCTGGGCAGCTATGGGCTGTCCCAAAGTAGATTCTTGATTGAGGTAAACTTGTCCATTCACCTGAGTAGATGGTGAGAACAATGGAGAGATTTATGCTACAAGAGTTGCTTGTGAATACAAGTTGTCACAGTTTCTTTTCATAGATGGTGGAGGGGATTGACATGCTTGTATTGGTGAGGAATGTCCAATAGGCTTTGGGACTTGTAGCAATGTTCCTGTCATCCGTAGGACATATGAATACATTCCCAAAGAACCTGAGACGAAAGAAAAATTTAATGAATACACTTGGCACACTCTGATGTTCCCAGAATCTTTTGGGAAGATGATGACTGCTGGATAGACTGTTGAGTATATAGGGAAAGGCCTAGACATGCCTCAACAGATATGAAAATTTGGTAGACTTCAAAGGTGCTAGATCCCTTAGGACTTCTAAAGAATACTCCTGAGATCATTGGTCAGGTTGTGAATATCCTGTATGACTTGAGGGATGTGGCAAAGGGCCTGTAGTACTTTGGAATATTGGTGAGGTATCCTGAGATTCTACCATGTTGACTAGTTCCCTCGCTTCTTTTGGAAAGATGCTGAATGTTCTAGAAACCCCGGGAATCGTCATCAAAAAATCCAAAGTTTCCTGGACAGGTATAGAATATTCTGGAACTGCTTGTTTACATCTCACAGTTGTTGGAGTACCTGATGTAATTAGTGGAAATTTCTGAGCACATGGTACAGAAGACAAAGGTTTCACAGTCACTTGGGAAAATAACAATGTTTTTTTTGTTGTTGTTTGTTTGTTTTGTTTTGTTTTTGTTTTTTGTTTGTTTGTTTTTCTTTTTTTTTAAGTTTTCCTGGTGGATGAAGAATTTTTTTCAGATGGAGATGTTTCTGACTTCCTAGGTTCAGATTTGAGGAGGTCATATAACCTATGTAGAAGGCAGAGGATTTGTAGTCCCTTGGAAAGATGGCAAGGTATCTAGAGATTCTACCATGTGTGACAAGTACCATAGCTTCTTTTGGAAAGGTGCTGAATGCTCTTAGAATTCCTGAGATAGAAGTAAAAATCCCTCCTTCACCTGGACAGGCACAGAATCTTCTAGAGGCCCTTGGTTACATCTGACAGTTGTTAAAGTTCCCGTCATTGTGCATGGAGGTTTCTGAGCATGTGTTGCAGTTGATGAAGGTTTCACATTCCCTTTGGAAGATAACAATGTTTTCTTAGTCCCCTGGTTAGATGGAGAAGATGTAAGAACCTCTGTATCAAATGGTAGATGTCACAGGGTATCTTACAAAAATAGAGAACGTGTTGAAGCCTTCCCAAAAAAAAAAAAAAAAAAAAAAAACTGAAAATTTTCTCAGGTCCTGTATCACATGGTGAATTTTTTAGGGCCTAGTTTCAGATTTGGGTAGTCCCATAGCCCCTCTATAAGACAAAGAATGTTTCTCAGTTCCTTGAGTAGATGGAAATATTTGAGCCTTCCTATGAGCATGTTGAGTAGATCCTAAAGCCCTTGTATTACTTTGTGATGGTTCTACAGTCCCCCGTGGTGATATAGACTGTCACAGAATGTCTTATTCTGATTTGTATTTTGCACCTTTCCTTGTGGGATGATATAAAGACTCTAGTGTTCCTTGTGCCAGTGATGACATTTCAACATTTCTTTGCAAATGGAAATACCCTAGTGTAGATATTGAAGAATGCAGAGTCTGTTTATAAGGTATGTAAGTGGGCAACATGCTCTTGGGTAGACAAGAAAGTTTCCACAGTCCCTTGGTCATTTGTTGAACATTTCAAGGTATTTTGGATAGAGATGTTGTGGGACTCACCTGAGGAATAGTTGTAGCTTTTGATGTTTTTTTTTTTTTTGTTTTGTTTTTTCAGCAGGACATGATACAAGTATTACCTTTTAACAGAATTTCTGAAGTGTCCTCTTTCAGAAGGATCAACAATTAACCTGTTTTTTTGTTTGTTTGTTATTTGTTTTTTGTTTTTTGGTTTTTTTTTAATTCCTAGAAACTGGATGCCTGTGGATCACTTTGGTAGAGGGCAAATGTCTACTGCTTTCAACCCGACAAGACAAGGAAAATAATCACTCTAGGGTAGATGGAAATAATTGTAAAGCACCCTGTTCAGATATGATAGACATATGACCTTTTGCACAGATGGTGAAGGTCTAAATTTCCTTGTGTATATGTACACGTCTTGACAATAGCTTCAGAATTAGGAGAAGGCCCTAGAGATACCTGCGTAGATGTGGCCTCTCTTAGAGCTTCATGGACATGTGTAAAAGGTCTAAGAGCCTCATGGGCATTTAGTGAAATTTTTAGACCTCCTTGTGTAACAGTGGAAGTTCCAAGAAAATTTTCTTCAGCTAGAGAATTGGATAACAACTTCTGTGTAGATATTTCAGGTGTCATAGACTACTTGATGGGCAAACAGGTTCCGAGGGCCCTTTGGAAGATGAAGTAAAATCCAGAGCTTTTTCAGGCATTTGGAATATATTATGGAGACTTATGCAGGCATGGATATGCCCTTGTGCAGGTGGATAAGAATGTGTATTTGGAGAAGAGGGCTGATCCTCTTGAGAGATAGAGAAGTTCTCATAGTCTCCTGTGAATTTTGGGGAGGTCATATGAATTCTTGTGCACAGGTAGAATACATGGAATTCCCTTCTTTGGCTGTACAGGATGCTAAAGACTCTTGTGCGTGCAAATCACATCCAATAGCACCATGTTCACATAGGATTGGATCCAGACCCTTCTTTACAGATGGAATCTGTCCTAGAACATCTTTTGAAGATGTATCATATCCATGAGCCATTTCTAAAGATGGGACTGTGGCTAGAACTCTCTTCTGTAGATTTATCCTGTCCTACAGTCCCTTTATGTGATAGAGTAGTATGCAGAGACTCCTGTACAGGTTTTGGAAATCCTAGAAACTTGGACATATATGGGGAATTCTTCACAGCCTCTAGTGTGCCCAGTGGCAGCTGAGAGGGTGATATCCTCTTAGTTGTGTATTCTACGACAAATATTGAAATTGTTTAGCTCACTGGAAGTGTTTTGGAATAATCTCTCAGGTGTTTGGGGCCTGCTGACAAATCAAGAGGGCTCTTTTGGCTGATAAGAGATATCTGAATAATTCTTGATCAGATCAGGACTTTCTGAAGACCCATTGTTTGGACAGAGCATCTTTCAGTCTTCTACTAGAATGACAATGATTGTGTCACATTTCATAGCAGGAGAATGATATAATCTTCCTTTCTGTGGTAGAGAAAACTTAAGAACTGTCTTTGAATCTGTTCCATAGAGGGGGATAATCTTCTTGGCCCCCTGACAGAATGAGAATTTATCATAACCCCTGGGGAAGTTGCCTATGGTTCTAGTTCACTTTGTGCAGAAGTAAAGTAGAGTCCCTTTGGAGGACTTAAGTGATTCTACCACATCTTGAGTATGTGTGGAACACTCAAGTGCAATTCCATGAATGGCAAAGATACTTGAGCTCCTTGTGGAATTTTTTTCTCTCTGCTTGGGCAGGTATGAGCTGTGTGAGGCTCACGTAGGAAGTTGTGCATTTAATTCCCTTTTACTGTAAGAGATGACATGAGCCCATTTTATAATGATAAATGACTTTGAAATCCCTCTTGGTTTAATGGGGAAGTTTTGAAACCCCCTTGTTCAGAAGGGTCCGCTCTCAAACTCATTTTACTAAAAGCAGATTGCATATGGCACATTGGGGGAGAAAGGGAACATCTTTGGCTGTCATTTTGAGAGGACTTAGCCCTCTGCCCCGCCTTGGCATCTGTCAAACATGTTGAATTCTCCTGGGAAGAGGAGGTGGGACTTGATGCATTAGGGACTAATAAGACATCACTGACATTACCGTTAGGCGAAGAAGGTTTGGAGCCCTCTTTGTCTGATGGGGCCTGTTGCTTGACAAGAGAGTTCTTCTCCAAAATGCTTTGGAGGAGAATTGGAAAGAATACAGTTATGTAGGGTAGGGAACGAACTTTTGAACTCCTTCTGGAAGAGGAGGCATTTATGAATTTCTTTTAAGCACACGTGGGAAGTCTATGGGATGCCTGGGCAGATGTGCAATGTCCCATAGAGTCTTGGAAACTTTGCGTTAGTTCTCAAAACTTTTTGGTGCATAAGGACCTGCCCTGAGAATTTGAAGATCCCAGATCTTTTTGGTTAGATTGGGAAGAGTGTAGGGAACCTTGAATGTGTGGGGAAATTACCTGTCCATGTTGTCCAGCAGACGATGGCCCAGGCACTGTGTTATCTTCTTTGAATTTGTGACTGGTATCTCCAGCCCTGTGTTTGGAAGATGCTGCAGGCACTCTGGCACCCGACTGGTCAAAATCCCTAGGTTCTTCAAACCCAGTGGACATAGGCTGACTTCTTTTCACCTGTCTATGCATGGACACAGCAGATGAGGCCACTCATTTTCTGGTGGAAGGTGGTAAAACAGATTGTCTGGTACCCTCAGTGGGTTACTCATGAACTCAGGAAACATCAGAGAAAGTGTAACTGTCCTTTTTTTTTTTTTTTGTTCTCTTTTAGCTCCTTCAGAGGGCCCAGGGTCGTGTTAATGGCTGAACACTTTATAAGAGCTTTGGGTTTCTGTAGCTCTTCTGCAACATGAGCATCAGATTTTTTTGAATGTGTGGTCTTCATAGGGCTTTAGGCACCTGAACTTGTGCCGTTTCTGTATAAGGAGCCCTGGAGGCACAAAGTTCCTCGGGTCTCTGCTGGTCAAATGCTTCCCCTGTTGGCTTAAGGTGTTAAATACAGCTGGGGGTCAGTGAAGTGGGCCCCAGGCTATTCCCCGATTGGGGTAGGGTATCACTATTCTTTGGGCGACACTGAAGGCAGTACCAGGCTCTGGAAGCAGGGAAACCTGTGGTCTGTGGTCATAGGGTCAAGTCTGTGCTGAGGCTCGCTGCCATCTCTCCACATGTCTTGCCATTTAATCATTAAGAAAATTGTTCAAGAAACATGAAATGGGCGACTGACCCTTAAATGGGCAAGGAATGGACTTGCCAATGGTGACTTGCAGAAAGAAACAATGAAGCAGCATCCTTTAAGAGTGATGCTCTCTCCTGAAAATTTTGGACATATCGTAAGGCAAATCGCACAGAATATAAGTAACAGTGGTCTCAGGAATCAAGCAAATTTTGAGAATGGCTGTCCTCATGCCTTCTCGGGCCTGTCCCGAGCCTAGATAATGGCTATCCTCTTGCCTGCACAGGCCAATCTGGAACCTGTAGATTGGTTGTCCTTGTTCTTGCACTGGCCAATCCTAGGCTGCCTCACTTTGCAGTTCTGCTTCAGGTAGCACGGCAATCGCCCAAAGTTTCTGAATGAGGAGGGACCCCGAGGACTCTCTTCTTTAGGGTTCAGAGTGCTACCTGGTCTGGTGCCCACTCTAAGGGGTCATGACAAGGAATTGTTGAAGTCAGAGCATGATATGAAATAATGGACATGTTATTAGGAGGCTGTGATCTCAAGTCCATTTTACACCAGGATAGATCCCTATAACCTGAGGTAGTCAGTGAGATTTTCAGTGACGTCAGTTTCCATCTCATAAATGAATGGGTAAGTTTTATCCATACAATTCCTCCTCAGAGGCTATGGGGATAGACAAACACTGGCATACTTGCTAGGGAAAGAACTGGTGATAGTATTTGAATAGAGCAAAGAATGCATGGAATTGATATCACAGATGTTATTCTGTATTTTAAAAACGACCTCTCCTAGATAAATTTGTGACAACTGTGAGTCTAACTGGATGCTGAAAGACATCTCTGAATGACTAATACTTACTGAAATATTACTGTGCAATTAACATGTTATTGTTCAGAGAATAAGGGCAAAACAGTAATCTATTTATAGTACAGATGCAAGTTTTATTTCCAATATTTTAACTGTTTTTGACTAGATTCAGAACACAGACAAAGTTGGACTCCTGAATGTAGCACTAGTGGCCTTAAAGAATTGTTTTGTCTGTCACAGTTAGCAAGTTGGGTTCTTATTCATTTTCATATTTGGATTGCTTGTTGAAGGTCATATAAATCTCCTGAAGCACAACAGGATAATGGCTCACATCAGTGGCAACACATGGAAAATTCAGTTTGAGTCCAATGATGCAGCTGGAATATAGTTGCACAGGATTGTTTATTAAACACTTAGTCAAGCTGATTCTTTGAAAGGTCATGTTTTATAGAAATTGGTACACTGAGAAAGTGTAAAATTGAGGCAATAAGTGAAGATCCTACTTTACTGACACAGAAACTTGTTTTGCCTGTTTTGTACACTTTGCCAGTTTTCTAAGAGCAGTTTTTGATCTTGCTAGATGAAAGGTGTTTATTTGGCTCCTCTCTTTGATTTTTGTGAAGGATTTCTGTTTCCCTTTGGCTATGCAGCAATAAAGGCTTGCATCATTCAGAAACTCAGGGACACTTTCTATCAACCAGTTATTTCCTTGTGCCATTGCCTCAGTGCTATGCCATAAGTTCTTTCTTCTTGGAATTCTTGAATGCGTTACCACCCCCTCTCTTTTTTTTTTAACTCCAACTTATCTCAGGAGTTTATATTTAAAAGCTATTTGCTGTCAGAATATCCACTCTTCTCCTACAATCTGGGGTAACTTGTATTCCTGGCTAATTCTGTATTAACTATTCTTATCTGAATTTCTAGTTGGTCTTTTGCTATCTCTGAAAACATTGAATTTAAGTAACAGAACAATCCTGCTAGGCATGAAGAACTTGCTGCATGGTAAAATGGGTAGGAAATTATATGTATCGATTCAGATAATATACACCTTTTGAGAATTAGCTGTGCAATCTTAATGTAAGAACAAAATAGCTTTCTGGATTTAAGTTACTGTTACTATGTTTCTTTCAGATAATCTATAAAGGCAAAATGAGTAGTGGTTTATAAATGGAGAAATGCTTGTTTTAAGCATGGTGATATTGAAAAGAAAGTTCAATTTTTCACTTTGAAATTAAATCTATGAAGGTGATTACTTGACTTATGTTTTGAAAAGTTTTCTGTGAATTTTTCTAAATATTGGATATGTTTTTATACATATCATTATTAATAACAGCATTATAATGTTGTTCAAATAAAATGACTTTTATTCATTGTAAATGTAATAATGAAAATAACTGAATAGGTTTGTAGCATTTAACACAGTAATTAATATTCTTTAATAAAGCTTTTAAAATCTATTCCTTTTCTTAAGTTTATTCTCTTACATGAACAAACAACTGAATGACCAGGAAAGACATAAGACCAAGTCTTTTTGTAAACTAAATTAATATCTTTTGACATTTGGCATGTTAAAAGCTTGACACTGGAAGTCAGTCAAACAAAATGTTGGTTTGGATATTTAATAGGACCTTGGTGTACTTTCTTTTTCATGACTGGAGCTGTATTGATGACACCATTGTGCTTTTATGCTATTTCTCCTAGCAGAGTTTTGTGGGAACAGTAAGACACTCTTGTTTGTCCTGTCTTAATGTTTTCTTACAATTTATCTTCTTATGACTCCTCCTCATCCCTTCTCTATTTCTCTCAGTCTCTGTCTTTCTGTTTTTCTGTGTCTCTGTCTATCTTTCTCTGTCTCTCTGTCTCTGTCTCTGTCTCTCTCTCTCTTTCTCTCTCTCTCTCTCTCTGTGTGTGTGTGTGTGTGTGTGTGTGTGTGAGTGTTTGTGTGTGTGTAGGGTGGATGAGGGAGAATGGAGGTGGATCTTAATGGCATGTATGTATAATGTTTTTTCATGTATGAAGCTTTACATATATGTAAGTGTATATGTTCATGTGTGTGCATGTGCATGTACAGACCACATGTTAAAGCTGTGTAATTTGATGACTTTCACTCTGTTTACTGAGCAGGGTTTGGGTTGTCTAGCAAGGCAGCTTGACCCAGGATTTCCAGTCTTCCTCTGCTCAGAGTATAGGTGAGCAGACACACTCACTCACCACTGGGTACTGGGTTATCTGAACTCTTTTCCTCACATTTGTGTGGCAAGCACAATATCCCCTTAACTATTTCCCAGCTCCTATTATTTTTTAAAAAATGTTATTAGGAATTGGCTTTTACTTCCTTTATTTCTTTCTCAGCAAGTTCATTGATGGCATATATAAATATGTTGATTTTTTAATGTGACTTTGTATCACTCCAATTTGCTGAAACTGTTTGTATATAAGTTTTCTGTTGAAAATATTAAGGACAGGACTGCATTTTCTACAAATAGGGATCAATTGACTACCTCCTCTCCCATATGTATCCATGGTGGTATGTAAACATGGGCAGCACTGTGTAAATTAGTACACTGGTAGTCTAGCTGTCACACACCAAGACAAATACTTAAAGATCCCACGTCCTACATCTGATATATGTTCAATGCATGTTTATGGCAATATTCACAATAGCTATGAAATGGAACCGTTTCTTTTCCATTATGAACTTAATAGATGAAATATGGTATATAGGGCTGGTGAGATGGCTCAGTGGTTGAGCGCTCTGACTGCTTTTCTGAAGGTCCAGATTTCAAATCCCAGTAACTACTAGGTGGCTCACAACCATCCATAATGAGATCTAATGCCTTCTCCTGGGGTACCTGAATAGAGCTGGAGTGTGTGTGTATAATATATATATATATATATATATATATATGTATATATATATATATATATATATATACATACATACATACATATATATTCATGATATAATTTTAGTCAACTGAAAGGTAGCTTGCCACAGACAAACCTCACTTGGGTCCTTGCTCCATGGGCATATCTTGGATTCTGAGTAAAGGTGGGCAAGGATTTAACAAGAAGAGAGGCTGAGAAACAGACAGGACACAAAGGAGTGTGGATCTGAATGTAATTTGTCTCAAAGGGAGCAATAGTCTTATAAGTGACTTTTACACAAAATAGAGGAATGCCTACAAAGGACTGGCAGGGACCAATTGGGATAAAATTCAATGTTAAAAACTGGGATCAAAAGTAGCCTTTCCTAAGGTTTGCTTAATCTTAGAAGTCATAGGCAATGGTTTTGTGCCCTTGCAATAGTTCCTCTTCTAGTCTATCATATAATACCCCGGGCCCCTAGGTCATTGCAAATTCCTGTGTATGTTTGAAGCTCAACTATCTATAGTTCTAATTATCTATTCTGGTTTCTTCTTATAACACAACTTTTCTTATTCCTAGATAATAGTAAATTCTTGCATATGGTAGTAGTTTGCCCTGAGAATTCTAACTCTGTGGAACAGATAGTAATGCCTGATTTCTTTCATTATCTCTCTTACAGTACTAGAGGTAAATCTGAATGTCACTGAATAGGCAGCATCCTAGGTGAATTCAAAGACCATAGTTTGCTCAAGGAATGCCTAGGACAGGAATTCCTAGATGAGGTATCTAACTTAGCAATATGTCAAAATCAATCCTTAGAGGCACTTACAAAAAAGCAATATTAAGGGAAAGCACACAGATCCATTTACCAACTAAAGCAAGGACATTGGAACATTCATTATACAGGTTACCATGAATACAGGAGACTAAGTTTCCGTGAAGTTTTCGCCTCGGGACCATGTCTAGGCTTTTCGGCCTGTCAGGTGGGTCACTACTGGTGTGTTTGTAGCAGTAGCTGAAATCAAGGCATTTGGAGGAAAATGGATGGAAGGAGAATGTTTTGTTAGGTGAGTTAACACAGATTTGGAATAAGGTAATTAACATAGTTTTGCTCTCATACGGGTTTGAGGCCATTTTTATATAATTTCGTGCATGTGTGAGGTTGAGTGATAGTATTCTCTTGCAGAAAGATAGAAAACCTAATATATTACTTATCATAATGAACATAAAGGGGAGATAGCAATTGCTGTATTATTGCTGTGATCAACCACTATTACCAAGACAACTAGTAGAAGGAAAGCTTTTTTTGTCTTATCATTCCAGAGGGATAAGACTTTATCATGATGCCACAACTCTTCCCTGCAGCAGAGCTGGTGTTCCAGAACTCCTCCCACATACAGAGATATCTTGACTACTAAGAGGTCTGTCATACCCAAGCTCACAGATGAGATACCGCTTGCCACAATACTGTGCCTACCTGGGACCTCAAGGGGCCCAGTGAAAGCAAACCATATCTGTCTTTCCCTGGTAGAGATACATTTTCCTTCTGGCCGAAAACTCGGCCTGGGCCAGAGCCACTGCTCCAGATCCAGTCCCACAACCATCGACAACTTTGATTCCCGGAAGCTCCACCACAACCAGTTCACAATCAGCTCGTTGGAGGAACAGGATCCAGTCAGAAACAATAAGGCCAGTAAAAATCTGAGATAAACAAATGGTGAGAGGCAAATATAAAAATTGTAAAAGACCCAAAAAACACTGAAAGTTTAAAAAAATCAAGAAAACCAAAAAAAAAAGAAAATATATATATATATATATATATGACCCTAAAGCCCTAATAAAATATACCAAATTTCTAAAAAATAAAATAAAATAAACAATGACAAACAAACAAACAAAACAAAAGCCTTAAAAAAAAGAAATAAAAAAAAAATCCTAAACTCCTTTAAAAGCCCTAAAAGATCCTAATACCCTAAAATACTTTAAAATTCAAAAGAAATCAAGAAACATCCATCCCTCTCCAAATATAGACCTCAAGAAAACCCTAAAATCCCAAAAAATCCAGAAATATTTTTAAATCATAAAAAACTAAAACCCTACATAAAATCCCTGTCATTCAAGCCCCCCATCCTAAAAACTCTAAAATACTTAAAACTCCCTAAAAGACTCCTAAAATCTTAAAAAAGAAAACCCTAAAACACTTTAGAATCTTTAAACAAACACTAAAAGAGACCTAAAAAGCTTTTAAAATAACCTAAAATACTTTATATTTATCTATCTACCTATCTACCTTTCTACCTATCATCTACCTACCTACCTACTTAACTACCTACCTACCTACCTATCTTATCTATGTATCTTATCTATCTATATCTATCTATCTATCTATCTGTCTATCTATCTATCTATCTATCTATCTATCTATCTATCTATCTATCTATCTACCTATCTACCTATCTACCTACCTACCTATCTATCTATCTATATACTTTTTACGGTTTTTCAAGACAGTGTTTCTCTGTGTAATTCTGCCTGTCCTGGAAATCACTTTTTAGACAAGGCTGGCCTTGAAATCAGAAATCTGCCTGCCTCTGCCTGCCATATGCTGGGATTAAAGCCATTGGACATCACAGAAAGGAGACCCGAAAATACTTAAACAAACAAACAAAACAAAAAATAAAACAAAAATACAAAACAAAACAAAACAAAACAAACAAACAAACAAAAAAACAGGAACTCTAAAAAGACCATTAAAAATTCTAAAAACACTTTAAAAATGCCCTAAAATTCCCCAAAATCTCAAAAACCCTAAAAAGACCTTAAAAATTGTAAAAGCAAAAAAACAACAAAAACAAAAAAACAAAAAACAAAACAGAAGAACAAAACAAACAACAACAACAACAACAACAACAACATGTCTTTAAAAAGTTGCCTGAAACACTGAGGAAACCCTAAAATTATTTTTTATATGAAAGAACCTTAAAAAAAAATCCTAAAAGCCATAATTAAAACTTTACAAACCCTAAAGAAAAATCTAAAATTCTAAAGAGAACTCAAGAAGTCTTACTAAAAAAACAAATGAAACAAAGAAACAAAATATAAAACAAACTAATGAAAAAAAAAACCTAAAACTCTAAAATAACCTTAAAAAAAATAGAACCCCAAAAAAGACACTAAAAACCGCAATGCCCAAAAACCCTGTGTACTGTGGCATGAGAATAGGCACACACGAATATATTAAATAAACAAATGAATTTGAATAAATAAATACAAATATTTTGACTTTAGGCCATGTTTCTGCTATAAGCATTAAAGTTGGCAAAATCAGAGCTGGCAAGAAGGCTCAGCAAGTCAAATTTCTTTTTTTGCTCCCTGGCATCTGGATTTCAAGGACTGAATCCATATGGGAGAAATGGAGAATTTCACTGAGTTATTCTTATACACAATAAACAAGCAAAAATAATCAATCTGTAATAATTAAGGCCAAATGTTGGCTATTGCATTAACTGTGGTGGAATTAGAACTGGTTATGTTATAAATGTTGCTGAATTCCAAATTGGTTGATGAATGAGTTTTACTGGGATTCCTTACAGGAATATGTGTGAGGGATTACTTACAGGAGCAGAAATGACTCAGGGACAGCTGCACCACCAAAGCCCACCCCACTATGGTCCACAAAAACGGGAACCTGGAGAATAGAGCAGACAGCTCAACAGGTTGGAGAGAATCCTTTCAATGTAGCTCAGTGGATCTAAACCTCTTCCAGGCAAGGTAGCTCCAGCCCCCTCTTGTTTCTGCTTCTTTCAGACAACTAGTCTCAACTTCACCAAGACTCTGTAAGATCCCCAAAGCTGGGCCTCCACTCAAGTCCCAGGATGAGCTGCCCAGCACCCCAAAGACTCAAGAGAAAACCACACCTAATGCAAACTGCAAGAGGTTTTATTATCAGGTAGCTGAGGAGGAACTCCTTCTGCCGTGCAGGGCAGGGGAGTTTGACCCTGAGCAGTGACATTACAGGACTTTAACAGCTAGCTGAGGAATTGGAAGAAGTTGGGAGGAGAGTTGGCTATAGGTGGGGGTGTAGTGGGGGAGTAGTCTGCACCTCCTCTCTATATCCATATCCTTGTAGGTCTTCCTACAATTATCGCATCTCTGGCTGTAAGTCACAGAAACAAAAAGGCTTTTGCTGGCAATAGAATACAAAGAGCTTCCTTCTGATGTTTATTTAGAGATCAAGGGAAAAAAAAAAAGGTTGGGAAATGTCCAGGGGCTCTTCCTTCCAGGGATAAATGCTATAAGACAGGGTCTCACATACCCTACTCCTTCTAGTAAATAGTTCTAATATTAGAATTAGGAAAATTAAACCTCTGGCCCAGCTGTCAAATAAAGCCAACATGAGGTCACATCTTCAGAATTTGTTACATTGAGAGCCCCAGAAGCCCTTTAATGAGACTAAAGAGTTTCTCACCAGAGGTGGGATGGAGGGAGGAGGTTCAGTTCCTGAGCCAAGCCCAGTTAGTGCAAGCAGGGCTGGGCCAGTGGGCCTCAGTGGGGCCAATAGGAGGAGCCAGACACAGGCTGGAGGAGCAGCAGCAGAGCTTGTCACAAGAACCAGTTAGGGTCCTTTTCATCTGGGTTTATGGTTGTTACAAAGGTGGTGTCCGGCCAGGATAGGATGCTCTATTTGAAATTGATGTGGTCCCATTGTGGTTCCTGGTACCTATGTATTGTTTGTTTGTTTGTTTGTTTGTGTGTGTGTGTCTGTGTGTGTGTCTGTGTGTCTGTGTGTCTGTGTTTGATTTTTTTCAGCAATTCCCAGGAATCATTTTTGATCAGTTATAGGGCCTTCAAGTAAGCTGGCAGGGGTTGGGAAAAAGGAACACCAGGGTCAAACATTCTCCCTGCTTCATTAGGTCTCCCATGGAGGAGTTCAAAGGGTGTAAGTATAAATTTCCCTGGGAACTAGGAGAAGGTTAGGAGTGTTGTTTAATCTTTTCTGCTGGTCTCTAAAGCCAATCTAGTTAAGGTTTACTTTAATGTTCTCTTTATCTGCTCTACCTGTCCTGAAATCTGGGGTCTATAAGCAATTGTCTTATCTGAGCAACGAAGGAGGGGATGTTGTCTGATGAAATTACCTTAGGGATGTCAAATATTGGGAAAATTTCCTCTAATATCTTCTTTACCATGACATTGGTGGTCTCCTTCTTAGTGTGGAAGGCTTCCATTCACCCTGAAAAAGTGTCTAAAAAAACTAATAAATATTTATTACTGTACTTGGCTGGATTAACGTCAGTAAAATTTATTGCCCAGTATGCCCCTAGCGGGTCACCTCTTAGCTGCTTTCCCGGGGCGAAGCCTGAATTTTAACTGCTAGCAACAGAGTATTCCCGGAAGACTGACAAGGGAATAAAACACCCAGTTCTAAGAGCCTTTTGAGGTGAGGTCTGATGCCCTTGAAGGCCTCTTTGTTCATGGGGTATTATCATACCCCAATAGGAGTCGCACCAGCTTTGAGCATCACAACGATGGGGGCACCCTTTTTGTCATTTTTATACCTGCAGTCTCTGGCCAGGCTTGAGGATATCTCTCTAACCAGTTCCCTTCTAGAACTTTTCTCTAACAGGTTTGAGGCTCACTTTATCTATATTAGTTTTCTGATTTTCAAGCTAAAATTATAGAGATGGTGGAATCCAAGAGACTGAAGTTCCTTCTGAAAAGAAACTTATGTGGGCTTTTATTTTGATAGTAAGTCTCTCCCCAACAATGGGGTGGAGCATTCAGGAATGATGAGAAAGTAATGAGTTACTTGGCTTCTTCTTAAATCAACTTTATTATCAGTGGTCCAAGAGTATGGATTCTGACAAGTAGCCACTATTACTACAGTTTTCTTGTTCTTCAATTTCCCCAGTGGCTCTTTCAGAACTAAAAATTCTGCTCTGGTATCAACAAGGAAATATGTTGTGGTCGCCTCCACAGTTAGGATTACCCTAGGCTCGGGGAGGGGGGCCTGAGGCCCATCTGCCCTAGGCATTGTCATCTGGGTTAAGGAACTTGGGAGGACTGATATCTATTTGGGGGGGGGCAGTCTTTTGCCCAGTGTCCATTTTTTTTTATTGGTCCTTATCTAGAGGTGGTTGAGAAGGTCCTCTGGAGTTTTGACATCTTCTTGGTGCTGTGTTACCCAGGTACACTGTCTGCCTACATCCTCCTCCCTTTCTATAATATTCCTTATCATCTGGAATTATTTCCAAAACCCTAGTTAAATTTCTTACAGCCTTCTATCTCGTATAATTTATCTTTTTTCAGACTCTCTCTTTACTCTTTCTCTTTTTTCTTCTCCAGTCTCTCTCTTATAGTACACTTTCTCTGTCTCCTTAACCAGATCTTTCAAAGATAATATTTGCAGACTCTATAGACACTGTAACCTTTTAATGTCAGAAGCAGACTGGCCAATGAAAGCCATGGCCATCGCTGCCTGCTGGCCCTCTGATGTAGGGTCAAAGTGAGTGTAAGGCCTGTATGGTTCTAAGAGGTGCTCAAAAAAAACACTGCTGGGTGCTACTTTTCCTCTTGTAGGATCCCTCTTACCTTGGCCAAATTAGTGGGGCACCTGCCAGCTCCTTTCAGCCCTGTTACTAGAGCCCAGAGGAAAACTGTCAACTGCCCCCTACTGTGAGGACTTTTAGGGTCCCAGTCAGGACTTGTCAGAGGCAAACCTGCATCTATTTCATTCAGAAGATGTGACAGCCATTCATTGACCCCTAGCATGTTCTTTCTTGCCTCCAGCAGTATCTTTTTTTTCTCCTCTGTGGTGAAAAGAATGCTCAAATTCTGTTGACAGTTATCCCTAGTGGGCTGATGAGAGAACATGAGAGATTACATTAGATGAGTATGGCTAGAGGGGTTTTCAGAAAAGGGGGCATGATATGCCTTCAAATTATAGGATCAGTAGAGGAAAATGGCCAGTACTAAAGGGACTGCAGTTGTCTGGGTTCTGATGGAGGAGGGCCATAAGTATATAAAGGCAGCACTGTGCAGTCTGTTTCCTCTAGGTTCCGAACTCAACAGCCTCAGGTTCCAGCTGTTGGTCCCACCCCCACATCTCCAGCGGCACCTCAGACATGTTGAGAGGTCTGGGAGGGGATGAGTTGGGGATATGGTGGTAGGGTGTTATGCCATTGTGGAGGTTCTTCTATCTCTGGATATATCTTTGTGGGAGCCAGGGTTGCAGTTCAGACTCCACTATTTTTATCTCAGTTTTTTTTTTTCTCTGAGTGGCAGAGAGTTAGGTCTCAGGAGTCTGGCTTTTTCCACTGAACTCAAGGTTTCAACAAGGATGGGGGGGGGGTCCTTGGCTAAATTTTTTTAGATGAGATTCTATGGCACTTGATTTGGTTGAGACCCTGGTCCCCTCTGCCTAAACAACATTTTAAAGGGCAGAAATCACAATCAAATCAAGAGTGTCCTATGGTGTTAAACCAACACCAAAAGTGTGCCATTCCCTAGAGCAGAAAGTTCTTCAAAATCTCTTTCTGACATCTACAGACGGGTTGTGAATCCTAGTCTTAATTTCAGTCCAAATCACAAGACTCATACGAGGGGAGTGCTAATAGTCTGTCTCATTGTCAGAGTCACATTCAGGGAGACAAACAAGATATACACACAATAAATTATGATAACTGCAACCAGTACGCAATCAGACAGCCGAGTAAGCACACTCTTAACTTTGCACCCAGTAACAGAAACAGATGACTGAGTGAGCACACTCTCACTTGGCACCCAGTAACAGAAATGGATTGCTGAGTGAGCACCTTTCAATTGGCACACAGTAACAGAAACAGATGGTTGAGTGAGCACCACTCAATTAGCACCTAGTAACAGAAACAGACGGGTGAGTGAGCACAGTCTCAATTGGCTCCCCGATGGGAAATACCCAGGCATCCCTGGAGCTCCCTCAGACCTTCTGGGATGTCTCCCAGGTTGGCAGGCAGTTACTCCTGACACATCTGTCAGTAACCCTCCCCTCCATCCCAGACAGGGAATTTGTTGCTCTCATGTGCACAGGCTACTGTAAACTAAGAATACAAAATTCAAAAAAAGCCTGCAGACAAAGACATAGACAATGACATAGACAAAGGCAGGATCTTACCTCTCAGTGGGGATTTCTGAGGACTGGGGTAGGCCACAAATCTCAGCAAATGAGCACCCACATGTAAGACCACCAAAAGCTGGGCCTCCACTCAAGTCCTAGGATGAGCTGGCCAGCACCCCAACGACTCAAGAGAAAACCCCCCCCCTGATGCCAAATTCAAGAGTTTTTACTAAATCTAGCTGAGGACAAACTCCTTCTGCCTTGCAGGGCAGGGGAGTTTGACCCTGAGCAGTAAGAACAGGGGGTTTTAACAGCTAGATGAAGAATTGGGAGGAGTTGGGAGGAGAGTTCGGAGGAGATGGGGAGAGTTGGGAGGAGTTGGGAGTAAACTTGGCTATGGGTGGGGAGTAGTCTGCATATCCTCTCTATCTCCATATCCCTATAGGTCTTCCTACAATTATCACATCTCTGGCTGTAAGGCACAGAAACAAAAAGGCTTTTTGCTGGCTATAGAGAACAAAGAGCTTCTTTCTGAATGTATTTTAGAGATTAGGGAAAACAAGGTTGGGGATTGTCCAGGGTTTTACCTTCCAGGGAGAAATGCTCTAAGCCTTGGCCTCATATTTCTCTTTTGTACCTCATCTTTCTGCATATGAGAGGGACTCTCAGCTTTTATTCCTTTCTCTGGCAGGGAGAAGCCTACTGACTTTTGTCAGTTTGAGGGACTCCTTGAAGCTCTTTGAAGGTGTTTGCCTTCCTGCTTAAAGAGCTTCCTGGATTTCTTTTGAGTTGTTTATCTCTCTGCTTAAGGAGCTTCCTGTAGGGTGGAAGGTTTCAATCCTCTGAGGATACTATTATACAAATGTATATTAAGGGCTTTTGGAGTTATAGTAGTAATAAATTCAATGTTTCTTGTATTGTACAGTTAATAATTTTATGTCACAAAATAATATACTAATAATTATTTAAACTGTGTCTTATACTGCTAATATGGTTTCACATATTCATGGGAGTTTGGTAGCCTCAGGACTCTGTCCAGGTAGCTGGATCATGTTAATGAATTTTACACTCAGATTGCCATTCATTTTATTTTTAGTAGCCAATTTCAAGGGCACGCCATTTACTTTGCGACTACCAGTACTTTAGATTTTTTTTTTATTTTCATGACAGGGTTTCTGTGTATACCCCCAGCTGTCCTGAAACACACTTTGCACAGCAGCCTGGCCTCGAACTCAAAAATCTGCCTGCCTCTGCCTCCAAAGTGCTGGGATTAAAGTCGAGTGCCACCACCACCTGGCTAGTACTTTAGATTTCTAAATGGTCCCCTCTGGTAAGTTGGAACAGGAAGAAAATTGTACAGCTAGTCCCCAAAACAAACAATCCTGATTAGGTGAGAAAAAGTATAATCGAGGCTGTGTACCCAACATATCCAGTATAGCCCACAAAGGGCATGGTACCTGATACCTGCATTGACATTTTTTTCGGTCCTGTCAGAGATTAGAGAAACTAGACAAGGAATAGATGTTTTGTTCAAAGTGGTTTGGGAATCCACACCATTGAATTTCCCAAGTGACTGCATTAAAGAATGCTTGGCCCAGGCATGTGGGGCTTCCAGCTGAAGTTTAAATCACCCTTCCATTAGGTAGGTCAGTTTTCCCCAACAACTTAAGTATTAGTTCAATTTTGGTTTTGGTTTTGTCCAGGATCTTATTATGTAGCTCAGAGTAACCTGGAACACACTGTGTAAACCAGGCTAGCCTCAAAATCACAGAGGATTCTGACTCTGGAGTGCTTAGGTTTAAACACAAGTGCTATTACCACTCCTAGTCCCAATAATTGAAGTTTTAGTGAGTCAAGATTTGTAGCAGGACCGGGGAACCTTGTCTCATACAAAGGATTACAGGAATCCAGTTCTTTTTTTTTTTTTATCTATCCAGGCCATAGTTCTTCCATGTTAGTTTTTTCACATGCATGGCCAAAATACACCCTTAGCTACTGGACTAGTGTCTACCAGGATGCCGCACATGCACACTGTAGTGAAGTCTGCTTGGCAGTCCAAGAGACCTGGAAGCACTCATGAGTCAAAGAGTTTCAAAAGGAACTCAACTCCTGGAGCTTTGGCATTCTCATAACCCACATATTCATACCCTATCCCCTTGTTAGTCTGGTGTACAGATCCATGTGCTCTCTTTTAGTAATATCTTATTATAAGTGCCTTTTAAGATTGATTTCTGACATAGCTAAGCCTTTGCCAGTGTTCCAATGTCCTAGAAAGTCCTTGAGCTGACCATGGGTTTGGAATTCAATGTTGCCTATTCAGTGACATTCAGAATTGCCTTTGGTATTACACTATCACTTAGAATAAAAGCCAAATCACTCCCACATACAGGAATTTACAATGGTTTAGGCAGTAGATCTGGCTGTGGTTTTAGGGTAATGAGATGGTTAGCTAGAGCCAAACTCCCTAATTAGAAATATGACTTGGGTGTGAAAGCCATTGCCCTAGGAGTGTAAGACCTCACACCTGGCTTCTAAGACTTTAGGTGACCTTAGATAGGGCTGACTTTGTCTCAGTTGTTTTATTGACCAGTTCCTGCCTGTCTTTGTGTTTACATTCCTCTGTTTTGTGTAAGAGCCATTAAGCACCCAGTAACCTCATTTGTACTTTGCCAATGTGTCACCTAACTTCCCTATTTTCTTGTGTATAAAAAGTTTGATGCTCAATTTGACAAATGACATTCAGATAGTACACAATCTCACGTGTTCATCTTTCTGTCATTCGCAGACTCTTTGCCCATCTCGGACTAGTGACTCTTTCCATGCAGAAAGAGGGACCCAGAGCTTCTGTGGCAACAGGACCAAAAACAGATTTCTTGCTATGGGAGCAGTGAGAAATGGGCTAATTTTTATTTCCTCATGAAAAGAATGGAAGATCTGGATGTCACTTAATGCATGATAGAAACTCTCTTGACATTTAACACAGACCCTGTGATCGTGCCCTTTCCAATCTGCTAGCCAGTATTCTGTCAGGGGTTTCTTAAGTTAGTGATATTGAAATTAGAATGTTTCCAGGTCCCTAGTTGACAGTCTGATGCAGAAGGCTCCTTTTGAAGGAGCACCATTTTTGCACTTGTAGTGCCAGGTTGTTCATAAGATGTGTTTCCAGTAGGAAATGTAAAAATGGGCTTTAGGGGTACATCTGGCCAGAGTTGAAGGATGTTCACATATATAGTTATCATTTAGCCTGTATGCCCACTCTGAGTGCTGCCACTGACTCAATGAAGTTGATCAGCCATAATCTAGGTTTGCAGAGACATATAAAATTATTGACACTGGTTGTCCTAGGTTAGAGAATAGTAACTTTTGGATCATTTGTCCCTGTCCTAAGGGATGGCTCTGGTCTTCTTGTCATTCCACTGTTGGGGAAAACTGCATATCAAAAAATAATGTCTCCCATGTTGGTAGATGAAGTATGTGATTTTTTTTATACTTGAAAATGGATGTGACAAATGAAGCTGGGTCCAAGTAAATCCTTATCCCAACTGAGTCAGACAAATACAGTAGATAACAGAATTAGCAGGGCCCACAAAGCAGGGGAAGATCAGTCCAAGCAAGTAGTAAAAAAAAAAAAAAAAAAAAATCTGTTCATGCTGTAGGCAGCCAGCACCTAAAAGATGGTGCTGGTCTCCGGTACACCATCGCAGTAAACAACACCACTGAGCAGGTGCTAGACCAAATCTGGCACCAACCCCTCCTGAGTGGGTGCATGCAAATTAACATGTGTGCAGACTGACCAACCCTAGCAGGACGCATAGCCTTCCTTTACCAGGAAGAGGTATGAGAAACATCATCCCAGCAATTGTGTTCCTCTTTTCTTGCCTTTGGGAGGGCCTCAGCAAACCTAGCGCTTTCTGAGCTTCCTAAAACTTGGAAGTTTTATTTGCTTCTGAGTTGTAGGATCCTCCATCCTCCTTATAGGAAAAAATGTATGAGAATTTTGCTTCCTATAAAAACCCAGCAATGTTATATGTGTAGTTTTTTTTTTATTTTGTTTTGTTTTAATCTCATGTCTGTCCCCAGCTGCAGATAGTTTTTGTTTGAAATTCTAGTGATTCTTGAGAGTGTATAAAAGAAAGAGCTCCTGAGAGGACCTAGGGCAGATGCTGCTCCTGCTGCACCTGCTTTTGTTATCACAGGATTAAATGAGCAATGCTCTTGTCAATGGAGCAAGTTTGTGGATTTATTTGTGTCAAAGGGCACTGATGGACATACATTGTTGCAAGGAGAAAAACAAGTGCATAATTTAGCATTCCTAGTGATTAGGTAAGGTTAGGTCATCTGAATTTATCTGAAGGCCAAGCCAAATGAAATGTTGTTTTGATTCCTTTTTGGGAATACAAAAATCCATGTCTCAAACTAATATTTATAGATTTTGTCTGTTGCTTTTAATGTGTTAGTGTTATGAAATATTACATGGCAAGGGAATACATTTGCTGGGCCCATGCATGTTGTGACCTTCAGAAATTACACCACGGAACAGACCTGGTATAAAGGGAATGATTGGGAGAGAGTAGAGGAATGAGGAAAAGGGGGAGGTATAGAGGCTTAGAGACAGAAACAAAAACATTAGGTCAGAAAAATATGGGGCAAAGAACAGATAGTGGGGAAGCTGAAAACAAAGAGAGAGACAGAGCTATAGAAACAAGAACAATGGGAACAGAGAGGTTGGGCCTAGAACAGAGAGAGGGGGCTAATCAGTCCTTTTATCCTGCCTTGATGTTAGCAGTTTAGTTTCTTTCAAGAAAGAAATATACTTTCAATGAATTTTGTAAGTTAACAAGAAATATTTTCATCTCTGAGAGCAATGTTAATTTTAAAGTGTTTATAGGACATTTTTGAGGGACTAATTTCTTAAGAACAATATAAGTCAGGTATGTTGTCACATACCTGTAATAATACCTACATGGAATGCTGAGATCACCTGGAACCTAAACATTCTAGAACTTCTTGGACAATACACAACATACTATGTGCCTATATCAAAAATGAAATGAAGTGAAATAAAATCAACCCAATGTACCTTCTTTATTTGTATCTCTTACCTTTGGAAACTAATAAGATAATGAATCAAAAAATAAATAAATTTCAATTATCTGTATGGATGAAAACAATTTTAAATGTTAAGAAGGTTAAAAAAATCACTACAGTGATGGGGAGGAAAGAGCCTGGGTGGGAAATGGGACAAGAAGTTGAACATGATCAGGTATTGTGTGTGTGAGGAATATAACTGAAGTGCTGAGGAAAAGCAAAAAGAATGGAAACAGGCAACTTTTTGAGGTAGGAGGTGAGAAAACCCTCGGTTATATCAGAGACCTGGGAGGTGAGAGACCCTAAGGACTCAAAGGGAGGGACCTTAGAAGAAATGCCCTACAGTGGGGAGAGGGAACTTGTAGAGTCCTCCTCCAGTGGAGGGACAGAACATCAAGTGGAAAGATTGAGTTACCATCCCACAGTAAAAAGCTCTAACCCAGAATTGTTCCTGTCTGAAAGAACTGCAAGGAAAAAACATGGAGAAAAGCCTAAAGAAAAGGAGATCCAGTGACAAGACCAAATTGTGATAAAGCTCAAGGAGAGGCATCAAGGCCTGACACTATTACTGATGCTATTCTGTGCTCACAAAAAATGGGCGTATCATGACTGCTCTCTGAAAGACCAAGCCAGTAGGTGAAAGAGTCAGATGCTCAAATTTATATGCAACCAATAGACAGAAGCTGGGAACCCCTGTGGATGAATTGGGGAAAAGCTGGAAGAAGCTGAGGAAGAGGTCTACCCGGTAGGAGGACCAACAATCTCAAATAACCTGGACCTCCCAGGATGTCTCAGACACTGAGCCAGCAACCAGGCTTCATACACCAGATGATATAAAGCCACCAACACATATACAGAAAAGGACTGCCAGGTCTGGACTCAGTCAGATGAGGTCCATCTAATCCTCAAGGGACTTCAGGCCCCAGGGAGCAGGGAGGTCTGGTGGAGAGGGGACAGGATGGTGGGGACATACTCTTGGAGATGGGGATTGTGGGCTTGGGGCCCTGGGAGCATGGGGGCATGTAGGCAGGAGATATGGGGTGTGGAACAGTAAGAGGGGGAACTAGGAGAAGAATAAAATCTCGACTTTAAAAAAAGTATAAGAATAAATTTTAAATAATTCAACTATATTAGCGTGTGGAATTTCAGTCCACAGGACTATATACCATTCACATATTCATTTAGATTTCCTTTGGAAGTTAATATAAAGATGCACTTACACTTAAACAAGAAAATGATTAAAGATATTTAAAAATAAAGAAGTTCAATTTTGACTCTAAAGGTATAACTGCTAGTTAACTTTGTAATCACATCACTGGGATTAACTTCCTTCTCAGAATCATCAGAATAACAAGGATTAAAGAAGCTTTAAAACTCTGTTTCATAGGAAACAAAAAAGTTAGAGATTTTTTTTATTTGTTTTATATATATACCAGCAAGTGAAAATTTTTCATGCTTCATTTTTCTGAAGATGGGAAAGTAGAAGAGTACTTCAGATTATTCTCCATGATGGCTCTTTTAAACATAGACATTTTTTTTTCTCAGTTCACCATCTACACCAAAAAGCATATCTTAGTTCTTGGTCCCCAAGTTCATCAAAACCTAAAACAGAAAAGTACCTCTTATTAAATAAATTCCCAAGGATACAAATATGAAAGATTCTGTGCAGATGATGTATAGGGTAAAGGTTAAGGTCAGGATTAGGATTAGGGTTAGTGTTAGGGTTATGTTTAATAAAGCAGGATAATTATAGTGTTATTAAAGTATGAGGTACATCTGAGGTCAAATTCCCATTTTATCATTTCATATCTTTAATAATTCATACAAAGCCATTAGGATTTTATGGATAATAGCAGTCATTTCAGTCAGAAATAATTCAAAATAATAAGTAGTTAAAACTTTATGATTATTAAAACATATTTAGATTCCTAAGGTCATTTTATGGACCATGTGCAACATACCTCCATGGACTTCTCATGCATCTTTAACTGCTTCCAGGGTCTGGTTCTGACTACATTTGGACAGTTTCAATGCTTGTTGTTCTTTTTGACAACTATTCTACAAATGTAAAAGGAAAACATTAGTATAACAATTCTGTTTATTTTTGTTGTTACTGCCATGCAACATGCATGGTAGTCTAACAATAAAACACTAAATGTATATCTAATACTAAAACATTTATGTGAGCAAAAATAATTCTATATGAAAGTTAAAAGGAATAGTTTTCCAACTGATTTAAAATTTTAACAACTATTTTGACTAAATATATGTATATTTTTACAATAACATGAAATAAAATTATGCTACCAATTGTGGGGTAGGAATTTTTTTTAATGTGAAAGAGTTTTTCATAATGCACAGACTGGCCTTAGCCTCCCAAGTTCTTATGTTTATAGGCATGCACCATGTATACATGAACTCGGTAAAATCCTAGTCTTGGAAGCTTAGATTGGTTTTCTCTAGGTTCCAATCTCAAGCAACATATAGAAGTAGTAACATAAAGTTCTCATTGTATTCTTTAGGGTTGCACACAACCATGATAATTTGCATTTAAAAAAAATTAAGACAAGCCCTTTTCACCTTTTCACCTTGGGCTACTACAATCCTGTTTTGCCCTTTATTCACTGTGATCAATTTTTTACCTCACATGTGCACTCAAATCATCATAATTAAGTAAAATTACCTCTAATTTGCAATGCTTATCTTTAAAAAAAAGTGCACCTGCATACATTTGGAGACAAAGGGTTAATATTGGGTGTCATCTTTGATTTCACAGTACTGTTTCAGAGACAGAATCTCACTAAACCTAGAGCTCATCATTTATGCTACACCTGGTGGCTACAAAGATCTGGAGATCTTCTTTTCTCTGAACTAAATCTGAGATTGGTTGTTTTAAAATGCTCACAACCACACCAACTTTTTTTTTGTTGTGGTGGTGGTGGTTTGTTTTTAGTTTTGCTAGTTTGTTGTTGTTTATTTTGTTGTTGGTGGTGGTGGTGTGGGCATTCATCCCAATGCAGGGAATATAAGCTGGGGTCTCCATGCCTACACGGGAGAAACATTACCAATTAAACCATCTTCCAGCCCTGTAAATCAATCTTATTGGGCCCACATGCAGCATATGACACATTTAGGGATCTTTTCTTCTTTAAAACTTTCCTTCACTCATGGTAGTTTTCTTTCTACCAGTGGTTCTCTTCCTTTACTGGCTCCCTCTCACCAGCTGCCATATGCAGAATTACAAATCTTGAAGTACCCTGCTGTTCTGTCTTTAGACTCCTTATTTACAGGGATGATCACTTTCCCTTGAAATGTCATCCAGAGTCCAATGTTTAAAAACTGTCTTCAATTGGAGTATTTATTATTTATCTTTAGTTCCTATCTCTTTCCAGAACTGACTCATAATGGCAGGTTCCTCAATGCCTTCTGAGGCAAGAATGAATTTGCTCTTCCTTTCAAATTGAATACTTTCCAAACCATTAACCAGTAAATAAAATAAAATAGTTAATATGATTATCGTTGTCTCAGATCTTACTTGGAAACCAGGTGATGACTACAGTAATTGGTAGAGTAATGGAGGCATGATCTAAAATTGTTTGCTGATATTCTTCCACAGGAAAATTCTTCCAGGGCTGTTGAGATTGTTTGTTTCCATCCTCTGTTGTTACTAAATCTTTACTAAATTTAGGAATGCAAGAACTGATTTACCAAATTGAGTTGGTTTTTTAATATAAACAACAGAGTCCAGGTGAAACCAATAAATAAGCTTTCTCTCTTCTTTGAACTCTGATATATTGTGTGTTTTTTTTTTTTTTTGTAGTCACTGGTAATCATCTCTTGATCTTTCTGCAAATGTCTGCCTCTTGAAAATTTATGATCTGGTATACCATAAAATGCCTAGTCGTTTTCATTGATAGAGTATGCAATCAATAGTTTATATCTCAGTAAGACTAGAACAGAAGCAAGGATAGATAGATAATGGAACTTAATTTAGTTTCATATGCTGAACTCAAGGCTAGTTGTTCCATTCCTACTTAGTAATACCAGGTTAAATATTAAGTTTTTTTATGGTACCAACCACTGATTTTTCTTTTTCTTCATTGAATTTCTGTACATCCATATCAGACTTCTGAAATGTAGTTATATACTGCTCACAAAATTTGTTGTTTATGTTCTTCCTGTAAAGCACAGTAACAAAAGCAGGCACATTTCATACCAATATGAAAAAGAACACTCAAAACAAATTCAATTGAACATTTCATACTATAAAAAGAAAAATAGCAGTATAAAATATCTAATGGGAAATCATTATAGATTTTTCCCCTAACATATTATCAGAGAGGTTTTCATTTACGTTTTAGCTTTTCAAAATTAAAGAAATATAAACACACACAACACACACGTAACACACACACACACACACACACACACACATACACACACACATATATATACATGTACAAAATTTAATTATATTTCAATGTGGTTTTTTTTTTCATTATTTTCTACCAAATATAAGTTCTAATTTATTTTTCATACATTGCCTTAGTAAAGACAGTGCAAAACATGTCAACTAAAATATACAAATTGTCTGCATATGTAATTGTAGTTGTTCCTTTTGAATATTGTTAAACATAATAATCCATAAATTACATTCCTAAGACTATGTGCAAGACTTCTGTATTTCCACAATGAATGTAAATTAAAATTTAAATCTCATTAACATTGACTTAAAGCAGAAAATAAAATTTTCATAGATTTCTATGAATTAGATTTAGTTTGCTTGAAGGCATGATGTTATAGGGTTAATTGTTTAGACAAAATCAAAGCCAAACATTTTTACTAAAGAATCAGACATGATATAATTTTTTTTAAACTTCAGCCACATATAATTTTTAAAATGATACACATTTGACCCTACAAATATAACAACTCTACCTCTCTCGTTCGTTCGTTTTGCAAAATCTTTCTAATTTCTGGTTGCTGCCTTTGAAAGATTCTTTGACATAAGTTTCCATCCATTTTCTCTTTATGTGAAGCGTCTTATAAATGTCATCTATATTAAAAATAAAGGGTCATTTTGAAGAAAAAATAGATGATTCCATGTATTCAAGTAAAAATAGATATAGATAAATTTCATTCAATAATGCTATGGAAACTTAAAATTAAATGATAGATATCACAAACATGCTTCATACTTTAGAATACTTAGGGTTTGGTATGTTCAGATGAAGGATGTTCAACCTGTAAAGTCTACAGAAATGTTCCACAACATAGAAAAAAACAGTCCATGTATTTTGGATAAGAAATATCTAATCTTATCTGAATTTTAATTTCTGTAAGGAAAATAATTTTGAGCTTCAAGAACAGTTTTCAAAAGAACAAATGCACAAAACAAAGGATCAAAAGTATACTTAATTCTTCATAGGGAAACACTTTTAATAAAGGCTAATTCTTTTCCAAATCTAAAAAAAGATGATGCAACTGAAAGAACAAACTTGACTGTGGAACTGTTAGACCCATTGTTTAAAATATTCAATTAAAATAAGAGGGCAGCCGGGCATATTGGTTCCCATGTTAATCCTAGTATTCTGGAGGAAAAGGCAGAGAGATATTTGTGTGTTCCAGGTTAACCTGGTCAACATACTGAGTTCCAGGACAGTCAGAGCTACAAATGAGACCCTGTCAGAATCAAACCTGCGTTTGATTCCTAGCACCTACATAATGTGCACAAATATCTCCAACTCCAGTTCCAGGGGATGTGATGCCCTGTTCTAAATTCTGCATGCACCAGGTACATATGTATATGACTCACAGACATACTTATAGGCAAAATACCTATATAAATAAAAATAGATAAAAATGTTAAAATCTATGTTTAAAACAATGATCTCCAAGTTTTTTTTTAATCAAAATAAAATTATTTCTAAAGTGAATTGGTAATTATATTTCAGAACATATCCTTTAAAAAAACAATTGAAGAAAATTATGGTAGGAACTTTTGATCAGTAACTGCTGCAGTTCATGAAAATTGTAATGCTTCAGAAAATGTTTAGTACCTTTCTAGCATGCACAGTTAGCTTTCAGTAACTAGGATGAAGCTATATTTCGGTGTACATGTTTAATATTCTCACCATACATAGTACTAGACAAAATCAGATTATTAAATGATTATTCTGCCTCCTCCAAATAGAGCAAATCCTTCAGTTGAAAAAAAAATAATTTGGTAAAATGGGTAACTTGAAAGAAGCAAAGTATTATTTTTTAAAAATATAATATTGTTTCATGGGGGTAGAGATATGGCTCAGCAGTTAAGAGTACTTCCTGTTCTTTGCAAAGGACATAGGTTTGGTGTCTAGCACTCATATGGTGGCTCACAACTAACTGACTCCAGTTCCAGGTATCTGAAATAATCAACTGATATCTGAACAACAGGTACACCTGTGGTGCACATATATAACTGTAAGCAAAACACTAATACACATAAATAAGTCCAAAAATAGGTATTAGGAGCATTGTTTAGTAAGCCATGTAAGATGTTTTTTTGTGTATGATCCTAGTATTGGAAGCTTAAGCAGGAGATTTCCAGTGTAAAGACTGCATAGGTTAAATAGGAAAATGCAGGCCAGCCTGAACTACATAATGACACCATATCTCAAAGACAAGTTACTGTCTTCTGAGAAAGCTCACTTAGCATTCAGTTACATATAATTTAAAACAGATACTTTAGAATCTGAGTATCATTCTCTCATTGTTTAGTAAGTTGTCTTCCACTTACAGTTAGATAATTCATTTCATAAAAAGAAAAAAAAATGAAGGAATTGGAGAGATGATTCAGCAGTTAAGAGCACTGGTTCGTTCCAGATTTCTGAGATTGGAGTACCAAAACCCACAAGGTGGCTCACTACCTATAACTTCAGTTTCAGGGGATTCAATGCCTTTATCTGGCTTCCTCAGGTACAAGACACACTAGTTGTGCACATACACACGTGAAAGGAAAAAAAAAAAACAACCAATAACCATAACATAAAATTTAAAAATAAGTTATAAGGGTTACATTAAAGAATTCAGTTTTGCATTGTGCCATATAAAGAAGGAAGCACAGAAGACTCCTAGAAAAGAAACTGACTTAATATAAAATTAGCACTGGATCAATTAAAATATGTTTCATGTATAGAATTTTGTATACATATCACTTAGCTATGAGTACATGGAACTGTGAAATTGTTTACATCTATTTTTTTTTCCTTTTAAAATTCCTTCAAAGCTGTTACAAAAACGCCTCAGTAGTCAAGAGGGCCTACTGTGAAAAGAGGAGGTTCACAAAGTACTTTTTTTTGTTTTTTAAGGTAAGTAATGTTACTTCATGCTTATCAAAGGATAATTCATCAAAGATGAACTCACAATTCGGAATATCTATGCTCCAAATACAAGGGCAACCAAATTCATAAAGAAATTTTACTAGAACTCAAAGTACATATTGTACCCCATATAATAATAGTGAGAAACTTCAACACCCCACTCTGAGCAATGGAGAGGTCCTGGAAAAAAGAAATGAAAAAGAGACACTGTGAATCTAATGAGAAGTTATGAAACAATCGAATTCATCAGATACATATATATGTATCTGTCACACACACACAGAGACACACACATACAAACACGCACACATATATTGAAGCAAATTCACACACAGTTCTCATTACATGAAGAGAAATTATTTGAAAAAAAAATCAACAAACCTTCATGATAATAGTCTTGGATAGATTAAGAATTTTAAGCACATACCTAAATATAGAAGCAAACCAGAAGCCAACATCAAATTAAATGGAGAGAAACTTGATGCAATCCCACTAAAATAAGACAAGACAGGACTAGACAAGGCTTCTTACTCTTTCCCTACCAATTCACTATAGTACTACAAGTTCTAGACAGAGCAACTAGAAAACAAAAATTGGTCAAAGGAATAAAAATTGGAAAGGAATAAATCAAAATATCACTATTAGCAGATAATAAAATAGTATACTTAAGTGACCACAAAAATTCCATCAGAGAACCCATAAACCTGAAAAACAACTTCAGCAAAGTGGCTAGATATACAATTAACTCAAACAAAACAGTACCTTTCTTCTACTCAAAAGATAAACAGGCTGAAAGGCAATTATGGAAACAACACCTTTCAAAAGTCACAAATTATAGTTCCTTGATGTGACTCAAACCAAGCAGGTGAAAGATTTCTATGACAAGAACTTCAAGTCTCTGAAGAAAGAAACTGAAAAATCTCAGAAGATGGAAAGGTCTCCCATGGTCATAGATTAAGTTAGTAAAAATGGCTGTCTTCCCAAAAGCAATCTACAGATTCCATGCACTCTCCATCAAAATTTAAACTCAATTCTTCGTAGAGACAGAAAGAGCAATATGCAAAACCATTCAGAATATCAAAATTCCAGAATATCCCAAAACTATTCTCAACAATAAAAGAACTTCAGGGGGAATCATCCCTGAACTTAAGCTGTATTATGCAGAAATAGTGATTAAAAAAATGTATGGTAATGTTACAGAGACAATGCCTTCATGAAATGGAGAGATCTAAAATATATCATCCTGTGTGATCTCAAAGGAAAAAAAAACATGGTATGCACTCACTGATAAGTGGATATTATCCTAAAAGCTCAGAATACCCAAAATGTAATTCACAGACCACATGAAGCTGAAGAAGAAGGAAGACAAAAGTGTAGGTGTTTCAGTCCTTCTTAGAATGGGGAACATAATATTCCTGATAGGAAATGTGGAGATCAGGGCAGAGACTTAAGGAATGACCATCCAGATTCTGTCCAACCTTTGGATCCATCCTATATACAGAAACCAGGCACAGTCACTATTGTGGATACCAACAAGTGCTTGCTGATAGGAGCCTAATATGACTGTCTCCTGAGAGGCTCTGCCAGGGCTTGGCAAGAACAGAGGCTGATGCTCACAGCCAACAATCAGACTGATCATGGGGTCCCCAGGGGAGCAGTTAGAGGAAGAACTGAAGGAGCTGAAGGGGTTTGCAACCTTACAGGAAGAACAACAATATGAACCGAGCAGACAGTCCAGAGCACTCAGGGACTAAGCCACCAAACAAAGAGGGGCACCCATGACTCTAGCTGCATATAGAGCAGAGGATGGTATTGTCAGACATCAGTGGGAGGAGAGGTCCTTGGTCCTGTGAAAGCTCCATGCCCCAGTGTAGGCAAATGCCAGGGTAGGGAGGTGGAGTATGTGGGTGAGGGAACAGGCTCATAGAAACAAAGCAAGTGTCAAATGGAATAGGGATTTCCTGGGACTAAACCAGGAAATGGCTGATATTTGAAATGTAAATAAATACACACACACACACACACACACACACACACACACACACACACACACTCTGATGGCTTTAACTGTGACTTCAAGTGGGTTTACATCTAATCACAGGATGATCTAAATTTTTCCCATTCCTGCTAGTTTTTTGATAAATTAGAGTAAATGTGTCTGCATCTCAATCTCCAAATAAAATCATAGTTGCTCTTATCACAACCAAGCTCCTCAACCTTTTTCATCACAATACAAATCTAAGACAAATCTTAAATATAAAATTCTTCCTGGCTGGACAAATATTTTACTGCTACAGCAAGAAGCTCTGGTTTCAATCTTCAGGAATGAAAAATAAAAACCCCCAAAATTTAGATATAAAAAATAAAGAAGGCATGATTCCTCGGGCCCCATTACATTTCTGAGGCTGAGGACTTCAGGTATAAGGCCAGTCCAGGCTGCAATTGAGGTTTCAGACAATCCTGAGATATAGAGCTAGAGCTTACTTTCCTAAACTAAAACAACAAATAAATAAAGACAGCCTGGTCTGAATTATGTCTGAATTCCCAGCACTTCTGAGGCAGAGAGAAGCCTCTAGTATTTGAGACAGTTTGGAACCTATATATAGAAATTTTGGCAATGTGGCATTTTCACAACACGTTAAAATGTAGACTGGTTTTCAGTTTCTTTTTAATAAATTCCTGGTGGGAAGCAGTTGCACAGAAGAGGTTCTTGTCTGTTTCATCCACTAAGTGAAGTCCAGTTTACTCACACCTCACATCCCCAGGCCCCAAGAATACTTTCAGGGTCTCCATTTCCTTGGCCTTCCTGATTTCTGCTAGGAGCTAGTCTGTTCAAACTCTTGCACTTACAGTGAAGTTCTCAGTTTTTCTCAGCAGAGGCCTAAGAGGGAAAGGTCGATTGTGAACCTGGAAGTAGCAACTTCCTGAGTCCAGTGAGGGTCACCTAATCTCATTACTCCTGAAGAAACACCTCCAAAACTCCACCTTCATCCCCACCCAGACCCCTAGCTGAACCAGGATTAACCAACAGACAAATGACTACCTCCACTGAGACTTCATCCTACCATGATTCTTCAAGAATTTTGCTTCCTCAAGAACTCTTTGTAGCCACCATACTGGGTAACAGGGTTTGAACAGCGGGAAAACAATCTCAGCCAAGCCCATTGCTGATTGGCTGTGTTTGCACATGAGTACTAAGGGTAAGAGAGGCTCTTTCAATCATCTGTGATTAAAGCTTCAAAAAGCGGGTAGTATTTTAACTTCCTCTACTACCCAGAGGCTTTCCATTTTCTAAGTTTGCAATACTAACTTGAAAGTTAAAATAAAATGAACTCCAAAGACGACTCTCCTACTTTGTTTCAGATGAAGGGGCTGTTCTGTGTAACTCTAAATTGTTTTTTTTGTTTTGTTTGTTTTTTTGTTTTGTTTTTTTTTTGTTTTTTTTTTAAACTAAAGTGTTTTTGCATGTTTGTATTTATATAACATGTATGACTAGTTCCCCTAGAAACTAGAATAGGATGCCAAAATCCCTGGATCTAAAATTAAAAATGATTTTGAGAATTATGTGGGTTCTAGGAACTAAACCTTGGTTCTGTACAAAAGCAACAAGTGTTCTTAATTTCTAAGCCATCTTTCCATTCCTATCCTGTGTGTGTTTTAAGGTGTGCTGGATCATTTCTAACGATAGATGTTTAATTTTACTATATAATGGATAGTATAAAAAATGACTCTGTTAATGTTGTCCATTTCCAGAAACAGAAAAACAAACAAACAAACAAACAAAACAGCAACAAAAAAAAACATAATTTTAATAATTGTGTAAATCATAAAAAGTTTCAGGATAAAAATGGAGTGTATACATTTCAGTATATGGGTGCATAAGGAGGCCAGATATAGACATCTGTTTTATTCTCAATTATATTCCAAATTTCTTTTTCATTTTCTCTTTTTTTTTTTTCAAGTCAGGGTTTATCTGTATAGCTCTGGTTAACCTGGAACTCACCCTGTATACCAGGGTGGCGTCAAAATCAAAAATCTCCCTGCCTCTGCCTCCCAAAGTCTGGGATTAAGGCATGTGCCACCACTGACTGACCCAACTTAAAACTTGAGATAGGTTCTCTCTGAATATGCAGCTAACCAATGCCACTACCTGGGCTAGCCAGCAAGCTGTCTCCACCTACTCAGCACTGGTTGGCAGCCTGCATTTTAGAAGTGGATTCTAGGCCCCCACTTTTATTTTCAAGGAAAACATTTTACTAAAACAGCCATCTCTCTAGCCTCTCTTCAAGGTTTGTTCTGTTGCTATAGACACTGCAATTTTTTGTTTGTTTGTTTTTTGTTTGTTTGGTTTCTTTTTCTATTTCTCTAATCATGCCTAAGTTTAGGCTCCTAAAATGCTTAGTGGTGGTTTTGCTTGATTCCTTACAACAGCAAATTGGTTTTCTTGCTCACTTTACAATTTGCAGTTAATTTGGCACACTGGAAGAACTGACATTTCATTTACTAGGCTTATTGCTGTGTTTTGTTTCTTTGGTGCTTTTTTTTTTTTTTTTGTTAATTTGCTGGGTTTGTTTTTTTTTTTTTTGCTGGTTTTTTGTTTTTGTTTTTGTTTTTGTTTTCACCACTGAAGATGAAATTTATAACTTTTAATGGTGCTTTACCACTGAGCTACATCTTTAGTTAATCTTTAGTTTTGAATGTTGGATGAGAAGTTATCTGTGTGTATTTTTTAAAGAAAACTATAATTTCTGTGAAGTCTACAATTATCCCCCTATGCTATAGGTTCTATAGAGATCTGTTTCCCTCGTTTGGCCTCTTCAAGAAACAGGGAAATATTTTTAAAACACATACCTCCAGATTTATCCAACATACTGCCTACTTCATGTCTGTGAAGACAGAACAATAAAAAATTAAAGCAAGAAATATAGTAGACTGGTAGGCCATTTTTTTTTTACCACACACAAAACTTTACACAGAACCTTCTTTAATTTTTTATAATAAATATATAATGTTTGGTTTGGAACAAATGTCATATGCATATAAAATATGTGGTGGACTACCAACTTGAACTTGGATTATTTACTTTTAACAATTCATACGTTTACACCCCACAAGGAGTTTATTCATAACTCTCCCACACTTGCCGAGACCCTTTTTTCCCCAGATAGTCCCCTACTTATTTTTATGATGTTTCTCCTTTTCTTTGAGTGTGTCAAATATCACATGCAGGTGGTCCTATTGTATGAGTTCCTATGTGTTTGTGATCACAAAGTCTAAAGGATCCCAAGCTGGGCTTGAACTTAACATATAGCAGCATCTGACATTGAAATGCTGATCTTCCTGAATCTACTTTTCCAGTGAAGGTAACACAAACACTACTTTTGAAGTACTCTATTGAACTGGCAAAAAAAAAAAAAAAAAAAAAAAAGAAAAAAAGAAAAAGAATTGAAAATATTACCCCATGTCTTCATCTCCTTTTACTTGAGGCGATATATTTCCATCTTTACCAATTGCTGGGTTATTTACTGTATTGACAATAGAAAATGTAAACATTTGAAAGTATGCAATATTAGTAATAGTTAATAAAGTACTATCAATTTGAATTTCTTTGGAAAAACTGCCCGTTTTGAGTTTTTGAAACAGATTTTAAAAACTAAGTAAAATTAAGTACATCCAGGAAATCTAGTACACAAGGAGAAGAAAAAACATAAGGATAACAGGTATAGATGAGAAGTAAGATTTCCAAATTATAGGGTCAGTGAATATCTTCAACAAAACTATAAAAGAAACCTTTCCTAACCTAATGAAAGAGATGTCCATGAACATACAAGAAGCATGCAGAACTCCAAATAGTTTGGACCAGAAAAACAACAACAAAAACAAAAATCCCTGCCATCATATATTAATCAAAGCACCAAATGCACAAAACAAAGAAAGAATATTAAAAGCAGTAAGGTAAAATGGTCAAGTAACATATACAGGAATTCCTATCAGAATTACACCTAACTTCTCCCCAGAGACTATGAAAGCCATAAGATCCACGGTAGATATCATACAGACACTAAGAGAGCAGAAATAAGAACCAAAGCTATAATATGCAGCAAAACTATTTTACCATAGATTGAGAAAACAAGGTATTCTGTGAAAAAACAATACTTACACAATATCTTTGAACAAATCAAACCCTTCAAGGGATAATAAAGGGAAAACTCCAATATAAGGAGGGAAATCACATGCTAGCAAAAACAAGATATTAATCTTGAAGTAAACCTAAAAGAAGATAGCTACATGAACAAAGTTCCAACAAAAATAACAGGAAGAAACAAAGACTTTGTCTTAGTATCTCTTAATATCGCCATATTCTATTCACCAATTAGAAAGAAATAGACTAACAGACTGGATGTGTAAGCAAGACCCAGCATACCAGAAACAAACCTCAGGAACAAAGACAGACATTACCTCACAGTAAAAGGCTGGAAAACAATTTTCTAAGCAAATGTTCCAAAGAAACAAATTTGGAGTAGCCATTCTAATATCAAATAAATTTGACTTTCAACCCAATGTTATCAAAAAAGACAAGGAGTGACACTTCATATTCATCAAAGTTAAAATTTACCAAGATGAATTTTCAATTCTAAACATTTATAGTCCAAATGCAATTGCATCCATATTCATATAAGAAACTTTAGTACAGCTCAAAATGCACATTGCACCACACACAATAATAGCAGAAGACTTCAACAACCCTCCCTCATCAATGGAAAGATCCTGGAAAGAAAAATTTAAAAAAAGACACAGTTAAACTAACAGAAGTTATGAAACAAATACATTAGTTGATATCTATAGAACATTTTATTCTAGAACAAAAATTGTCCATTCTGCTCAGCACCTCATGACGCCTTCTCCAAAATTAACAATATAATCAGTCACAAAACATGCCTCAACAGATATAAAAATATCCAAATAATCTCATACATCCTATCTAATCTCCAAGGACTAAGGCTGATCTGAAATAATAATATAAATAATTGAAAACCCATGTACACGTAGAAGGTGAACAAAAATACAGTCAGTGATAAATCAGGTAGGGAAGAAATAAAAAAAATAAATATAAGACATTTTAGAGTTTAAAAAAAATGAAGTTACTACATACTGAAAGTTGTGGAACACAACTAAAGCAGTGTTAAAGGGAATCTCATAGCTCTGAATGCCTCTAAATAGAAACTGGAGAGAAGATACAGTAGTAGGTTGACAGAACACCTAAAACCCCTTGAATAACAGGAAGGAAATTCACCCAAGAGGAGTTGAAGGCAGGAAATAATCACACTCAGGGCTGAAATCAAACAAGTGGAAACAAAGGAACTATAACATAAAATCAAACAAACTAGGAGCTGGACCTTTGAGAAAGTCAACAAGATAGATAAAACATTAGCCAGACTAATTACAGGGCACAGGGAAAGTATCAACATTAACAAAACCAGTAATGAAAAGGGAGACATAACAACAGATACTTAGTAAATCCAAAAAAATCATCAGATCCTACTATACAAGCCTGTAACTTAGCAAAAGTGGAAAATCTGGATGAATTGGACAATTATCTAGACAGAAGTCAGGTACTAAATTTCAATCAGGTTGAGATAAACCCTGTAAACTCTCCCATAACCCCCAAAGAAATAGAAGCAGTCATTAAGAGCTCCCCCCTCCAAAAAAAAAAAAAAAAAGTCCCGTATCTGATGGGTTTAGTACAGATTTCTATCAGACTTTCAATGAAACACCAATACCAACAATCTTCAATCTATTATGCAAAAACAAAAGAAAATGAACACTACTTGATTTGTTCTATGAAGCCAAATTTACTCTTATACCCAAACCATACAAAATCCCAATGAAGACAGGATACTTCAGACCAATTTAACTTATAAATATTGATGCAAAAATACTCAATAACATCCTGTTAAACACAATCCAAGAACACATCAAAATGATCATTCTTCATGATCAAGCGGCTTCATCCCTGGGATACAGGAATGGTTCAATATATGGGAATCCATCAATGTAATCCAATATGTAAAGAATCTCAAGGAAAAAAACACAGTATTATCTCATTAGACACTGAGGAATCATTTAAAAAAAAATCAACACACCTTCATGATGAAAGTCTTGGATAGATTCAGAAAGCAAGGCCCATAACTAAACATAGTAGCAAACCAGGATCCAACATCAAAATAAATGGAGAGAAACTTGATGCAATCCCACTAATATATGGCAAGGCTTCCCACTCTCTCCCTACCTATTCACTATAGTACTAGAGGTTCTAGCCAGATTAAATAGACAACAAAAAGAGGTCAAAAAGTTAAAAATTGGAAAAGAACAAATGAAAATATCACTATTAATAGGTAATAAGATAGTATATTTAGTGACCCCAAAAAAATCCACTAAAGTACCCTTAAGCCTGAGAAACAACTTTAGCAAAGTGATTGGATATACAATTAACTCAAATAGATCAGTAGCTTTCCTCTACTCAAAGGATAAACAGGCTGAAAAGGAAGTTATGGAAGCAACACTCTTCACAATAGTCTCATACCTTGGTGTGACACGAAAAAAGCAAGTCAAAGTTCTGTAGGACAAGAACTTCATGTCTCTGAAGAAAGAAATTGAAATTCTCAGAAGATGGAAAGATCTCCCATGGCCATAGATTGGTGTCCCAAATAATTTAGTAAAAATGTCTATCTTGCCAAAAGTAAGCTCTGATTCCATGCCCTCTCCATCAATATTCAAACTTAATTTTTTATAAAGATAGAAAGAGCAATATGCAAAATCATTTGGAATAACGAAAATCCAGGATATTGTAAAACTATTCACAACAATAAAAGAACTTCAGGGGGAATCATCCCTGACCTCAAGCTGTATTATAGAGAAATAGTGATAAAAATGTATAGTGACCATAAAGAAAAAATGACTTCAGGAAGTTCACACGCAAACGGATAGGTCTAAAGTATATCATCCTGTATGAGGTAACACAATCCCAAAGGAAAAAATATGGTATGCACTCACTGATAAGTGGATATTATCCTAAAAGTTCAGAATACCCAAAATGTAATTCACAGACCACATAAACCTTAAGAAGGAAGAAAAAAGTGTGCATGTTTCCGTCCTCAGAATGGGGAACAAAATACTACTGGGAGGAAATATGGAGACAAAGTGCAGGGCAGAGACTGAAGGAACGACCATTCAGAATCTGCCCCACCTGTGGATCCATCCCGTATATAAACACCAGACCCTGTCACTATTGTGGATACCAACAAATGATTGCTGAAAGGAGCCTAATATGGCTGTGTCCTTAGGGGCTCTGCCAGAGGTTGGCAAAAACAGAGGCTCATGCTCACAGCCAACAATCAGACTGATTATGGGGTCCACAGTGGAGGAGTTAGAGGAAGGACTGAAGGAGCTGAAGGGGTTTGTAACCTTACAGGAAGAACAATAATATGAACCAAGCAGACCGCCCCCCACCCCAGAGCACTCAGGGACGAAGCCAGCAAACAAAGAGGGGGACCCATGGCTCCAGCTAAATACATAGCAGAGGATGTCCTTGTCAAACATCAGTGAGAGGAGAGGTCCTTGGTCATGTGAAGTTTGGTGTCCCAGTGTAGGCAAATACCAGAGCAGGGACATGGGTGTTGGTGGGTGGGGGAACATGCTCATAGAAGCAGAGGGAGGGTGGAATGGTAAAGGGAATTTCTGGGGTGAAACCAGGAAATGACTAATATTTGAAATGTAAATAAACACACACACACACACACACACACACACACACACACACACACACACACACACACCCCTAATATGATGGCTTTAACTGTGACTTCAAGTGGGTTTATATGCAATCACAGGATGATCTAAATGTTGGTCCCATTGTTGCTAGGGTTTTGATAAATTAGAGTAAATGTGTTCATCTCAATCTCCAAATGAAATCATGGTTGCTTTTATCATAACCAAGCTCCTCAATTTTTTTCATCATAATACAAATCTAAAGCAGATCTAAAATATAAAGTTTTTCTGGCTGGACAAATATTTTACTGCTACAGCAAGAAGCTCTGGTTTCAATCTTCAACAAGGAAAAAATGAATAAAAAACAAACAAACAAACAAACAAATTTTAAATATAAAAAATAAAGAACACATATTTCCTCAGGCCCAGGTACATTTGTAAGGCTGGGGACTTCAGTTTCAAGGCCAGTCAAAGCTGCAGGTGAGGTTTCAGACAATCCTGAGATATAGAGTTAGAGCTTACTGTCCTAAAACAAAACAACAAATAAATAACAACAACCTGGCCTGAATTATGTCTGAAGTCCCAGCACTTCTGAGGCTGAGAGGAGCCTCTGTATTTTGAGGCAATTGGAGCCTATACATAGAAATTTCGGGAATCTGCCATTTTAACAACAGGTAGAGGTAAATGAAGACTGGTTTTCAGTTCGTTTTTAATGAATTCCTGGCAGGCAGCAGCAGCTAAAAGAAGGTTTTAGTCTGTTGTCTCCACTAACTGACTTCCAATTTACTCACTCCTCACCTCCCCAAGCCCCAAGAAGACTTCCAGGGTCTCCAATTCCCTGGCCTTCCTGCTTTCTGTTAGAAGATAATTCTGTTCAAACCCCTGCCCTTAGCGAAGTTCTCTGTTTTTCTCAGCAGAGAACTAAGTGGGAAAAGTTGATTGTGAGCCTGGAAGCAGTACCTTCCTGAGTCCAGTGAGGGTCACCTCCTCTCCTTACTCCTAAAGTAACACCTCCACCCCTCCACCTTCTTCCCCACACAGGCCCCCAGCTCAAACAGTATTAATCATCTTTCAACAGACAATTGACTACCTCTACTGAGACTTCTCCCTACCATGCTTCCTCAAGAACTCGGCTTGATGACTACCACAAAGCATACTGGGTAACAGGGTTTGGATAGCGGAAAACAATCTCAGCCAAGGCCCTTGCTGATTGGCAGTGTTTGCACATGTGTACTAAGGGTGAGAAAGGCTCAATCAGTCGTCTGTCATTGAAGAGCAAAAAGGAGGTAGTATTTTAGCTGCCACTACTACCCAGAGGCTTTCCATTTTCCAAGTTTACAATACTAACTTGAAAGCTAAAATAAAACGGACCCCAAACAAGACTCTCCTACTTTGTTTCAGATGAAGGTGCTGTTGTTTGTAATTTTCAATTGTTTTATTTATTTAAGTAATTTGTTTTTGCATGTTTGTATTTATAAACATGCATGTGTGGTGCACATAGAAACTAGAAGAGAATTCCAAAACCCATGGATATAGAATTAAAAATGGGTTTGAGCCATTGTGTGGGTCCTAGGAACTAAAACTAGGTTCTGTCCAAAAACAACAAGTGCTCTTAATTTCTAAGCCATCTTTCCATCCCTGTCCTTTGTGTCTTTTAAGGTGTGCTGATCATTTTTCTTGAAAGATGTTTATTTGTACTATACAGTGGAGATTACAAAATTATAACACTTTCTTAATATTGACAATTTCCTCATAGAGAAAAAACAAAAAGACAAAAACCATCATTTTAATGGATTGGGTAAATCAGATAAAGAGTATTGTAAAAAACTGATGCATATACATTTCAGTATAAGTATGCATAAGAAGGCGACAAATAGACATTTGCTTCATTCTCAATCACATTCCAACTTCCTTTTTTTTTGTTTTTTTTTTTTGTTTTTCAAGGCAGGGTTGTAGTCCTGGACCTCACCCTGGTTACCAACTGCTGGGATTAAGGCATGAACCACCTCTGACTGCCCAAACTTAAAACTTGAGACAGGTTCTCTCTGATTGTGCAGCTCACCAATGCCACTAGCCTGGCTAGCAGCAAGCTGTCTCCACCTACTTTTCACTGGGTTGCAGCCTGCATTTTTAAAGCCGATTTAAGACCCCCTCCTTAATTTATATACTTTCAAGGAAAGCACATTACCAAAACAGCCATCTCTCTAGCCCCTCTGAGAGGTTTGTTCTCTTGTGGTAGCCACTGTATATATTTTTTCTTCTCTAATCATGCCTAAGTTTAGGCTCCTAAAATGCTTATTGCTGGTTTTGCTTGTTTCCTTACAAGAGCAAACTGGGTTTCTTGCTCATTTTACAATTTGCAGTTAATTTGGCAAACTGGACAACCTAACATTTCATTTGCAAGACTTATAACTGTGTTTTGCTTGTTTGGTAGGATTTTTGTTAATTTGGTGCATTTGTTGGTTTGTTTGGGGTTTTTATTGTTATTGTTTTGTTTTGTTTCTTTGTTTGTTTTTGTTTGTTTATTTTTGCCACTGAAGATGAAACTCATCACTTTTAAATGGTGATTTACCACTGAGCTACATCTTCAGCTAATCTTGCATTCTGAATGTTTGCTGAGAAGTTATCTCATATGTGTTTTAAAGGAAACTACAATTACTGTGAACCCTAAAATTGTCCCCTTTTGCTATACAGTCTAGAAATCTGATGCCCTCTTCTGACCTCTTTAAAAAACAGGCAAATACCTCCAAAAACACATACCTTCAGATTTATCCAACATACTGTCTACTTCATCTCTGTGAAGAAAGGAAAATAAAAAATTAATGCAAGAAATATAGTGGACTGGTAGGACATTTTTCTTACCCACACAAAACTTTAAAAAGAACTTTCTTTTAATTATTTATAATAAATATATAATGTTTGGTTAAGAACAAATGTCATATATATATATATACATATACATATACATATACATATACGTATACGTATATATATATATTACATGGTGGAGTATCAAAGTGATCTTGTATCCTTTACTTTTACCAATTCATACATTTACACCCACAGTAGTTTATTCATTAGTCTCCCACTCTTGCTGAGACCCTTCTTCTTGCCAGATGGTCCCCCTCTTATTTTCATGATTTTTCTCCTTTTCTTTGTGTGTATATCTTGGAAGATCTCAGGCAGGTGGTCATATTGTACTAGTTGCTATGTGTTTGTTATCACAAGGTCTGAAGGCCCTCAAGCTGGGCTTGAACTCAACATATAGCAGTGTCTGATTTGTATTGCTATCTTCCTGAATCTACTTCTCCAGTGAAGGGAATACAAACACTACTTATGAAGTAATCTATTGAGCTGGCAAAAAATATTGAAAATGTTACCCCATATCTTCATCTGCTTCTGCTTAAGGCGATATATTCTCATTTTTATCAAACGCTGGGCTCTTTACTGTATTAACAATAGAAAACAGAAACATTTGAAAGGATTCTATATAAGTAATAGTTAATAAAGTACTATCGATTTGAATTTCTCTGGAAAAACTCTCCATGTAAATTTTTGGAAGAGATTTTAGAAAGGAAATATTTACACCGAGAAAATCCAGGACACAAGGAGATGACAAAACTTAAGGATAATAGGTATCAATGACAAGTAAGTTTTTCAAATTTAGGGACAGTGAATATATTCAACAAAATTATAGAAGAAAACTTCCCTAACCTAAAGAAAGAGTTGCCTATGAATATACAAGTAGCCTACAAAACTCCAAATAGTTTGGACCACAAGAGAAATTTCTTCCATCATATAGAAATCAAGACTCCAAATGCATAATAAAAAAAAAATAGAAAAGAATAAGAAGAATATTAAAAGCACTAAGGGAAAATGGTCAAGTGGCTTATAAAGGAAATCCTATCAAAACTATACCTAACTTATTCCCAGAGATTATGAAAGCCATAATATCCAGGGCAGATGTCATACAGACCCTAAGGGAAAAGAAATGCGAGACAAGGCTACTAGACGCATCAAAAAATTTTACAATAGATTGAGAAAACAAAACGATATCTACACAATATGCTCGAACAAATCCAGCCCATCAAGTGGGTAATAATGGGAAAACCCCAATATAAGGAGGGAAATTACACTCTAGAAAAACCAAGAAATTGATCTTGAAGCAAACCTAAAAGAAGAAAGCTACATGAATCACATTCCAACTCTAACAACAAAAATAACAGGAAGGAACAACTACTTTTCCTTAATATCTCATAATATCAGCGGACACAATTCACCAATAAAAAGACATAGAATAACGGACAGGATGTGTAAGCAAGACCAAGCATACTAGAAACAAATCTCAGGGACGAATACAGATATTACCTTAGAGTAAAAGGCTGGAAAACAATTATCCAAGGAAATGTTCCAAAGAAACAAGTTGGAGTAGCCATTCTAATATCAAATAAATTCGACTTTCAACCCAAAGTTATCAAAAAAAAAGAGGAGGGACACTTCATATTCATCAATGTTAAAATTTGCCAAGATGAATTCCCAATTCTGAACATTTATACGCCAAATGCAATGTCATCCACACTCATAAAAGAAACTTTAGTAAAGCTCAAAAACACACATGAATAGAGCATTAAAAGAAACCTTGACTAAATTGGTTTTAGAGACCTGCAGAAAAGATTATGCTGCTCTTTTTCCCTTCACCTTGTTCTGAGTATGGAACACCACAGGGAAATTTAAACTTACACCATTCGAACTCCTCAACTGGGGACCCCCCCCCCTTTAACAGAAGCAGAGGGAATGTTTGACCCTCATGTTTCTTTTTCAGAACTCCCACTAGCTCACTTGAAGGACCTACAACTGGTCAGAAAAGATGCCTTGGAAATGTTGAAACACAATAAAAAACTAAAACAAAAACACAAAAACAAAAAACATACTAACCAGAAACCATCTTGGTGCCACATAAATTTCAAACAGAAGTACCTGTCCTGGTCTGGTGCCACCATTCTGGCAAACTTGAACTCAGATCAAAAGGACTCTCCCTGATGATTCTCACAAGCCCTGCTGCCACACCTCCAGCATGTGCCCAGTTCTGGCATCCAGCCTGCCATGGCCCACTGGCCTGGCACTGCTCACACACAGTGGGCACTGCACAGGAACCTCCCTCCCTCCCTCCTCCCACTGGCAAGAGGCTCTTTTGTCTCATTCAAGGGGCTTCTGAGGTTCTCAATCTTACATATCCTAAAGCTGTGACCTCATGTTGGCTTTGTTTGGCAGCTGGGCCAGAGGTTTAATTTTCTAACTTATAAGATCAGAACTATGTACTAGAAGGAGTGGGAAATGTGAGACTACAACTTAGAGCGTTTCTCCCTGGAAGGTAAAGCACCTGGATATTCTCCAAGATTGTTTTCCCTGATTTATAAAAATACAGCCAGAAAGAGACTCTATGTTATCTACAGCCACCAAAAAGCCTTTTGGTTTCTGAGCCTTACAGCTAGAGGTTCGAAAATTGGAGTTTTGCCAAGGACTTCCGGACAGAGAAGAACACTCCTCCCAACTCTTCCCAACTCCTCCAAACTCTCCTCCCAACTCATCCCAATTCCTCAGCTAGCTAATAAAAACCTTCTTCTGTCACATCTCAGAGTCATACGCCCCTGCCCTTCACAGTGGAAGGAGTTTGTCCTTAGCTAGCTGATAATAAAACCTCTTGCAGTTTGCATCAGGTGTGGATTTCTCTCAAGTCATTGGGGTGCTGGCCAGCTCATCCCGGGACTTTACTGGACTTGAGAGGAGGTCCATATTCGGGGTCTTACACATGGAGACCTAATACCAAAACTCTTCAAACTATTATGCAAAATCAAAAGAGAAGGAACACTATTGAATTTGTTCTATGAAGCCAGATTACAATTATATTCAAACCATACAAAAACTCAATGAAGAAAGGAAACTTCAGACCATTTTCCCTTATGAATTTCGAAGCAAAAATACTCAATAAAATCACTGCAAACCAAATAAAAGAATACATCAAAACGATCATCCATCATGGTCAAGTAGGCTTCATCCCTGTAATGCAGGGATGGTTTAATATATGGAAATCTGTCAACTTAATCCACTATAGAAACAAACTCAAAGACGAAAACAACATGATCACCCCATTAGCTGCTGAGAAAACATTTGACAAAACACGACACCCATTCATAATAAAAGTCCAGGAAAGGTCAGGAATTCAAGGCCCATATCTAAACATAAAAAAAAAAAAAACAATAGACAGCAAACGAGTAGGAAACATTAAACTAAATGAAACAATCCCATTAAAATCAGGGACTAGACAGGCTGCCCACTTTCTTCATACCTATTGAATATAGTAGTTGAAGTCCTAACCAGAGCAATTAGACAACAAAAGGAAAACAAATGAATACAAATTGGAAAGGAAGAAGTCAAAATATCACTATTTCCAGAATATATGATAGCATATATCAGTGACCCAAAAATTTACCAAAGAAATCGTAACCATATATATGACTTCAGTGCAGTAGGTGAATATAAAATTAACTCAAACATATCAGTGGCCTTTCTCTACTCAAAGGAAAAAGAGGATGAGAAAGAAATTAGGGAAAAATCACCCTTCACAATACTCACAAATAATATAAAATAGCTTGGTGTGACTCTAACTTAGAAAGTGAAAGATATATATGATAAAAACTTCATGTCTCTGAAGAAAGAAATGAAACAAGATCTCAGAACATGGAAAGAACTCCCATGCTCATGGATTGGAAGGATTAATATAGTAAAAATGGCTGTTCTGCCAAAAGTAGTTTATAGATTCAATACAATCCCCATCAAAATTCCAACTCAATTCTTTACTGAGTTAGAAAGGGCAATTTACAAATTCTCCTGGAATTTGATAAAAACAAACAAACAAACAAAAAAACAAACAAACCAACAACAACAACAACAACAACAACAAAAAACCTGGTATAGGAAAAACTATTCCCAACAATAAAAGAACCTCTTGTGGAATCACCATGCCTGACCTCAAGCTGCACTACAAAGCAATTGTGATAAACACTACATGGTACAAGTATAGTGGTAGACAGGTAGATAAATGAAATAGAACTGAAGTCAGAGAAATAAACCCACACACATATAGTCACTTGATCTTTGACAAAGGAGCTAAAACCATCTAGTGGAAAGGAGACAGCATTTTCAACAAATGGTGTTGGTTCAATTGGCAGTTAGCATGTAGTAGAATGTAAATTGATCTATTCTCATCCCCTGTGCAATGCTCAAGTCTAAGTTGATCAAGGGACTGCACTTAAAACCAGAGACACTGAAACTTATAGAGGAGAAAGTGGGGAATAGCCTGGAATACATGGCCAAAGGGGGAATATTCTTGAAAAAAAAAATACCACCAATGTCTTGTGCTATAAGATTAAAAATGGACAAATGGGACCTCATAAAATTGATAAGGTTATACCCAGAAGTTCAAACTTGTAATAAGGAAACATGCTTCACTTTGTCCATAGCAGCCTTATGTATAATAACAAGAAGCTGAAATGAACCCAGATGACTCTCTTTAGAGGAATGTATATAGAAAATATGGTACATTTACTTAATGAATTACTACACAGCTATTAAAAACAATGAATTCATGAAATTTTTATACAAATGGATGGATCTGGATGATATCTTCCTAAGAGAGTTAACCCAATCACAAAAAAACACACATGATATTCACACATTGATGAGTGGATATTATCCCTGAAGCTCAGAATAACCAAGGTAAAATGTGCAAAACCCATGAAACTGAAGAAGGAAGACCAAAGTGTGGATATGCCGTTCCTTCTTAGAATGGGGAACCAAATAATCATGGAGGGAGTTACAGAGACAAAGATTGGAGCTGAGAATAAAAGAATACAGAGACTGCCTCACTTGGGGATCCATCCCATATACAACCACCAAATCCAGACACTACTGAAGATGCCAACAAGGGCTTGGGTGCAGGAGAATGATATAGTTGTCTCCTGAGAGGATCTGCTAATGCCTGACAAATAAAAAAGTGGATGTTCACAGACATCCTTTGGACTTAGCACAGGGTCCCCAATTATGGAGCTGGAGAAAATACCTAAGGAGCTTAAGGAGTTTGCAGGCCCCTAGAAGAAAAAACAACATGAACTAACAAGTACCCCACAATTCCATGGGATTAAACCACCAATCAATGAAAACAAATAATGGGACATATGACTCCAGCTTCATATGTAGCAGAGGATGGACTAGTCAGGCATCAATGGGAGGAGAGACACTTGTTCCTGTAAAGATCCTATGCCCCAGTATGGGGGAATACCTGGGTTAGGAATTGGTAGATGGTGTGTTGGGGAGATGGGGGAGAGGGGAGAGGACAGGAGATTTTTTGGAGTGGAAACTAGAAACGGGGATAATATTTGAAATGTAAATAAGGAAAATATATAATAGAAAAAGAAAGGAAATAATTTATTTGCAGGTTTTATGAAATAAATTCATGTTTGGCAAACATATTATACGAACAATGTTCACGTCTTTTCTTGAGGTGAAATCAAGAAAGTTCTTCTCTCTCAACATATGCTGATATAGTTCCAAGAGTAGGTTTATGTGCTGCAAAACCTTGTATATAGGAATAGAGAGATATAGGTAAAATTAGAAATGAAGTATATGTAAGCTCTTAACAAAGACTTCTTCCATTTCAGGTGACTAGGTAAAGTCTAATGAACTGCAGGACACAATTAATACTGGAAATGCTATACCTTCCGAAAGAGCCTCCTCTGAAACTTTTATGTCATCGTCCTCATCATCAAAGTCCAAAAGTAATAAGTAACCTTCCTTTGGTATCACCTTCAATTTCTTAAGAGCCATTCTTCTCATAAGAACTCAGTAGTCTTCTTAGTTAATAAAAAAGAAAAAAAAAACAATAAAAATAAAAAGGAAAAAAAAGAACTTAGTTACCTGATTAAAAATTATCATTTAAATAATTAAAAATAACAAAACATCAAATAATTATTTTAGCTCAATGAAAGATCATTTCTTTTTTACTTAACATGTATATTTTTAATCAATTGCCTTTATCAGAGAGTTCTGTGTACATATTCAATATGGTGATGCATATATATATATACACTTACCCGTACCATTTCCTCCGTGTATCCCATTTATCATGTCCCTCTCCCTCACAACTTGTTTTAAAAACTTCTTTAACTCACTTCTTTAAAAACCTCCTTTAGAACCTAAGTTATCAATCTGCCATTTCTCAGTTTAAAAAGAGACAAAAACTGGCCAACCTTCAACATATGAGTCCTCCCCTCCTCCCAAAAAAATGATGAGCAACATCCTTTAACCTTTGAGGCATCTGAATTTTGGTCCTATCTCCCACAGAATATTTTTAAACAAAACATCAGCAATTCTGTTTACCAGTTTATCTCAGTGTAACGTAAACTCACAGTTCTATCCAGAAAGATAAAGAACATGGTAACTGTATATTCATATCAAAAAGATCCACCACTAAGTCTACAAAAAAACATGAACTACCACCACCACCCACACAGAAAGACCTTATATTGGAGAAATTAGGGATTTGGGGAAGCCGAGGATTTCAAACATCTGAAGATTGTAAGTTCAAGGCCAGGCCAAGCCGGGCCAGCTGAAACTACAAAGATAGATCCCATCCTACAGAAACTAAACTGAGAGAAAAAGCTGAACTTGGTGGTGCAAGTCTTTAATCCCAATACATGGGAGACTGAGACAGAATGATCTATGGTCAGAATCCATCCCCAATGACTTATGAATCTCTTACAATTATCTCCTCTTCTTCTTTTCATTCATCTTCCTATGCCATTCTACTGTCTGCAATGTTCATACAGTCTATACCAAAGGAACACACCATAGAGAAGACAATGAGGAGGGAGGAATCCTCAGTGTGTTTCTAAGGGATCCTGTACATCACACAGGACAATCGCCAAGGCATCTCACCAATGGCTCCCTGTTCCCTGACCCACAGTCCTGTGGCTGGTTCTCTGATCCTATCCCCAGGCCCCAAGCTTTTCTCTTCCAAGGGTTCCCAATTCTCTATGGCCCTGACCTGTTCGATCCTCTTCCATGAATACGGTCCTCCACCTTCCATTCACCCTCAGATTCCACAGAAAATGGCGATCAGGAGGCTTTTCCTCACATAGTGGCCTCCTGGGCCTGAGATTCCCCACACTGTCACACCTCGATTAACTGTCCAACAACCCTGATCAGGGCAGACTATCACTTACAGCTCATCTAAGAGGAGAACACTTTCCCAACTGCACCCTTCTGTGCTTAGCTCCTCAATGGCAAAAAAAAAAAAAAAAAAAAAAAAAAAAAAAAAAAAAAAAAAAAAAAACCGTTGTCAGGGGCCACACCCGGACAGAAGCCTCAGAGGATCCTTTGTGATGCCAGATGGAGCAAACAGGTCTCACCAAAGAACTGTGCTGATTGGCTGAATACACCCTGCGCATGCGTTCACGGAATACCAAGTACTTTGAAGGGAGATTTTAGAAGGTGGGAGTAATCTACTGGCTTTAAGACAAATGATTTCCAGTTTGTTGGTTGACAAGTGCTTACAAACTTGAAAATCCAGAACAAATATGTAACATATGAAATACAGCAAATGGCTCTACTTAATTTCAGCTGTAGAGGCTCTTGTAAGCATTTTTGGTTTTTTATTTATTTATGTGCATAAACATTTAATAATGTGGACTTCTGCATGTACACATGCACAGCAGAAGAGTCTATGCTGCTCCTAAGAGTTCAGAAGGGAACATGCAGATTTCCTACAACCTCTGGTACTCTCCTTTCTCTACTTTCCTAGTCCTTGAAAGACCCCCGAGTTGGGTAGTCTATCACTCTGAGGAGACCCTCCCAAGGATCAGCGAGACCACGATTCGGATGCAACAGCAAAAGGCTTTATTGGGAACACGGGTACCCGGGCGACTCAGTCTATCGGATGACTGGCGCGCCGAGTGTGGAGTTCTTACCCTTTTTATAGGGCTAGGGCTGGGGGGCAAAAAGCGCGGGTACAGAAGCGAGAAGCGAGCTGATTGGTTAGTTTAAATAAGGCTTGGGGTATTTCCCGGTCTTTTGGGGAACTTGAAACTGAGGTGGGACTTTCCAGAAACTGTTGCTGGTTTCGCTTTATCTGAGTACCATCTGTTCTTGGCCCTGAGCCGGGGCCCAGGTGCTCGACCACAGATATCCTGTTTGGCCCCTGTCCCAGTTTTGTTCAGCCTTATTCTTTAACTAAACTTCCTTGTAACTTTTGAAAACTCAGCTCTGGTACTTTTTCATGCCTTGCAAAATGGCGTTACTGCAGCTAGCTTGCTAAGCCTTATGGTGGGGTCTTTCATTCCCCCCTCTTTCTGGAAACTGAATAAAATCATTTATTCACGCGATTCTACTTCTTCTGGTTCTATTGATTTGAGTTGGTGATACTGTTGGGTCAGAATCAGGGCCTGTACTACTGAAATTCTGTCTTTTACAAACTGGACTAAGCGGTTGAGAATGCAGGGTCCGAGGAGTAGGATTAATAAAAGTACTATCAGAGGGCCCATAATGGTGGATATCAGGGTCGTGAACCATGGGGACCTGTTAAACAGTCCCTCAAACCACCCTTGTCCTGATTCGAACAATTTTTGTCTCTGGTTTAGCCTTTCTCTTAGCTTAGCCATGCTATCCCTTACTACGCCAGTGTGGTCTGCATAGAAACAGCATTCTTCTTTTAGGGCAGCACATAGTCCTCCTTCCTTTAGGAACAATAAATCTAATCCCCGGCGGTTCTGTAAGACCACTTCAGACAGTGATGTCAGAGATTTTTCTAGGGCACTGACAGACTTTTCTAAAGCCCCGAGGTCTGTATGGATGGCCGCCTGGAGTTGTTCAAATTGTTGGGTTTTTACTAAGGCAGTAGTCCCTGTTCCCACTCCGGCTGCTATTCCGCCCATAGTAAGTCCTCCTAACAGCAGGGCCAGAGTTAAAGACACCGGCTCTCTTTTATATTTAGTTTTCTTTTCAAACTGGCCATAAACATAATCAGGGGAGTGGTAAGTTACCTTTGGCCAGAGCTCAACCAGGACACAGTAATCGGTGGTCAAGTTAAGCACAGTAGTAGATAGACAGGGAGTGAGCCCGGTGCTGCAAGCCCAAATGGTCCCGGCGGGAGAGGCCAAATAGTAGGACCCGTCGCTCGTCTTCTGGGTGGTATTACACAGGGCCTGATGGGTTTTGGGAACTGCTCCTACGCAGAGTCCCTGCCCGGTCACTTCGGACAGGGTCAGCTTGTGTTGGGAGGTCACGGAGCAGTTAGCCGGGGCAGAGGTATGGTTGGAGTAAGTACCTAGGACGGCCACCCCTTCGTAGTAGGGGGGTCCCGATACCAGACACAGCCAGCACTCTTGGGTTCTGTCGGGACTGGTGAGGTTGAGTGCTTGGTAGGCTCCTTCTACTAGGTTTAGTAGCCTGTCCCCCGTCCCAGGTTGTTGAGAAGGCGGGGGAGCCCCAGGCACCATAGAGGCCGCGCCTGAAGGAGGAGGATGAGGAGGCCTGGGGAGCATTATCTGCACGGGTTGGGAGGGGGGTAGCTGTTCAGTGATCACGGGATTAGGCCCAATGGGGACGCGGGGTCCTACATTGAGGACCTGGCGGGTCAAAGAGAACAGGGTTACCGGGTCGGTCCCTGTGGATCGATACAGTCTTAGTCCCCATGCTTTGGGGCCATCCCAGCTGGCCTTTTTACCCGCGTCAGTGAATTCTAGGACTAGGGGGTTGCATCGACCCCCCGGTGTGGCCCCCTGGACGCTACTGGAGACCACTGAGGAATCATAACAGGGGCCCTGACCCTTAGGAGTGTTTCCTCGCTTAAGGGAAATTAGGTCCCATGATGATGATGGCTTCCAGTATGCCTGTCCAGTGGTCTCACATCCCCATTTGCCGCAGTAGCCCTCTCTTGGCCCTCCACACCCTGTTAGCACAGTATGGCCGGGGCAAACATAGAAATCATATAGTCTTGTCTTTTTTCTTCCCCCCGGAGAGCGGCAACCATCTCCAATAGAGGGTTCCGGGTCATCCCAGTTGTCTCCAACTAAATCACACAAGTCAAAATATAGTTTAGGGAAGGTGTCTGTCATCGTCCCCAGGAGGGAGGTAGCGTTAGCTGTTTGTCCTGTCATTAGGTTGGTAACTCTCCAAGTGACATTGAAGACCTGGTGAGGGCTGTCACGTTGTACCGAGGCTCCTGCCCTCACCAAGATCCCCATAACTATTAGGGGGCCCCACGGGTTAATCTTATCTTTAAGGGGTTTTGAGAACGCTGGACCTTCCATGCTGCTCCGGCCGGAGGAGTTGTCGCCGCCTTTACGTGAGCGGCGTGTATCCACGCAGAGATGCCGTCTACTTTGAGAGCGGTGGGGGTGGTCAGCAGGACGGTGTAGGGTCCTTTCCAGCGAGGTTCCAAGTTCTTAGTCTGGTGCCGGCGTACCCACACGGCGTCACCGACACGGAAGGGGTGGGGTATCACTGGCTGATCTAGCTGGTCCTGATAAGCAGCGGCCAGCGGCTTCCAGACCTCTCGTTGTACTGCTTGGAGGGCCTGTAAGTGAGCTTGGAGAGAGGGACTATTAGTTAACTTTGACATTTCAGGATCATGAAAATTGACAAGGGGCGGGGGTGCCCCATACAGAATTTCATACGGAGTTAGTCCATGGGGGCCCGGAGTGTTCCGGGCTCGGTAGAGGGCTAAGGGGAGTAGGAGTACCCAGTCTCTAGTGCCAGCTGCAAGCGTTAATTTAGTTAGAGTCTCCTTGATGGTTCTATTCATTCTTTCTACCTGACCTGAACTCTGGGGTCTATAAGCACAATGTAATTTCCAATCGATCCCCAGTAAATCGGCCACCGACTGACTTACCTGGGAGACGAAGGCAGGCCCATTATCGGAACCCAATACCTGTGGCATCCCGAATCTTGGGAATATTTCTTCTAATAGCTTCTTGGTTACAACCTTGGCAGTTTCACGTTTAGTTGGGAAGGCTTCCACCCAGCCAGAGAAGGTGTCTACGAACACCAGGAGGTACTTGTACCCGTACAGCCCTGGTTTAACTTCAGTGAAGTCAATTTCCCAATGGGTACCTGGTCGATGTCCGCGTACTCGTACCCCTGCCCCGATTTTGGCTTTGCTAGCATTCACTTGAGCACAGGCTGTGCAGGATTCTGCCACATACTGAAGAGTTTTATCTCGGTTTAACATGTAGTAGGGGCTTTCCTCTCTGTCAAGGAGTGCCTTCATCTTTTGAGGGCTGAGGTGGGTGAGTCTGTGAAGGGAGTCTAATAGTTCAAACACAAACTGATCGGGCATCACCGGCTTGCCTTGTAGGACCCAATATCCTTTTATCTGGTTATAGGTGGCTCCCAGTTCTCGTAATCTTTTTAGATCTGTTTCGGTGTAATGGAAATAGGCAGGCGTGTACGGGGTCGAGTCCTCTATAAGGAGTGTAGAGGCTTCTGGAACTGTCTTTGTGGCTGCCTCTCGGGCCGCCTGGTCTGCCATACGGTTGCCTCTGGCTTCGGCACTGTCTCCTTTCTGATGTCCTGGACAATGAATTATACTAAGTCTTTTGGGCAGAAAGAGAGCTTTTAGCAAGGCCAAGATCTCGCTTTTGTTTTTAATTTCTCTGCCTTCTGAGGTCAGCAACCCTCGCCTCCTATATATTTCTCCATGGACATGGGCCGTGGCGAAGGCATAGCGGCTATCAGTGTAAACGTTTAGCTTCTTACCTTCTGCCATTTTTAAGGCTTGGGTGAGTGCTATCAGTTCGGCGCGTTGGGCGGATGTTCCAGCCGGCAGAGCCTTTGCCCAGATTACCTCGGTCTCAGTGGTCACCGCGGCTCCAGCTTTCCGCTGTCCTTCTTGTAGGAAGCTGCTTCCATCTGTATACCAGGTGTGGTCGGCGTCTGGGATGGGCTGGTCCGTGAGGTCCGGTCTGGTTCCGTGTGTCTCAGCCAGGATCTCGAGGCAGTCATGGGGGGCTTTTTTTTCCGGTAGGGGGAGCAAGGTGGCCGGGTTGAGGGCCACCACCGGTCCGAACTGAACCCGGTCTGTATCCAGGAGCATTGCCTGATAGTGGGTCATGCGGGCGTTGGATAGCCAACGGTCAGGGGGTTGTTTGACCAGTGCTTCTACCGCATGGGGGGCCAGGATGACTAATGGCTGTCCCATCGTTAGTTTGCCTGCATCCTTTGTCAGAACGGCAATGGCTGCTACCATCCGTAAGCAGGGGGGCCACCCGGCTGCCACTGGGTCCAGCTTTTTGGACAGGTAGGCCACAGGCCGGCGCCAAGGTCCCAGTTTCTGCGTTAGGACCCCTTTGGCGTAGCCCTGCTTTTCATCGACAAAAAGTTCAAAGGGCTTGGTCAAGTCTGGCAATCCCAGGGCAGGGGCCGTCAGGAGGGCCTGTTTGATTTCTTGATAGGCCCTCTGCTGATCTGGGCCCCAGTCAAACAGAGTCCCAGTTTTGGTGAGAGGGTATAAGGGGGCCGCCATTTCCGCAAACCCAGGGATCCAGAGGCGGCAGAAGCCTGCCGTCCCTAGGAACTCCCTTAGTTGTCGAGGAGTCTTTGGAACGGGTTGCCCCATCACAGTCTCCTTTCTAGCCTCAGTCAGCCATCTCTGACCCTCCCTCAGAAGGTACCCCAGGTATTTGACCTGTTTCTGGCAGATTTGGGCTTTCTTGGCCGAGGCCCGGTATCCGAGGTCCCCTAGGGTTTGTAGAAGGGCCCGAGTACCTTGTTGGCAGTCTAGTTCGGAAGTAGCGGCCAGCAGTAAGTCATCCACGTACTGTAGCAGGATCAAGTCTGGGTGCTGGATCCGGAAGTCTGCTAGGTCTCTGTGCAGTGCCTCATCAAACAGGGTGGGACTGTTTTTGAAACCCTGTGGGAGTCTGGTCCAGGTCAATTGTCCAGAGATTCCCATTTCTGGATCTCTCCACTCAAAGGCGAAGAGAGGCTGACTGGTGGGGTGGAGTCTCAGGCAGAAAAAGGCATCTTTTAAATCAAGCACAGTGTACCACTGGTGGGACGGAGGGAGTCCACTTAAGAGGTTGTAAGGATTGGGCACGGTGGGGTGGATATCTTCCACCCGCTTGTTGACTTCTCTCAGATCCTGGACAGGCCTGTAATCATTAGTCCCTGGTTTCTTAACGGGCAGCAGGGGTGTGTTCCAGGGGGACTGGCAGGGTACCAATATTCCCTGGTCTAATAGCCTCTGTATATGGGGCTTGATCCCCAGTCTGGCTTCATGTGACATGGGGTATTGTTTTATGGACACAGGGGTAGAGGTTGCCTTCAGAGGTATGATCAAAGGCGCTTGTCGAGCTGCCAGCCCCATACCCCCGGTTTCTGCCCAGGCCTGGGGAAAGTCCGAAAGCCAGGTTGATCCTGGGGGAGTCTCCGGCTCAGGTGTGGGCTCATGTAACCGATACTCCTCTTCAATATTTAGGGTCAACACCTGCAGGGGCTGTCCCTTGGGTCCCACAACCTGTGCTCCCGATCCCTCGAAATGGATCTGGGCTTTTAGTTTAGTTAACAAATCTCTTCCTAGTAAAGGATAGGGGCAGTCCGGCACATGGAGGAAAGAGTGGGTGACTTTACCGGTAGCCAGGTGCACCTTGCGATCTGTAGTCCAGCGATATCGCTTTCCTCCAGTGGCCCCTTGGACCCAGGCCGACTTGTCGCTTAGGGGTCCAGGGTTTCGGGTCAGCACGGAGTGTTGGGCCCCAGTATCTACCAGGAAGGTGACTGGTTGCCCCCCGACAGTGAGGGTTATCCTGGGTTCAGGGGGGGGCTCCTGACCCTGACCTCCCTATTCATCTAATGTAAGGAGGGAGGTCAGGGGTCTCGGTCCTCGGGGACCCCGGGGTTTCTTTGGGCAATCTTTGGCCCAGTGTCCTTTCTCTTTGCAGTAGGCGCATTGGTCTTTATCAAGTTGGGGCCTCCTTCGCTCTCCCCCCTGTCTATCCTGTCTCTGACCTGTAACTACGGTGGCCAAGAGTTTACTCATTTCTCTCTGTCTTCTGCGGTCCCTCTCTTTCTCTTTCTGCTCATCCTCTGCCCTACGGCGCTCCTCTTTTTCCTCTGTTTCTCTCCTAATACGTTCTTCTCTCTCTTCTGGGGTCTCTCTCTTATTAAAGATCCTTTCTGCTTCTCTCACTAAGTCCCCTAAGGTCTTATTCTTTAAGTCTTCTAACCGCTCTAACTTTCGACCAATGTCTGGAGCAGACTGCCAGATGAACGACATGGATACATTGGTTTCTTGCCCAGGGTCCTCAGGGTCATAAGGAGTGTATCTGCGATAGGCCTCTTTGAGTCTCTCTAGAAAGGCCGAGGGCGACTCGTTGGGCCCCTGGGTTATCCCTTTTACCTTAGCCAAATTGGTGGGGCTCCTGCCCGCATTTTGGAGACCCGCCAAGAGCAGCTGGCGATAGAGAACTAGGTGGTTCCTACCTCCAGGGGTGGTGTAGTCCCAGTCGGGACGTTCGAGGGGAAAGGCAGCCTCGATCTCATTGGGCAGTTGGGTGGGGCGGCCATCGTCGCCCCGGACTGCCTTTCTGGCTTCCAGGAGTACCCGCTGCTTTTCTTCTCCTGTCAGCAGAGTCCCCAGCAACTGTTGACAGTCATCCCAAGTAGGCTGGTGGGTGGTGAGGACAGACTCAATTAAGGCAGTCAGTTTACCTGGATCTTCAGAAAAGGAAGGGTTATTATTTTTCCAATTGTACAGGTCTGAGGAGGAAAACGGCCAATACTGCAACTGGCCATTACCCCCCAAACGGAGTGGGAAAGCCCGAGAGGTGGTGGAATCTGCCGCGGGGGGGTCTCTTTTGCCCCGCAGGCGAGACACCATGGGAGAGGGGGCAGGAATCTCAGAAGTGGAGGTGGCCTCGTCTCTGTCGCCATCTCCGTCAGAGGAGGACGGTCCCTGTTCTCCGTACGGCGGAGGGTCTTCTGTGAGAAGGTCAATGAGAGGTCCGCCATTATCGGAGAGAACCTGAGGCTTAGAAGGTCTGGGTTTTATAGAGGGGGTAAGAGCAGGGTAAAGGGCAGATCAGGGCGGAGGTTGGGTCGAAGGACCGGATGGGAGGATGGGAGCGGTTGGAGAGGGGGAGAGTTTGGGAGAGACAAAAGGTTTGACCCACGGAGGGGGTTCATAGGCAATAGCCTCCCAGGTGACAATGTATGGGACCTGATCCGGGTGTCCGTGGGGACCGGGAGAGAACACCTTAGATTTAACCTGTAGAATAATGTCCAAATTAAAAGTACCATCTTGTGGCCACCCCACATCGAAAGTTGGCCACTCGGCAGAGCAAAAGGTGATCCAGCGTCTCTTCTTGACGTCCACGGACTGGTTGGACGCAATGCGCTGGACGTCTCCCCAGTGTTCTAGGGTCAGACTCAAGGGAGTGGTTACGGTCTGTCCCATATTTTTAGAAACGGTCCAAAACAACAATGAACAGACAAATGACAGAACAACACTGAGACAGACAAGACGCGCGGCGCGGTTTCGGCGAAAAACCGAAAGCAAAAATTCAGATGGAGGCGGCGAGGGCTTGGACCTCTCGTCTCCTAAAAGAACCACGTACCCCTCCGACAAAGGAGGGGCTCCAAATAGTCCGAATCGATCAGGACTCGGACTTACTGATTGGGCCACCCAGCGGGCCCCTGATGCCTCTGAGACGTCTCCCAGGGCTGCGGTCGGGAATACGAACTCGTCAGTTCTTCCACGGAACCGCCAGATACAGATCTAGTTAGCTAACTAGCACAGATTCAGACGCAGGCGCAAAGGTTAGATGCCGGCACACACACACACGCACAAAGACAGAGACGGAGATAAAACGATCGCTGGCCAGCTTACCTCCCGACGGTGGGTCGGTGGTCCCTGGGCGGGGGTCTCCGGATCCCGGACGAGCCCCCAAATGAAAGACCCCCGAGTTGGGTAGTCTATCACTCTGAGGAGACCCTCCCAAGGATCAGCGAGACCACGATTCGGATGCAACAGCAAAAGGCTTTATTGGGAACACGGGTACCCGGGCGACTCAGTCTATCGGATGACTGGCGCGCCGAGTGTGGAGTTCTTACCCTTTTTATAGGGCTAGGGCTGGGGGGCAAAAAGCGCGGGTACAGAAGCGAGAAGCGAGCTGATTGGTTAGTTTAAATAAGGCTTGGGGTATTTCCCGGTCTTTTGGGGAACTTGAAACTGAGGTGGGACTTTCCAGAAACTGTTGCTGGTTTCGCTTTATCTGAGTACCATCTGTTCTTGGCCCTGAGCCGGGGCCCAGGTGCTCGACCACAGATATCCTGTTTGGCCCCTGTCCCAGTTTTGTTCAGCCTTATTCTTTAACTAAACTTCCTTGTAACTTTTGAAAACTCAGCTCTGGTACTTTTTCATGCCTTGCAAAATGGCGTTACTGCAGCTAGCTTGCTAAGCCTTATGGTGGGGTCTTTCAGTCCTCAGCTTGATAGAAGAGTGTGCTAGGCAGTGCAGGCCCTCTCTCTCTCACCTATGTGCTTGGCCGCTCAGGCCCTTCCTCTCACTTAGGCGTTAGGCTGGGCAGGTCCTCTCTCTCTCTCTCTCTCTCTCTCTCTCTCTCTCTCTCTCTCTCTCTCTCTCTCTCTCTCTCTCTCTCTCTCTCTTAGGTGCTAGGCTTCACATGTTCTCTCTCTCTCTCTTATGTGCTAGACTGCCCAGGGCCCTTCTCTCTCTTATGTGCTAGGCTTCCCAGGACCTCTCTCTCACTTAGATATTAGTCCTTGCAGGCCCTCTTTTTCACTTATGTGCTAGGCTGGGCAGGGTCTCTCTCTCACTTATATGCTAGGCTGCCCAGGTCCCCTCTCTTACTTATGTGCTAGGCTGAGCAGCCCCTCTCTCTCACTTATGCCTCTGTTGCCTACAGAGGCCGCAAGAGAGCACTGTTTCTCTGAAACTGTGATTGTGCATATGTTATGAGCCACAATGTGGGTGCTTTGTGCCTGGTCCTCCGCATAGAATAGGTGCTTTTTATTATTATTATTATTATTATTATTATTATTATTATTATTATTATTATTATTATTAAATTTCAAGACAGGGTTTCTCAGTGTAGCACTGTCTGTCCTGGAACTTACACCAGGCTGATTTTGAACTCAAAAATCCTTGTCCTCTGCCTCCCAAGTGCTGTGATTGAAGGCATGAACCACCACTGCCCAACCAAAAGTTGCCCTTAACAGCTAGTTTTTCCATTTTTTCAACTAGTCTAGTGTGTATTTCTTGTATCCAAGAGCATTCCGCCCATTTACTTGCAGTGTTTTCCTACTTGTGCATTAGATTTCCAAGGCTGGTTTGGTGGAAAGAAATGAAATGAAGTAGTTAGACAATTTCATAATAATAATAATAATAATAATAATAATAATAATAATAATAGAAACATTTTAATGTGTTTAAGTCTATCATTTTTAAAATGTATGAGTCCTCTTTTTATGGGATCACCTTCATGAAAGAAGGGGTCATCAGATCACTTTATATATGGTAGTAAGCCACCATGTTGTTCCTGGGAATTGAACTCAGGAACTGTAAAATAATAGCCCGTTCTCATAACTGCTGAGCAATCCCACCAGTTCTAGAAATATGTTTTGATTTAATTTTTATTGCATTATGATAAGAAAATATACATAATTTCAATTTATCTGAATTTGTTAACATCTAAAAACATATTTTGAGTAAACAGACTTACATCACATTCTTCTTTTTATTTTGTACCCCAACTCCTCCAGCTGATGCCCACTCAAAACCTATCAAACCTTCCATTTTTTATCATGTTCCTTAATATTTATAAAATATTGTAACAATAAAAATGAATATTAAAAATGTTGTTTGATAGAAACAACAATCAATGATTAGTCTTATTTATATATTTGTCTGCAGCAATACTGAAAATACTTTTTTCTCATAAATTTTAAATAAATCCAAATATATTAACTGTATGATATATTAAAATAATATATCACTATTAGTTTTTTTGGTGAACATAGTCTTTTGGTTTGTTTGTTGTTTGTTTGTTTGTTTGTTTGTTTGTTTGTTGTGTTTTTAGGAGATCTTAAAATTCTTGACTTACAGATTATGCTAACAGGACCCTGAAGTTGTCTTGTGTGAGGATAGTCCAGTGAATGGCAAATACAGAAGTGGATGCTCACAATCATCTATTGGATGGAACACAGGACTCCCAATGGAGGAGCTAGAGAAAGTACCCAAGGAACTGAGATGGTTTGAAACCCTAAATAAGAACAACAATATTAACTAACCAGTACCTCCAGAGCTCATGTCTCTAGTTGAATGTGTAGCAGGACATGGCCTGGTAGGCCATCTGTGGGGGAAGGGGCCTATGGTTTTGTGAAGGTTATATGCCTCAGCTCAGGGTACTGCTAGGGCCTGGAGGTGGGAGTAGGTATGTTGGGGATCAAGGAGAGGTAAGGGGGGAGGCGGGAGGGGACTTTTGGAATGTATACGAAGAAAGTATATAATAATTGTAAAATTAAAAAAAAAATCTTGGCTTACTGTGATACAAAAAAAAAAAAAGAAAAAAAGAAGAACAATTTATGGACACTGGATTTCATTGTAATAAGGCTGTACTTGAATGTCCCTCACATCACCAAAGTATTTTACCTCCATAGTACTAAGGGTAGAGTTGACATATCTGCTGTGGCAAGGAATGAACTGTAGGCATGATTTTTGGATACTAATTTCCTGCTATGTTCAAAGCTATTTGATTTGAGTGATTGTTGTCATTCTCAGGCCACAGGTAACAGGGTACATTCACTTAAGGAATGGGTGTTTATTAAGATGGTCTATCCATGAAGTCATTGATCAACTGTTTCAATGAAGAATTGTTCTGCTTGGAGAGTGTCACAGAAGTTAGTTGATGATAGAATTCAGTTTCATTGGATGTGATGTTTTTTCAAAAGCATTCATCTTAGAATAATAGTAACTTATAAAATCCTCTTCAGAATTTATACAATAATAATAAATATCAAGCAAAGCCTTTAGTCTCACTCTTTGCTGTTCTCTTATAAGCCACCTCCCAAATTAATTGTCTACATCTATTTTGGTTTATAAAGTGTTTTGAAAAATTTAAGCTGTTCTGAAAACCATAGTATAGTGTAAAAATATCAAATAAACAATCCTACTAATACAGAGGCTGAGATAGGGGAAGCATGTTTTCAAGACCATTATGTGGCACACAGCAATGCAGTGTTATGTACAAAAAAGAAGAAAGACTATATGGATTATACAATATTGGACTTATTAATCTTATTTACCAAATTAGGAACAACATAATGAAAAACGGACAATTTCTAATTCCTCATATTTTTGAATTTCATTCAATTAGGTTATGATCGTAATATTAATTTTCATATTAATAGATATTAAGGTAAAGTGATTGTTACTTTCTATTAGTTTTATTCTTAGAGGTGGAAGCATGTTTTTGTGGATTTGTTGTAAGATTACTTTCTTGTTTCTTCTATGGTGTAGTTTCACTCCTTGTGTTGTTGTTTTCCACCTATTATTCTTTGTAGGGCTGGATTTAAGGAAAGATTATGTGTAAAATTGGCTTTGTCTTTGTATATATTGTTTTCTCCGTCTATGGTGATTGAGAGTTTTGTTAGGTATAGGAGCCTAGGCTGGCATTCATGTTCTCTAGAGGTGGAATAGATGCTGGGATTAATATCTTTTTTATGAAAATACATCCATGAGTTGAGAGAGGAGGACTTCCACTGGCCTTTGTACCCTAGTGCCATGTTCTAGGTGCTTCTAGTGAATGGGGAAATAAGTGACACCCCAGTGACAACAGAAACCACCTCTTTCAGAATCCAACCTAAGAATGTCAGGCAGAGTTTATTTTGGCTGACTCATGGTAAACAGATCTTATATAGAGAGGGTGGGACTCATGTATCACTTCAGAAAATGCTTTTAAGTTTAGTCTTATATATTTTACAGAGAAGGAAAAGAGAGAAATAACTTCATGAAGGATAACACCCAAGAAAGCAAATGATCAAGGCAGCTTTATAGCAACACACAAATCTGCCCAACACTAGTGTTTACTAGTGGTTTGTTGGTGTTAAATAGCCATGGAGGCTACTGGACCATAGAGGGGCTGGAGAAAGTCAGATTGCTTTTTGTTATTGTTTTATTTTATTTTAACATTTCCCTTTTGAATTCAGGCAGTCTCATTTTAGATTTTTCCTGCTGCAAAGACCACTAGTGTTCTCTGGTACATTCAAACTTACTGATCTCCAGGCGACTAGACTTGTCAGGATCAGAGTGGAAACTGGATATTTTACAACCAATTATCTGGTCCACTTGCCTACCTCTGGTTATCCCAGTTTCTCCACCTAAATTCGTTACTGATAATTTCCTCAGTATGCAGCCTGCCATGATTCACAGACAGGTACAACAACTGCTTCTGCCTCAGTATTAAATTCAAGTCCTTTCTCTTCTTCAGGAATGTTAATATTTGACGGTATACAAATGTATTTATCTAAGGAAGAATGGGCTATGCTAACCCATGGAAGAAGACACTCTACAGTGTTGTAATGCTGGCCATCTACAAGCTAACCACCTGACTAGTTTAACTGGTTAACTATAACTCCTTTCCTTTGTGTATACATTGTGTAACCTGGACTGTAACAGTGAAAAATATACTCTGGGAGATATTGCCTTTTGGGTTATAATTGGTTTAGATTGCTTCTTCACTGTTGAATCAGGAACTGCTACAGAAAAAAAAATATTTTCTATGTTATTTTTTGTTTTGGGGTTGTTTGTTTTCTTTGTTTTTTTAACATACAATTTCTCTGCATAACCCTGGCTCTCCTCAAGATCAATCTGTACAGCATGTTTACCACAAACTCACCTGCCTTTGTCTCCCAAGTTCTGGGTTTAAAACACACACCACCACCATCCAGCTCAGCGTGAAAGTTCTTAATTTTAGTGAGGATCAATTATTTCTCTTAGAATGAATATTTCTTCCATGAAATCTAGAACTCTTAACTCTCTTAATCATACATATACTCCAATTTTCCTAAATCTTTTTTGTTCTTACATGCCCTTGTGAATTATTTTACATACAGTACGAAGTTGAGATTGAGTGTGAGGCTGACTCTTTTACCTATTATGTGTCACTGCTCTCGGGTGAAACAAAACATACAGCACAAATTATATATATGCATAATTTTATAAAACTATGGTGTATATATTATATATAATTTATTTTATATGTAATATATTTTATCATTTATAATATTTTGTTATATAATATACTTTAAATGTAGTTTAAATATACTTTAAAGTGAATTACAGGGTGTGATCCAACAATAGCTGTCTACCAACTGATATTCTAAGAACCTCATAGTTATTCAGTCAATGAGGTGGATTGTCTCAGGTAGTCGCCAGTGTATTATGGAATACTGAAAATGGCCTGTATTGACAGTGAAGGAATGGGCTTCCCAATGAGGGCAAACAGGCAAAGAAAACAAACTTTCTTCTTCCATGTCTTTCATATAGGTTGCAGAACATTTATATAAGTGTGTGCCAGGTTTAAAGTGACTTTTCCCACTTGAAAGATTCAGATTCAAAATGGATCTTGCCATTTCAAATTATTAAGAAAAAAATCCTTTAAGGTCTTGCCCAGTCAGTTGGATTTTAATTAATTCTTGATGCAGTAAAGTTCAAACCCAAGAACACTCATCACATTGTCCAATTGGCTCCCCATCATTTATTGACATTTATAGCCTTACTTCATTGAATTGCTTGTGTGTTTTGTTAAAAGTTACTTGGCAATTTGTATACATATGTCCAGACTGAGCTGTTTGACTTTTTGTTGTTATTATTTAACTCTTAAACAATTATAGATAAGCCCTCATATCTATTATACAATATTTTTCTACTTTATTCATTCTTGTTATTCTTTGCATTGTGAAGAAAGAGATGGCTCAATTCTTAAACAGTACATGTTAAACTTCCTGTTCTGTTTATAGCACCAAATATAGTTTAACAAAAAAACTGTCTAATGTCAGGCAGTGTGGGAACAGGTCTTCAATCCCAGCATTTGGGGGGTGGGGGCATAGTCAGGCGAATTTCTGAGTTTGAGGCCACCTTGGTCTACAGAGTGAGTTTTTGGAAAGCCAGGGGTAAACAAACAAACTTTGTCTAGAAAACAAAACAAAACAAAACAAAACAAAACAAAAGAACAAAAAAAAAACAAGAATAAAAACCTACTTGTGTCTCTAAGTCTTCTGGTCTCTTTGGACCCTGAATACATATCACACACACACACACACACACACACACACACACACATGCACCCTCACACACAGAAAACATCGTTCAGATTTTAAAATACATTATCTGACTCACTAAGAAATAAAACTACATCTGTGTTCCTGGTGCCAGAAAACCTTTAATCATAATACAAATTTAGTTGAACATCAATGATTTTATACAAGAGAGAATCCTGTTTAACTGTTTTGAATGTGGGAGACCATTCCTTCAAAAATGTCACCTCATTAAGCACCAGCTGACCCACATTGCTGACCATCCCTATACATGTAACCTGTGTGAGAAAATGTTTAACAGATGATCAAGGCTTCTCAGACACCAGAATGTACTTAGTCAGAAAACTCAGACAGAATGGCCAAGCTAAGGAAAATCAGCATATTGCAAGGACAGAATGTAAAGAAGGTTTAAAATCTAGAAAATTTGGGAGAGTTATGTTTCATATCATAAAAAAAGATACAATAGAATTCTACGTTGTTTCCCACTGTCTTTCATTATCTGTGTTATCCACACATTTTTTTGTATTAGTAATAAAAGAAATGAGTATTTGTTTAACATTTGTATCCATACCTATGTTTTTGTTAGACATCTGTGTCCATAGCAATGTTTTCTTAGACACTATCATCTGGTTTCAGGTACCATGGAATATGATTTAATTCTTCACTTTTCTCAGAAGAGATGTAAAATGCTATTAGGGCCCTTGAAGTCAGAAAGAATTAATATTCATGGCATAGTTTCAGTGGCTATAATGTTGACTGTCATAGAATACCAAAACAAAGATTCAGGTAAATTTATGAACAAGATGATAAGACTGTGTCTTCCTTCAGTGTAAGCATGGTAGTTGTCACCTCAGTTTCTCCCTTGACATTGTCTATTTTCAAGGAAGCTTGGGGAACACAAGAAGACCTGAAAGCCAGCACAAACCTAAGAAACTTGTAAGCAGTTGAAGTCCACTTACAGATCTCACTGTCCATACTAGTTATCCATCTCTGTGGAAGAAAAAGAGAGCAGTAAAGTGACTTTGATTATTTTGGCTTTTATTACACACACTGGAATTTTTAAATGATTGCATACTACTCCTGTGCCTAAAGGGATGTACAACTTGTGATTTCTTAATTTTAAGTGAGTATAGCAGTTTTCTCTATAGAAAAGTTTGAGCATTTAATTTATTGATAAGGTCAGTGCATGGGAGCTTATGTACCCTCTCCAACATGGTATGCATCTGGGATACTCGAGGGTCTCATCCACTAGTAGTCTGGCAGAGAAACACATGTGGCTTATACTTTTGGTCCCAATTAGAAGCAGGGTAGATTGAATCCCAGGTTTATGTTTAAATAACAACTGCTTGGCCAGGAGGATTCTTCTTAAGATGGCCATATAGTCAGAGAAGTGAATCCTGGCTTGTGAGTTCATGAAAGACAAATTATATTGTGCTAGCTACTTTAAGCAACATGGTAGGTTCACACACCGAGACACACCGACACAGACACACACACCAATACGAATTCACTCTAGGATCACAGAGAATAAAATTCTCCTTAATAATAATTGTTGAGATGAGTTTTCTCTAAAACCAGAAAATAATCTGTCCTGGAGCTGATTTTTTAAATTAGTTAATCAATCAACATCCCAAAACTAGTATTCCTTCTCTTCTCTGCTCCCCGACTTCTCATCCACTCTTGCTACCCCAATCCACTCTTCCTCAATTTTTCTTCAGAAAAGAGATCTTCCATGATAACTCCTAGTTTTGGCTATTGTAGTTGCACATCCACTCATATTGATGATAGACAGGCCTGGCAGAATTTCATCCCATTGGCTATGGAAATAGAGCTAAGTGGAAGACAGGCTATGTGAACAAATCTTACCAAAATGTACCCTCATTAACCATAAACTCTTTTTTATCTCTCTCTTTTTTTAATTAGGTATTTTCCTCGTTTCATTTCGAATGCTATCCCAAAATTCGCCCATTCCCATCCCCCCAATCCCCTACCCACCCACTCCCCCTTTTTGGCCCTGGCGTTTCCCTGTACTGGAGCATATAAAGTTTGCAAGTCCAAAGGGCCTCTCTTTCCAGTGATGGCTGACTAGGCCATCTTTTGATACATATGCAGCTAGAGACAAGAGCTCTGGGGTACTGGTTAGTTCATATTGTTGTTCCACCTACAGGGTTGCAGTTCCCTTTAGCTCCTTGGGCACTTTCTCTAGCTCCTGCATTGGGGGCTGTGTGACCCATTCCAATAGGTAACTGTGAGCATCCACTTCTGTATTTGCTAGGCCTCGGCATAGTCTCACAAGAGACAGCTATATCTGGGTCCTTTCAGCAAAATCTTGCTAGTGTATGCAGTGATGTCAGCGTTTGGAAGCTGATTATGGGATGTATCCCTGGATATGGCAATCACTAGATGCTCCATCTTTTCGTCACAGCTCCAAATTTTGTCTCTGTAACTCCTTCCATGGGTGTTTTGTTAACTATATTACAAGTACAGCTTTGCATTTTTCTCTTTAATATTTTTACATTTTTTACATCTTCCAAGCCTGGTGGACAAAGTGCTCTTTTAGTCAAATTGTACTAATTCATACCAATATTGTCCAGGGAAGTTTCTTGGTAAGCCCTTTAGAGCATCAGTTTCTTGCTTTCAGCTGTTCCTTCATCGTGAGGAATAAAGTATAAACACAGTACATAGCCACAGTTTCTGTCATCAATGAGTACTTGGTCTGTGAAACATACTATGCAGATTCTTTGCCTCTGAACTTGGCAATGGTTTACCGATGCTGATGTGAGCAAAATGAGGAACTAAAGGACAACTTTGTTAGGTCTCAGGTCTGCTTGTGCACACTGTTACCAGATAATAATATGGGTAATGAGATCTAGTTTTTTAGTGCAGAGTCATTTGTCCCTGGTCAACATGAAAGTTTTATACATTTCTTGAACATCACCTACTGAAATTTAATAAATTTTAAATTTAAATTATTTAATTACAACAAAAAGAAAAACAACAGCAATTAATAATAATAATAATAATAATAATAATAATAATAATAGTAATAAATACAGTGAGACTGATGAGCCTGCAGTGACAGGACTTTAGCGTCTATGATAGAATTTGAGTCAGGCATTGTGTACTAACACATTAATTATGAGGATCTTGCTTAATTTTGTGTACATAGAACTGGATTATCGCATGGATCATTTCCCCCTCTTAAATTCTGAGCATGTGAAGAAAAGTGATGTTTCTCTTTCTTATACAATTAAGCAGATTCCATAAAAGCTTATCTTTTCCCACTTCTAAATAAGCATTTTCTTTTAATTTATTGGCATGTTGTATGCTTTAACTGTTTGGTAGTTGTCTGTTAATTTTTGGTTGATCTTACATATAAAGCAAGTTTGATAAAAATTTGGTAAGGAATTTTATGCATTTTATAATTGTAAAATTTTTTTCCATTCACCTCAAAGTGCTCTGTGGTTATAAATTGGTCTCTCAGTTAGTAATACACAACACAAATTCAATTCCACTTAACCCTTCTGAAAATGAACTTTCATTGTATTGTCTGATTTGAAGCTAATAAATCTATTTAACTAAACCAGAGACATTTGTATTAGGAAGGAAACTACTACTGTCTGTTGTTTAGAAAATGGAAAAGATACTTCTACAGTAAAAGAAAGAAAGGAGGGACTGCCTTCAGCAATTGTGGGAAGTCTGTGTTACATGTGCATTTTTCAATTCAGCAGCATCTAGGGCACTCAGAATACACAGAGGTTTCTTTATATGTGGTGAGAAAAACAACTCTACAGGAATCCCAGGCAAGTGCTTCAAGCGAAGACTTACTCGTGAGAAAGTAGATGTAAAACCTCCCATCTGCATGGGAAGTTTGTAGGAAACAAACAAGCTCCAAATCCTATAAATGTAGTCTCCCTGAAACTTCCAGTAGGAGGTCTGCTTGTTTTTATATGATTTTATACATTTTAATGTACTTACATTATGGGTACATGTGTTTGATTAAGTACAGATGTGTGTAACTGTGCACAAACCACTGCACATGTGTAGAGATTGCAGGACAGTGTGGAAGAGCCAATCCTCTTCTTCTACCATATATATTATTTCTGAGATGAAGTTCAGGCACGCGGTCTTGAGTGGCTAGTAACCTTACTTGAGTGGCTAGTGGGCCACCTCATACATTCCTTGAGCTTTATTTCTTTACATCCTCTGAAGATTGCCTGTTCATTCATCATGTCAAAACTCACAGAGACTATGAAGGTGGTCATGCTGCAAACCAGCATGAGTATAGAAAATGAAGCAATCAAAGTTTAAATGAACCATTGATATTTCTTATCATCCTATTACTCCCATAGGTCGAAGTGGTTAAAACTCTCACCCAAGGCCTTCTAATATCAGTTGCATTGAACTAAAAGTGTCTGTAGCAGTATCTGCATGCACAGCGCCTGCAAGGTCTGAGATAGAAAGAGCCCAAGCAATGAGAGGGAAGGACATGCATGCCACTATCTTTATCTCAGAAGTTATTTCTAGTTTGTAGCTTGGAAAGGAAAACATTCGAATTTCCACTAGGGTATCACTGGGTATGCAAACCATGCTTAAATCTAAGTCTCTAGTTCAGCATTGCCTGGCAAATGAAAGTCGAACTGGATAACAATCTTGGAGGTCCTTTATATAATAAGGTATTGGCAGGGTTCTTTAAAGAATACCTTAAGGGTCCTTTGTTTATATATTATGGTTTGCAGTTTTTTTGTTTTTATGGGATTTCTGAGTGTTTGTGAACATATATGTCTCTGTGTCTACATGTATATTTCTTCTGCTTTTTCTTTGCCTCTTTTTTATTATGTTTGCTTTGTTCTGTTCTGGTTCATTTGTTTTTTTGTTTTTTTGTTTTTTTTGTATCTTAATCTTCATTATTATTGTTATTAGTATCATTAATAGTGTCATTATTATTTAGATGCCTGTTTGTATTTTAATAAAGGGAGAAAGAAAAAGTGTGAATTTGGGTGGGTCGAGAAGTGGAGAGGTTGTAGAAGGATTTGGGGGGACAGTAATCTGAATCTATTGAATGAAAAGCTGTATTTTAAATGAAAAGTCTCTTCCCAGAAATTTTGATCTTAATACTAGTACAAAGGAATCAAAAACTGATTTTTTTAAGAATTATATTTTATACAGAGGACAAAAATGAAAGCTTTTCCAACTGAGAAAAGTTTAATTTTGCAAGTATGGTAAGGACCCTAGAGTTAATAATCAAGAACACAGAACACAACACAAAGCAGAAAAAAGTACAAAGCACACACAAATATACAGGCAGGAATCAAATTAGTCAATTTATTGACCTTTTTAATGGAGCACAAATCCTCATCCATTCTCCATGCGGACAAAACAGATTTGCTGTTGTTTCCAATGACTTTGAGTAGGAATTCATCCAGTAACCTTTCTCATCTATTTCATTAGAGCTGACTCATCCCTGCCAAGATTCCAAGACAGGAAAAATAGACTCCATCATCCACTTGGGTATGTGTTTCCAAGTAGTTTTACAGATGATCACATGATTAGACAACTAAAATAGACCAGATCTATTGTAGTACAGTTCTGGAAGGCAGAAAGTATAAATATCAAGGAGCTGGCTACTCTTACTAGTATTGCCTGGCACTGTGAATGGCAACCTACAAGTTGTAAGTCCTTGTGACACTTTCATGGGAGTTGTCTAAGACTATCTTTATGTCAGGTATGTATGTTAGGATTTATAACAGTAGGAAATTACAGTTATGAAGTAGGAAAAAATAATTTTATGTAGGGGCTCACCAAGCGTGAGGAAGAATATATATGAAGGAACTGTAGCATTAGAAAGGTTGAGAACCACTCTCTGGATGCTTGAAAACAGAAAACATGATGGAGTCATAGGCTCGTCTTGGCATCAGTCTGGTATCTGCTTCAAACTATTATCTTGCTTCCTTTTGTTTCTTGTGACCATGAGGGGAATAACCTAGATAGTATAGTCAAAGGACCAATCTGAGGACATGTTCAGAATCCATTTTGTGAAAACATGTGCTGTTGTATCATTTGGACAGGGCTGTCTTTGGAACCAGTGCTATTCTGCATGCACATGACTGCTTTGGTGCTTTGCTCTTTCTTTCTTTCTTTCTTTCTTTCTTTCTTTCTTTCTTTCTTTCTTTCTTTCTTTCTTTCTTTCTTTCTTTCTTTCTTTCTTTCTCTTTAATTTTTTAATTTTTTTCGAGGCAGGTTTTCTCTGTGTAGGCCTGGCTGTTGTAGAACTCATCCTGAAGACCTGGTTGGCCTTGAACTCATAAATTTGCCTGCCTCTGCCTACCAAGTCAAGGGAATAAAGGCTTGCAACACCACACCCAGCTTCTTTGATTTTTTTTATTCTGCTATTAAAATATTGTTCCCAAGGTTGTTTATTTTATTATTTTATTTTATTAGATATTTTCTATATTTACATTTTAAATGTTATCCCATTTCATGTTTTCCCCTCTAAAAACCCATTAACATGCCCCTCCTCCCCCTACTGACCAACCTAAGCACTCCTGCTTCCCTGTTCTGCCATTCCCTTACACTGGGGTATAGAGTCTTTCAGAACCAGGATCCCCTTTTCTCACTGTGTCCAACTAGGCCATCATTTGCTCCATATTCGGTGGCAGCGATGGGCCCCTCACTTTGAATTATATGGTTGGTCTTTTTTTTTAATTACATATATTTTAACTTACATTTCAAATGTTGTATTCTTTCCCAGTTTCCCACTCCTCCAGAAACCCCCCTATCACATCCCCTGTCCCCCTTCTTCCACGAGGGTGTTCCTTCACCTGTGCACCCACTCCCACCTCACAGTGTGGTGGCTAGCAAGTTTATATCTCTGTATCCTCATCATTCAACACCATATTGGGGATCCTGCAGCTTATAGGGAAGAGATGTCCAGATTCTGAGTATTGCAGGGTACCATCCAATACATCAATCTCAAGCCACATGTGGGTACATCTTCCTCAAAAACGTTTCATCCTGTTAATAGCTTTCAGTTGGATCTTTAAGTACCTCAGCCAAGATTGAGGTGTCTGCTCCCAGCACAATTACTTCCCACTTCATTTTGGGGAGCATCTGTGCCAGGAAGTCAGGGTAGATCTCCACATAGTTGATGCAGATTTCAGTGGCCTGCAGGCACAGATGGAAGTCATGCATGCCCAAGCCCTATACATTTGAGCTTAGGAGATTGTAGGTGAGCAGTTTCATGTTGTCACTTTTGATTTCTGCACAGGACTTATTTTTCTTTCATTAATTTTGGGATTTATTTACATTTTAAATGATAGCTCCCTTCCCATTTTCCATTCAACAAATCCCCATCCCACCCACCATCTCCTCCCTTCCCTTTGAAAAAAAGGCTTAGTTTGTATTATATTTCTACATTGCACTCCATCACTGAGTGAAATCAAGACAGGACACATGTAGGAGTATAGGCAGGGTACATGGAGAAAGGCTGCTTATTGAATTGCTTTCTCAGCACAGTTTTCTCAGCTTTTCTTCTTACAAAATTTCAAAGCTTTTTTTAACTTTTATTTTAATAACATACCCACAAACATACACACACACACACACAAAAACACACACACAAGACATAAGATCACTAAGGAACAAGCGAAATGATTGTAAAGCAATGTCCTAAATGTATTTCATTATCTCCAGTGCCACATTTATAAGTCAATTCTAGAGGCCTTATGTCTAATCATATTTCGCAAATGGATATAACCCATTATGCAGAATTTGGAAAACTAAAATATGAACATGTTTGTATAGATACTTGTTCAGGATTTCTTTTTTGCTTTTTTCTGCTTCTCTGCATAAAGGAGAGGTTTCTAAAAAGGTAATTGATCATTGCCCACAAGCATTTAATGCAATAAGATTTCCTAAACATATCAAAACAGATAATGGGCCATCCTATTCTAGTAAAAATTTTATTTTATTCTGTAAGGAATTTGGAATCAAATATAAAACTTGAATTCCTTATAAGCCCATGTCAAATGGAATAGTTCAATGTGCTCATCACACCTTAAAGAATTGGCCTTTTATGACAAAACAGTGGCAGTTATATCCCCCAAGGTCACCAAAGGCACATCTTGCCTTTACTTTATTTGAACTAAATTTTTTGCAAACTGATATTAAAGGTCAGTCTGCAGCAAATCACCACTGGCATCCAGTTACTACTAATTCGTATGCATTGATAAAATGAAAGGACCCACTAACTAAGGATTGGAAGGGTCCAGATCCGATTCTAATCTGGGGAAGGTACTCGGTTTGTGTTTTTTCACGAGAAGATGGAGTACAGAGGCTGCCCAAGAGATTAATTTGTTAGCTGAACACAGATCCTGAATCTTCTTATAAGTATCACTCTGAGAACTAAAATTCCTCTTTTGCATAGAATTTAGTTGGGGACTCAGCCTCCCAGAAAAGCTGTTTTCCTGCTACTCTCAGAGCTTTGCAATTTGCAAATGAATAAAGTACCTGGACTTCCCTTAAAGAAGCTTTGCATTGCTACTTTCTCATTGTCTGGGTCTCTTTTTCTCAAGCAGGTCAATCAACATCCTCCAATCAGACTGCAGTGGGAGTGCATCCCTGCAAACAAAGGCTTAAGGTGGCAACTGCTATTTTCATTCTAAAGACATTCTACCATGCATTTTGGCTTTAGGTCTGATTTGAGAAATAGGTTTATTAGAAGGGCTAGAAAGGCAGATATTTCAAATATTAGAAGAGATTGGTTTTTATTCTGATAGACGGTCTTAGTCCCTTTGCTGGTCTCTGGTTTTCCACCCTTGCTGTTACTGCATGCTCCCATAATTTCCTCAGGCTGTGGGAATAACAGAGATGAGGAGGATGACCTCCAGCTCCTAATATAGCCTAAAAGCCACAAATTGTGGTGTTACCAGTGATATAATTCTTGTTGAGGCCTTGCTAAATCTGAGGTTGGCAATTCTCCTTTAGGAGATGCACAGTACTGATAACTGTGCATACTGATTCGTAATGATATGAATACAGTATGGGTACTGCTTCGGTGCAGATGTTTACTGTATAATATCATGGGTATTCTGTGTTCTTTGTCTAATATCCACATAACAGTGAGTGCATACCATGTGTGTTCTTGTTTTAGGGAGAGATGTTCCACATGTATCTGTTAAATCCATTTGGTCCATGACTTCTATAAGTTTCACAGTGTCTCTGAGTTGAACGGTAGGGATATAAAGTAGGGAAATAATTTGTTTAACCCATATTACATAAAAAAATTAAATTAATATATACTTTTATTTAATCCAAAAAGCATGCCTATAGACCCATCTAATGTAGGAAGATCCTATTTGATGTTCCCTCTTCGTAGGTGACTCTAGCTTTTTCACAAGTTGGCATAAGATTACTAGCACACTCAGATTAACATAAAAGCATTTTCAGTCATGTCTAAAACCATCACACCAATCGACCGAGATATTCTCTGTACATTCCATGGGATAAATGTCCGAACCACGTGTGTTTTTACAGTGTGTCTTGGCTTTAAAGTGTAAATCCTGAAAGGAGGGCCATGGTCAACCTTCCTACTTCCTGCTCCTAGGCCACTATTTGCTGCTCTGTGGCACTACAAAGGCTTCTTTGTTAATCAGGTACCACTGTGCCACAGATATCTTGAAGTGACAGAGTGTACAAGCATCCATGGGGACCTAGATGCTGATGAGAACACTCTTACACCATCTCCTGCCTTCACAACGTACTTACTAAGATGGTGACATAGTGGAAAGAAATGGTGGAACAAATTCTTTAAAGCCCTGTGCTGTTCTCAACAGTCATCTCCTGATTTTCTATATGGACCTCATATGTTACACTTTGAAGTCAACCTACAATCTCATGTTTCTTGTGCCAGTCATTAGAGTGTCAATTAAAGCTAGACTTTGGAAATATATTAATAAGTCTGCCTTATCTTCATATTCCCTTCCCTTAATTATGGTAACCTTGCCAAGAATATATGTCTCACCATTCTCACTGACAGTTTACCTGGTAAATAGATAGTTGAGAAAAAGACATTCTTCTAAGGCCCAAATAGCCTAGTTAATCAGTATATGAGAAGCAGGGCTGACATCACTCAGCACAAAAGCTAAAGAGAGTCTCTTGTTTTGTGGAGAACTGAGAGAGCAGCAGGGGCAGGGACAGGGGCCTTAATGATAGTCAGTCCAGACCTGGAGGCTGGGTCTAACAGCATCCAAAGGAATACAGGCCAATTTCCTCCAGCTTCCTGGAGGAGCACTGTTTCTCTTCAAAATGTGACAGTGATGGCACCCACAAGGGGGAAGAATGCAGTGTGTTCTAGACTTATTTTGAGCCATCAGGGTACTGATCCTCCCACCTTTCCCTTGCTATTACAAATGATCAACCTCAATAGGGATCATGTAAGCTCTGCTGACACCAGAATCTCTAATTGCAAAACCCTTACAGGAAAAACCAGTTTTCCTCCACTCTCAGGATAAAAAGCAAGGATTGGGCTCATATGGCTAAGCAATTTCTGACCAGCTTTGAGAGAACAGCATGTTCCAAGGCCCAAATTTCAGATTTAGTGATTACTGACAGTTTAAAAAGTAAGTACCTGTAATGTTTGCTCTGTGGTACTAAAAAATATTGTCCCCAAATGTATGAGGACAAAACGATGAGCATGTAGCCTAAGGAGCAACATTTCCCTGATAGAACACCAGGCACTTGGCATTCATTCTATACACAGAAATACCCCCCGAGTCTCCAGACCACCTTCCTCAACTGTACATTACAAGCATTCCAAGTTTTTGTTATAGCCCATGAGATACAAGTCTTCAAGAAAACACAATCTGACACAAGGCAGAAACAAGAACTCATGTATTGATCAAATTGCATTATCAATAAAAAATGTCAGCAATGGGTTGACATTGCTTAGTGTCTGCATAAAATTGGTATAAATGGAACTAAAAGTTCTGTAACAGTTCATGAGTACAAGAAAAACAAGATTATAATTTCTTAGTAATAAAGAGAGAAATACTTTCTGTTAAAGTATTCAAAACCATGTCTAAGGTAGATTTGTCACTCAATGGTAGAATTTGATTTGTAACTTCAAAAGCTGACCCGTCCAGCAGGTCCAGTTATTCGAGGGTCTCGAGAGGACTTTCTCCTAAGAAATTCATGGGGGGTAGAGAGAGATGAGGGTATTGTGCGAACAAAGATATGGAAACGTTCTGAATTACATCAGGACCCCAATGTATTTACCATGACCAAGGTTTAAATGCACAAGCAAAAAGGGATGTGCCTTTCAGCAGGAGGAATGGGGCAGAAGCAATGCACCTCAGCAGGAGGGATGGGGCAGCGGGGTAGGGAGGGGGGAGAGGAAGTACCTCTCAGCAGGAAGGAAGGGGCAGCGGAAATTTTTCTTTTGGCGACTACTGGTGAAAGCAGGAAACTGGTGTTATCAGGGTACATCTTGAGGTCAGGACATCCAGCACTGACTTAGGGTTGGAACAATCTGTTGTTGTTCTCGGAGCAGCGTGTCTGTGGCCTGCTTTTGACCCTCTTTTCTTATCGGGGGTGGGGTGGGAGAGACCCAATTCAGAGATCAGGACAATAGCATTGCAGTAATAGCTCCCAACAAAAAGCATAGATGCACTCCCCACCACCAGAAAACAAAACAAAACAAAACAAAACAAAACAAAAACAAACAAACAAACAAACAAGCAAAAAAAGCAAAAGATAATCCAATGCACTGTATCTGCTTTGTTGTGAGTAAATCCACAAACATGAATGGATAGCAACACAGGAAGGAATTATGCACAGCAAGGCACACACACACACACACACACACACACACAAGTAAAAAGAAACAGTCCAGGCAAGAAGCTATTGAAGAGAGTCCTTTAAAATTTATGATAAAGAAGATGAAGTGTATTTCTTCACACTTGATGATTTCTGGTGGAGGGCAAGGAAGATTCACTTTTATAGCTTGTGTTTGATATTTTCTAAGTTCTTCTTTTTATAACCCAAAACACTAGATAGGACAGAAATAAGGGTAGAGAGAGGAATTAGAAAGTCTCTGATTCTAATTATTTTTCCTAGTGCTTCTTCTTTAACTATGGCTAAGAAAAAACCACAAGCAACTTGCATTACCAACCACCAAACACCAGACAAAAAGTACTAGCTTTGACACTCAATCTTGTGCAAAGTTAATGCAGCAGGAGTTTTTCACTAATGTATGTTGTATGTAAATATAGTATTCCACCAAACTTAGTAACTCTGTATTCCATACTTCCTGCATTCAGCTGTTTACTATTTTAATATTAGTCATACCTGTTCCATGCTTTGCCACGTGTTTTGATGCAATTAAGTTTCATCTGGGGACCTCATATGAAATGCAAATATTGTGTGTAAATCTCCCTTAGTGTTACTTCATAAACATGTTTCATCTATGGAGTAACAGTACTAATGCTTTCTGTTTGAAGTACACTTTCAGTGTGCATAGTAGATACTCCTCTTTAGTATTTTATGATACACTAAATATAACATATAGTGTATACTTAGAAGATGAATCCAGTAAAGGATTTTTAAAATGTTGTGTGAGGGCTTTGTGATTAAAAAAAAAAAGTGTTCTCAATAGTGTTGGCTGAGATTCTGCAGTCTTGTGTGTGCTCTTTTCTAATGAATCATAATTAACGTTTATGCTGAGACTCGGGGAGTCAGGCTTATCAGTAGGAAGAAAGCCATTATCTTGGAATCTCTCCTTTTATAAGTATTCCTTGTGTCTTCGTGGCCAATTAGATAGAAACCATGTCTTGGTATACTTGTTGCAATCTGATAGCTTTGTCGTAACCAATCACCCCACCTCAGGACTTGAATTAATGTAACTTCCTAAAATGTCCAAGAATTACAAAGACACACACCAGGTACTTGCATACCACAAATTCTGACTCATTCTCTGATTCTGAATCTTCCTATGACTGTCCTTGTGACTCTGCCTCTCCTTCTTTTTCTGCCTCTACATTCTCTACCTCAGCCTGTATCTGAACCTCTGCCTCTGCACTTTCCTATGCCTTTGATTGTCCCACTGCTACTTATTAGTGCTGAGATAACATACAGGTTAGTTTAGTTTTAGAATTGATCTACTGTGGAATTGGTTTTCTATGAACATTAAGTTGCCTCTCTACCTTGTACTAAAACCATTTGATTGAATTTGAATCTTCAGTATAATGAGAGATGTAACCCAAATTCATAGGGCAACAATTGCTAGGTAACTGTCTGGCATTCAACAGTCACTCCACTGTTCTGAACAAACTGTTTGTAACCAGTAGTTTAAGCACAGGCAGATAGCATAAGTGTAAGTATGCAAGCCTGTCTTGATTTCAATGTGATAAAGATCGGGGCCCAAAACTACAAAAGGAGGTAATGGTTTCTTTCTGTTTACAAGTCTCAGCTTGTAAATTGCATGACCTAGGAAAGTCAGGACAGAACTTGATTCAGAGCTGGTAAGTAGAGACAGAAACTGAAGCAGAGTCTAAGGAAGAACTCTGGATTACTTTCCTCCAAGTCATAGGGATGCGAGGACCTAGGGGATGCAAAACAGAAAAGAAAGAGAAAATAAGTACCAAACATATCACAATGGTTGACCTACATGCATACTTTAAAGTCTTCTCTTGATAATATGTGTGTTCATTTGGAAATCAAGTTCTACATGGCAATTGGTAAACAGCATACTTTTCATTATTTCTATTGGATGGACATTTTTACCTGAAGGAGTGTATTTGTTGGATGTGAACATTCCTGGACTACATGGAGGTCCTAAGTTAGCTTGCATCAGATCCCCTGGAACAGGACTTACATGTGGCTGTGACACACAGGATAATCACTGGGAATTGAATTCCAGACCCTCTGCAAGAGCAGCCAATGATTTTATACTCTGAGTCATGTAAAGATCTCCACATTTCTGGAGAGAGAAGGAAGGTGTAGGAAGAGAACATTACTCAAAATGTCCAAATTCATCTAAGAATAAATTAATGCTTGCAAGGGTCTGTCAAGATGCACAACAAAAACAAGAAAAAATAGAAGGTGTGTAAAAATTGAAAAGAATGTTTGTTTCTGCTCTGTGGTGTGTTCTGACCAGGAATAAATGAATACACTAAATGAAGCTGCACTGAGAAGCATAAAGAAGGCAGGTACCACACTCTGACAAGTGCTAAGGTTGTTTCAACTGTATTGGTGTAATCCTTCAGGGGCTTCTTGTCAGAAATAAACCCCCTTTATCAATTCCCCAACAGTAAATTCCGTGTGTCTCATTTGGAGACTGGGCAGAAGATATGTGAGATGCACCAGGAATGATTAAACTTTATGTTCTCTAGCTCAGAAACGATTTTCAGGGATCCTATGAAATCCAAAAGGTCAGCTCCAGACTGCATCGCATCAGTTTTTTCTTTGCCAATTCAAAAGTAGAGCCAGCATCTAAAAAGATGACTTATCTGTTACACAGAGTTGCTGCTACCACATAGGAGGTAGCTATGATTCCCAACACCAACACTGTGGATCTCTCTCTCTCTCTCTCTCTCTCTCTCTCTCTCTCTCTCTCTCTCTCTCTCTCTCTCTCTCTCTCTCTCCGTCTGTCTGCCTCACTCTCTGTTTCTGTCTGATTGTGTCTGTGTGTGTTTCTGTGTGTGTCTGTTTCTGTGAGTCTGAGTGTGAGTGAGTGTGTGTTATTATAATGTAGCCCATTCTTGAAAGAAGAAAGGTGCTTTCACTTTGTTTGTTTTTTTCTTTCCATTTTGGCCAAATTGTATTGATTAGCACTGGCTGGCCTCAAATTGGCTATGTATGTGTGGCTGTCTTAGAAGTCAAAAGAGATACGATTTCATAAGACCCATAGTCCTCTGGTTAAAACCAGGAATCACTGTGAAAGGCTTCCATTTTGTAATATTATAAGGTTTGAACTATATGAAGGTATGTAAGTAGTCTTCAAAATTAATTACTAGGTGCCAGGAAATGGGGGCAAACACACATTTAATCCCAGGACTTATTATGCTGAGGTGGGAAAATCTCTAAATTCCTTGTCAGTCTCGTCTATAGAGCAAATTCCAGTTCAGCCAAAGATATTCCATGGAATGCAGCCTGAAAAAAAAAAGAAACTTGAAATGAATAAACTACATAGTTAAGTAATGAATAATTAAAAAAAAACACTGTGAAAGATGAGTGAAATATGCAACTATCTAGACATATACCAAATCCATAAGATAAACCATCTATACAGCCCCTTAACACCTTAAGAAATAGAAACAATCATGAAAATCTCCCACCAAAACAACCCTGGGACTAGATGGCTGTAGTGCAGAATTCTATCAGACCATCAAAGAAGAACTAATACCAATTCTCATGAAAGTGTTCCACAAATTAGAAACAGAAGGAACACTACCCAATTCATTCTATGAAGCCACAGTTACACTGCATATTCTCCTGTGGAGATGGAATGGTCACTGCCTAATGAGGAACTGGTCACTTCTTCCTTTCATACAGGACTTTGTTTGAGAGTATTTTTTGTTTCTACCGTGGTTAATATTACAAATAGATTTTAAATACAGTTTTAACATATATGAATTTTTGCTTTAGAAAATGTCATGTATATTTAACAGGCTTTTAACAACCATAACTTATATTCACAACATAAAAGCAAAAGAAGTTACAACCTATTTAATCAATGAGAGAAAATTAGAGGCTATTCTAACCAAATTGAACCAGGAGTAAAACAAGAACTGTACTGAAAAACTGATTTTTAGTAACAAAAATAATGATAATAATAATAGTAGTAGTAATAATAATAATAATAATAATGAAATACATTGGAAATTAAAAAAATGAATACATATATTTTGCTAGTTTAAGTAAAAAATATTAATGAATAATAAGAAATATGTTCACCTGATTTTGAAATCCCAATCCTCTCATTCTATGAAAATTTTGGTTGGAATTTGAAAGATTAGCTTTGTGAATAGTTGTCCAGGAAATTGACAGATGCCCTTAGGTTATGTTGCTTTCAGTTGTTATGGAGACATTGTCTCAGTTACACTCCTTTCTGTGGCTTGGAATTCTAGGTCCTCAGTCTGCCACTGCCTCCATTTCTGCCTCTGCTCTACCTCTGCCTCTGCCTCCTCCTTCCTGCCCCTGCCCCTGCCCCTGCCCTTGCCCCTGCCCCTGTCCCTGTCCCTGTCCCTGTCCCTGTCCCTCTCCCTCTCCCTCTCCCTGTCCCTGTCCCTCTCCCTCTCCCTCTCCCTCTCCCTCTCCCTCTCCCTGTCCCTCTCCCTCTAGCCTCCCCACTACCACACAGATAACCCTCAGATTAGTTCAGTTTTAGTACTGATCTACTCTAGAATTTTTTTCCTTCATGTCTACTTCCTTCCTAGCTTATTGTAAAACTATTTAATTCAATTTGAATCTTCCACATAATAAGAAATTTATTCCAAATTCATAGGCCAACTATTGCTAAGTAAGAGTCTGGTGTTCATCAACCACTCCACTGTTCTAAAGGAAGTGTTTTGTAATCAGAATTTTAAGCACAGGCAAATAACTTTAATGTTAGTGTAAAATTCTGTCTTGTGTTCAATGTGATAAAGATCAAGACCAAAACTGTTGGAAACCAGGCCTTACTTAACTTGAACTGTGTTTCACCTGGGAGGCAAACAGAGGCTGAAAAGAGAGGGGAACTATATAGGTGAGAGAAAAATGGAGCCAAGACAATTTTCTGATCTAGGCTCAAATATTTAATAAAAGTTTGCACTTATAAAGGGGGAAACCCATTCTCTGCCATGCCAAGTTTCTTGCGTTCCTGATACCAAGTTGCCAGCACAGCCTTTTAGCACTAAGTCACCAAATTCACAGATTGCAGTTAACTACAGAAAATCTTGGAGAACCAATTTGGCCTCATGGCAGATGGCAGGTAGTGTCACATCAAAGGAAACTAGCTGAGGAGCTGCACTGCAGGTGGCCCTGCCTCAATGGCATAAGGTCTGAACCTGCATAGGTTGGAGGAGGTTATATCCCCCCCCCCATTAATAATATTTTAAAAAGTGCTGTACTGAGGCATAAAATGTATTTATGCTCTATAGTCTTGCCTAGGAGTTATGGTGGCTGGAGGCCACACCTACCTTAGGAAATCTTAGATCTTCCTGAAGCATCAAATTCCATTATGGATGCTACATGCAACTAGTTTGTGTTATATTTCACACAAAACATGGCTCTGTGTTGTGTTATCAACAGTCATGGCCTTTGGCATGTACCTCTGTCTTAGTTTGGCATGGTTCTGAGATCTGGATGTCTGTCATTGAATATCCAGCCCTCATTAGCACACCTTATTCCCAATTCAGACCAAAGTCATAATATGTACTAGAATGAAGATCAATAACTGCCACCTGGGCTGTTGGAGGCAAGGCTGTATATCTGATACAGTCAGGCTGAAGGACTTGGATGACCTGCTTGAGAAACAAAGGTGGGACTGTGATAAGCAACAGTGTGAAAGTTTCTTTGGAGAAGTCCAGGTACCCCATTCAGTTGCAAATTAGCAATGATCAAGCTTAGTCTTAGAGATCCAGGTGTGGGGGAGGTGGCTTTGAGAATTGCAGAAAGGCTGCAGCCTCTCTGGGAGTGGAGGCTGTGATCCAAATTAAATTTGCTAGCTAATTAAGATTTTAGCTATCTTCCCTAATTCTTCTAATACTGAAATTATTAATAGACCAGTCCAATATTGAATTAGAATAACTGCTCACAGTGAGGTTAGAAGATGAATCACTATAATTCTATTCTGAGACTAATCTTTCTAAATCAGATTACACAGTATCTACTGTGCTATGTCCCATAAGTCTTAAAAACCTTGAAGTAATGCATCTTAGCTTGTCCAAACTGGGAAAATGATAAACAAAGGTGGGTCAAAAACATATACACAATACAGCTTTCTTGTCACTACAGTCAGGGCACTAAGCAAACACACCTTTTAGTTTGTCACAAAAATTAGCCTTCATATATGCAGCATTCTGTGAAGAGAACCTATGCTTGTCCATTTCCCAATAAAGTAGCTACTTAGGATCAAGCCATATACCAATAAGTAGATTATTTTCATTTGACTTAGATATGATTATGTCTCCTATTTAAGATACTATCAGGCATTTTTAAGTTCTTTGACATCCAAATTTCAAAGTTCTTAAAGTGTGATTTAAATAATGTGCATGGGGATATAATTTATCTTGTCCTTTGTTTTTTTTTAAGAAGAGGAGTTTTTTTAAAGTTCCACATTACCCTGTATTTGAAAATTAATAAATTGTTTACAAAACATTTCAAATGCTTTACTGTTATAGTCAGTATTAATATAACAAGGCCAGCGACTAATTACACTTTCAGTTGTTTATCTTGAAGAGCGGATTTAACTAGAAAGCTTTAAAATTTATTAATAGTCCCCTTCTTCCTTTCTCTTTCTCACTTCCTCCATTTCCAGCAGCATATGCTGCTGTAGTGTCTTCTTTCCTCTGCAGGTATTTTACACATGAAGTGTCCAAGCAAAATGACATGTACACAAACAACCATACCCACCATCAAAGTTTATATAATAAAAGAAATGATGTCTAGACTATGATTCTAATTTTTCTGGGAAAGGTAGGATAGGAGAGAGCAATCACTGTGTGTGGACTCACAAAGACACAAAGAACCCCCCAAATAGAGCCGATTTACCACTCCTTAGAAACACAAACACCACAGGCAGGAGGAGGGATTTTGAATGAGGAACTCTTTCCTTGTCTTTCCAAGTGCTTTGGAGGATGAGCACAACTACAAGAAAAGGGTCTCACAGCAGGGAACTCCCATTACCACCCCACACACAAGGCAAAGTCACCTTGGTGGAACCAGGAGCAGATCACCTGACTCTGCAGGTTGTTTCTGTTTAGCTGCTTTTGGAGAAAGCAGTTGGAGCAGTTGCTGCCTGCTCTTGAGAAGGACTCTAAGGGTACAATGTATAGGTCTGTAGAATTGCAACAAGTTTGGACCCTAGAAAAGTAATGGGTTGCTGAAATGGTCCTGGACTGTGAATCTTAGGGACTTGCTAGGGAATTTCTTAATCTGCAGTGGCATTTAGACATTGGAGCAAGCAGAGGTGCTTTGATCCGATCCTTATCTTAGACACTCAAAGTTGTCCTGGAAGACAATCGTTGTGACTGTTTGTGAGGCTTTGCTGGAAGAGAGGGGATATTGACAGCCCTCTACATGATCTGTGTTGGGAGCCATTAAGGCAACGCTATTGTCCTGATCTCTGAATTGGGCCTCTCCCCCCGAGAAGAAAAGAGGGTCAAAGGCGGGCCACGGACACATGGATTCCAAGAACCACAGGATGTTCCAGCCCTGGGTCATCACCGCTCTCCGGACCACACCCTGACACCACCAAGTTCCTGCTTCCCCTTTTAACTGCCTAAGAATGTGCAATTCTATTGCCCCCCCCCCCTCCCACTGATAAATACTTCTCCTTTTGCTTGTATTGCCCCATCCCTCCCGCTGATAAGTATCTGTACTTCCCCGTTTGCTTGTACAATTCTACTGCCCCATCCTTCCTGCTGAAAGGCACTTCCCCTTTTGCTTGTGTATTTAAACCTTGGGCCTGGCTAATACATTTGGGGGTCTTGATACAACTTCAGAACAGTTTCCGTGTCGTTACTCGTACAAGACCCTCGTCTCTCTCTACCCCCCATTTGGTTATTAGGAGGAGGTCCCCTCGAGATCCTCGAATAACTGGACCTGCTGGATGGGTCAGATCTGCATGGCACACAACTAGAGCTTTGTTTCTTCTGAAGCATAGAAGTGACTGAGGGCAAAATACCACAGGAGACAACTATATCAGGGTCTCTTAAGTAAAATCTTGCTGGTGTATGAAATAGTGTGCCTTGCAAATACTGAAGTGGATGCTCACAGTCATCTATAGGATGGCAAACAGGGCCCCCAATATAGGAGCTAAAGAAAGTACCCAAAAACTGAAGGGGTCTGCAACCCTATAGGTTGAACAACAATATGAACTAACCAGTACCCACAGAACTTGTTCCTCTAGCTGCATATGTAGCAGAAGATTGCCTAGTCGGCTATCATTGGGAAGAGAGGCCCTTGGTCTAGCAAAGTTTATATGCCACAGTTCATGGGAATGCCAAGACCAAGAAGTGGGAGTGAGTGGGTATGTGAGCAGGGGGCAGGAGGTATAGGGGACTTTTGGGATAGCATTTGAAAGGTAAAAGAAGAACATATGTAATAAAAAATGTGGGGGAAAATAAAGACACGAGGTCGTTTCTACAATTAGGAAAAGTCTCATTACTTTATCCCATTAAATGTGCACATTAAAAAAAAAGTGGCTAATGGCTTTGAACAGGATCCTTTCTGAGGACAGGATCTTATAAAGGGTTCCAGATAGACAACTCATTTACAGTTTTACAAGCTAGTACTTATAAACAATTGATCATTGGGAGCCTCAAGCTGAGACACCCGATCACTGGGCATAAGTGTTGAGATAATTTGAAGATATTTCCATTGTTTTGAATAATCTGTATGATATTGGATACATTTACTCTATGGAAGGAGTATGTGTGTGGAGTCCCTTGTGTCACTGAAGTAGAAGGAGTTGTAAACCACCTGTGGCGATGTTGCAAGTTCATATCTATGATGTGTTTGTGATGCCAGTGTTTATAAAGGAGAAGGCATCTCTGAGATGCAATAACACATTTAAAAAGGAAAACCACAAGACGGAAAGGGAATATTGCCTTATGTTGTTGTATTTCTGTTTTTTGTGTGTTGTGTGTGTGTTTTGTTTTTTGTTTTTGTTTGTTTGTTTGTTTGTTTTCTTATTTGTGTGTATGGTCTGATTTTTGGATTTTTTCGAGACAGGAATTCTCTATATGCCCCTGGCTGTTCTGGAACTCACTCTGTAGACCATGCTGGCCTTGTACTCAGAAATCTACATCTGCGTCCCAAGTGCTGGGATTAAAGCTGTGCACCACCAACACCCTGCAAATATTGCCATTTTTAGTGAGATATTTTTAATGTTTTTTTTACTGATTTATGTAAGATATTTCAAATGGTGTGTCCATTTTTTTTTCACATTGTTGCATTATTCCTTTCAAAGTTTGTTGATTATTGCTCACAAAGACAGAATTTACCATCAAGACACTGACATTCTTCTTTTTTCATTTCATTCCTCTCCTTTTTTTCTGTTTAACTTATCTGGAAATGGATTTTTCTGTATAGTCCTAGCAATTCTGGGCCTTCTTGTGCAGTTCAGTCCTGAATTCAAATCTACTGGATTTTATCACCAAATCCTGAGATTAAACCCCTTTCTAAGCAGACATCAACATTTTTTTTTAATTATCTGTCTCACAATACTTCTTTAGAAGATGTCCTCATCACGGTTCCCAAGTAATGCCTTCAGACACTTCTAACTTTCTGTAGCAACCTTACCACATAGAGCCTATGTAAGGCATCCTGTTGGGTAGCATTCTGTCTTAAGCTGTGCACATCCAAAGTGTTTGTATTCTTCACAGTGGCCTATGAGGCTAGTGTGATAAATCTGGCATGAGCTATCAGGTGAAGAAGTATTACCACTGCAGCCACAAAGCTTGCAGTTTCCACTACTCCTGATCATGATGCTGCAGAAGGTTTCTTTGATTTTCATAGACACTGGCTTCTTATTCCCAAATCTTGGTAGTGGTACTGTATTCTGCCTGTCTGTGTAAACAATTAGACATGAACCATGTCTTAGTATACTGGTTGCATCTTGAGAAGTTTGTTGTTCTTTTCTACTGGATAGCCTGTTACTGGGGAAATCAGGCCATCAAGATTATTCTTAGCCTGGAAGGTACAGAGTCAGGGTCAGAGGAAGTGTGAAGTCTGGGTAAGGACTAGTTCTTAATCCAGATATTCCCTATGTATAAAAACCGTAATTGTCAACATTTTTCATTAAAAAAAAAAAAAAACACTTGAGGTTTATATGTGTTATTCCCAAATGACAGCTGTAAGTTTTTTCCACTTAAACACACCCCTCAATATACAGGAACAGATATCTACAGGGCCCTTTATAAACTATTCAGAGTTGTGCATCCCCATGGTCTCTGGTCTGTTTCCATTGTGAAAGGACATATGTTGAGACAGAGTTGTTTACCTTTGCTCTAATGATGTCCCTGGTCTTAATGTCTCAGTATTCATCCTGGTGTGAATACTGTGGAAATTGAAAATGTTAAAGGGACTATGAAGCAAAAATGTTAATTGGTGTGAAAGAGTTAATGGGAACAGCCGTTAGTTTCCACTGACTGAAACTAAAATATTCATTACCTGTTATATTTCACAAAAACAGAATTATTGCTCATTTGTTCAAAGTGGACAGCCAGGTACAAATGAAATGACTTTTATCCACTGGGCTGTTTTTTTTTCCGAAGCCTGGGCATGGCTCAACAAAGGAGTGCCTGAGAGCACCTGAATGTTCAGATAAAGTTTACTGAGGCCTCCTTGGCCTGAGAGTGCCTGTCCAGCCCCACTTTTGAACAAGAGGAATGGGTGGGACTTTCTTTGATAGAAACAGCAGGAGCTTGGTTGCCTGTTAGACAATTGTTGGAGAACAGCAGCAGGCTGTAGTGATTGAGATTGTCAGACACCCTGTGAAAATTGCAAAACCCAAAGTAACTTGGAGCTAAAAAGTTAGAGATCTGATTAAGAGGTAAAATCTTGGATGTTGTAGTGAAGAGCAAAAACTTATAATTTTGGGTCTTATAGCATTGTGGTGTGTAAGTTCAAGAAATTCAGGGCTGAAGAATAGACCCAGGCAGGTCCAGGCACAGCCAAACCCACCCTGTAGCTAAGAATGTCCGGCCATAAAAGAAAAAAAGAGAATGCAGGAACTAGCCACTGCTATCAGGGCGGACCAAATGGCCATCTGGCAGGATGGCACCTCCCTATAGATCCCCATAAATCATACATTGACCAGGTGTCCTGCTGACCTCGAGAAGTCCCAAGCCCTTGTGCCTCCCTACACCTTAGCATGCAAATATTACCCTGTTAATTTGTAATCATCCCGCCAACATTTAAATAAGCCAATCATGTGTAATGGCGCAAATTCTTTTGGCTCCCCTGTTTTTGGTTTGTGGTTTTTGCCTTTATAAGCCTGTAAAAAGTTTGGGCTGGGGTTGAACTTCCCTGCCCCCTGCGCGGTGCATGAGTTTCGACCCCAGCATGCTGTCTGGGGCGCTCCTTTTTTGTTTGTGTGTTTGTGTGAGATTAAAGCTTGTATAGTTACAGCGAGTTCCGCCTCAGTGTCCTACTGGGTGCGCACCTCCCTGAGGAGGGACTCACTGAAGGGGTCTTTCATGTGGTGCATTGGCCGGGAAGTGCGTGACCACCCAGGGGTCCTAGACCCAATTGGAGGTAAGGCCCTCTATCTTGTTTTGGTTTTGTCTCTATATTCTGTCTGAAAATCTTGTGAGATCACAGTTTCAGTTTTGCAAATGCTCTTATGAGACAGCGCTTTGAAGGGAGAGTAAAGTGGATAAAGACAGATGTGTCTAGGGGTCCACCATTTGTTCGCCCTGGGAGACGTTCAGGGAAGTCAGGGGCAGGGCCAGGAATGCCTAGTGAACCCCCTTGGGAAAAGTCAGGAGATAAATTTTCTCCTTGACGATCTCTTTCTGAGACCTGTTACTAGGCCTTCTGATTCTTTTCAGGAACTCTGGTTGACACAGAGTAGGCGACTGGTTTTGTTTTTGAGTCTTGTAGCCTTTGTAATCGTTTTTATCATGTGTGTGACAGAGCTTAACGTGGGAAAGACTGTGACGACCCCACTAACACTTACTCAGAACCATTGGACAGACGTTATGACTAGGGCCAACAATCTTTCCTTCAATGTCAAGAAGGGACCTTGGCAAACTTTTTGCTCCTCTAAATGGCCAGCTTTCAGTGTGGGCTGGCCTTCGCAGGGAAATTTTAGCCTGCCTTTTATTCTAGGTGTAAAGTTATTTTTCAGACCGCAGGAGGGCATCCTGATCCGGTGCCGTATATAATTGTGTGGCAGGACCTGGTACAAAATCTGCCACCTTGACTGTGTTCCTGGACTTCCGGAGCTGAGGCAGTGATGGTGGCAGTAGCCATGAAACCGAAAATGATGCCTGCAGGTCTGCCAGAGCACGTTCCATCGGCCCCCCTGAGGATCTATCCTGAAATTGATGATGCCTTTTTCCTTGACTCCTTCTCACCCCCTTACCCCCAAAGAAATTCTAATCCTGATCACTCACAGCTGCCCACCCCAGCAGACCCCAGGGTGGCCTCTGTGACAGGACCGGTGGGAGGGACTCCTAGCTGCGAAGGCCATAGTTCAGAGGGAAGTGAATCTAAACCAGATTCCACTGTTGCTTTGCCTTTAAGAGCTTATGTAGGAGGACCTGCCCCTGCCCCGGGCAGTTAGTCCCATTGCAGTACTGGCCATTTTCATTGGTAGATATGTTGGCAGATATGTATAACAGATATGTATAACTAATCACTCCTCTTTCTCATAGAATCCCTCAGGCTTAAAAGGACTCCTTGAGTTCTTAATGTTCTCCTACCAGCCCACTTGGGATGACTGCCAGCAACTTTTTCAGGTCCCCTTTACAACTGAAGAGAGAGAGAGGATCCTGCTAGAAGCCAGAAAAAATTATCCCAGGACCAGATGGGACCCCCACCAATCTCCCCAACCTTATACATGCAGCTTTCCCCTTGGCCCATTCTGCCTGGGAGTTCAATACTGTGAAAGATAGGGAGCATCTCACAGTCTACTGATGGACTCTAGTAGCAGGGAGAGAGGGGGCCACACAGCGACCCACCAATTTGGCCAAGGTAAGAGAAGTCCTTCAGGGTTCAATGGAGCTGCCCTCAGTTTTCTTAGCACGATTAATGGAGGCTTATAGGAGATATGCCCCATTTGATCCCTCTTTGGATGGACAGCAGGCAGCTGTAGCCATAGCTTTCATTGGTCAGTCTGTCTCTGATATTAAGAGAAAGTTACAGAGGTTAGAAGGGCTCCAATATTATACTCTGCAGGATTTAGTAAAATAAGTTGAGAAAGTGTACCACAAGAGAGAGACTGAGGTAGAAAAGCAAGAGAGAGAAGAGAAAGAGGTAAAGGAAAGAGAAAACCGGCATGAACGCCAGCAGGATAGGAACTTGACTAAGATTTTGGCCGCAGTGGTAGGTGGAGAAAGTTCACAGAAGGGTCAGTCAGGGTACCTGCCCAACAGGGCAAGAAGACCCCCAGGAGAACAGAGACTGCCACTTGAGAAAGACCAATGCACATACTGCAAGAAAAAAGAATATTAGGCCAGAGACTGCCCAAAGAAGAAGCAGAGGGGCCCCAAAGTATTGGCCCTTGAAGAAGACCAGAGAATTCGGGGCTCGGTCCCCCTCCCCAAGCCTAGGGTAACTCACTCTGTGGAGGGGACCCCCGTTAATTTTCTAATAGACAAAGGAGCTGAATAATCAGTCTTGACTGAAGCTTTAGGACAATTAGGATCAAAGAAGATTTTAGTTATGGGAGCCACTGGTAGCAAGCTTTATCCCTGGACAACCAAAAGGATTTTAGACATAGGAAAAAATAAAGTGACACATTCTTTTCTTGTGATACCTGAGTGCCCAGCACCCTGCTAGGCAGGGACCTTTTGAAAAAATTGAAAGCACAAGTCCAGTTTACTTCTGATGGACCTGAGGTATCATGGAAGAAGAATCCAGTGGCATGCTTAGTTTTAAATTTAGAAGAACAATATCACCTCCACGAACAGAAGTCTGAGACTTTACCCTTTAAAGAATCGTTGACAGCTTTTCCAGAGGTTTGGGCAGAGCAGGCTGGGATGGAATTAGCTAGGCAAGTGCCACCCAACATAGTCGAGCTTAAAGTGGCTGCCAAATCTGTTTCAGTCAGGCAATACCCCATGAGTCAAGGGGCTAAAAACAGCATTCGACCACATATCCAGAGACTGCTATAACAGGGTATATTGGTCCCGTGCCAGTCCCATTGGAATACCCCCTTCCTGCCAGTGTGTAAACCTGGGACAAATGACTATCTTCCTGTCCAGGACTTAAGAGAAGTCAATAAACGGGTACAGGACATTCACCCAACTGTGCCCAACCCTCACAACTTGCTAAGTTCCTTACCACCTGAACGGTCCTGGTAAACAGTCCTGGATTTAAAAGATGCCTTTTTCTGTCTCAGATTACACCTGAGCAGTCAACTTCTGTGTGTTTTTGAGTGTCGAGACCCTGAAGGAGGATATACGGGTCAGCTAACCTTGACTTGGCTGCCACAGGGGTTCAAAAACTCACCCACTTTTTTTGATGAAGTGGTCCACCACAACCTTGTGCCCTTTAGGGAACAGAACCCCCAAATGTCTCTCCTGGAGTATGTAGATGATTTAATCCTTGCAGCTTCAACCCAGGAACTGTGCCTTGAAGAGACCAAAAAGCTTCTAAATGAAAAAAGTGAATTGGTATACCACTAAGAAAGCTCAGCTATGCCCTATGGACTTGACCTACCTAGTATACACCCTCCGAGAAGGAAAGCAGTGGTTCATTGAAGCTCGAAAGAAGACTGTGATGCAGATCCCAACCCCCACCACTCTGTGACAAGTACTTGAGTTTCTGGGAAAGGCAGGCTTTTGTAGACTCTGAATACTAGGGTCCACAATGTTGGCAGCCCCTCTGTACCCACTCACTAAAGAAAAAGTCCCGTTCACCTGGACAGAGGAACACCAAAAAGACTTTAACAGCATAAAGGCTTCTCTGATTGCAGCCCAGGCTTTGGCCCTGTCAGATTTGACTAAGCATTTCACCGTATACGTTGATGAGCCAGCTGGAGTAGCCCGCAGAGTCCTGACTCAGACTCTGGGACCCTGGAAGCGGCCAGTGGCCTACCTGTCAAAAAAAATTGGACCCAGTTGCCAGTGGATGGCCCTCCTGCCTAAAAGCCATCGCTGCAGTAGCCCTACTTGTTAAAGATACTGACAAGCTTACTCTAGGTCAGCATGTGACTGTATTCACTCCCCATGTGTTAGAGAGAATTGTAAGACAGCCCCCTGACCATTGGATGACAAATGCCCGGATGACCCACTACCAGAGCCTGTTGCTAAATGACCGAGTGACTTTTACCCCACCTGCCATCCTCAATCCTACCACCCTCCTCCCCGAGACGGATGACTCCACCTGGGTACACCAATGTGCTGATATCCTGGCTGAAGAAACTGGAACGAGAAAGGATCTGACTGATCGAACTTGGCCAGGTGTGCCTGACTGGTACACAGATGGTAGCAGCTTTGTGGTAGAGGGAAAATAAAGAGCAGGAGAGGCAGTGGTTGACAGAAAACAGGTAATTTGGGCAAGTAGCCTTCCAGAAGGAACTTGGGCTCAGAAGGTTGAGCTCCTGATGCTAACTAAAGCTCTGCGGCTGGCAGAAGGTAAGGCAATCAATATTTACACTGACAGCCACTATGCTTTTGCAACAGACCACATTCATGGGGCCATCTATAGACAAAGGGGGCTACTTACTTCGGCAGGCAAGGAAATCAAATATAAAGAAGAAATCTTGGCCCTCCTAGAGGCTATACACATGCCCAAGAAAGTGGCCATCATCCTCTGCCCTGGCCATCAAAGGGGCAAGGTCCTGTAGCCCAGGGAAATCAAATGGCAGATTGGGCGGCCAAACAGGTGGTACAAGGCATCCCTGCGCTGCCTCTAGAGACTATAGAAGAACCAAAAGGAACCCCAGAGATCAGTTTTGAATACACCTCCAAAGATTATGAGATGATTGAAGATCTTGAAGAACAAGGGAAGTCCAAAGGATTTAGCTACCATGGGATTGCAAGAACAAAAGAAGGAACAATTATTTTGCCCTATAGAGAAGGAAAGGCATATGTAAAAGGCATCCATCCCCTGACACATCTGGGGGCAAAGAAATTGTGTGATTTAATCCAGTCCTCAAACTATTATATGCTCAGGCTACTAGACGAACAAGTAACTAAATCCTGCAAGTGTGTGCCCTAATTAATGCTGCACACCCCTTTAATGAACAAGAAAAATGACAACGGGGGGATAGACCTGGAGTTTACTGGGAAGTAGACTTCAATGAGATCAAACATGGAAAATATGGTAATAAAGAGTTACTAGTTTTCATAGACACTTTCTCAGGATGGGTAGAAGCCTTCCCCATCAAGTCTGCAACTACTCAGGTGGTGACCAAGAAGATCATTGAAGAGATCCTACCCCAGTTTGGGATCCCCAGGGTAATTTGCTTGGATAATGGGCCTGCATTTGTTGCCCAGGTAAGTCAGGAATGAGCCACACAATTGGGGAACAATTGGAAGTTATATTGTGCTTATAGACCCCAGAGATCAGTATAGGTAGAAGGAATGAACAGGACTCTAAAAGAACCCCTAACTAAATTAGCTATTGAGACCAGCGGTAAAGACTGGGTGACCGTCCTTCCCTTTGTGCTCCTTAGGGCCCGAAATACACCTGGATGTTTCGGCCTTACTCCTTATGAAATTCTACATGGGGGACCACCCGCCTTGACCAAGTCTGATGGGATATTGGATTCCAGTGATGACTGTTCCTCACTTTCTTCTCTGTTTACCCATTATAGGCCTTAGAAGTTGTCAAAACACAGATCTGGGACCAGATCAAAGAAGCCTACACACCAGGGACCACTGCAGTGCCCCACGGGTTCCAGGTCGTGGACTCAGTTCTGGTCTGACAACATCGAGCTGGCATGCTTGAGCCACGGTGGAAGGGACCTTATCTAGTGCTGCTGACCACCCCCAAGGTCGCAAAGGTAGACAGGATCGCCGCCTGGATCCACACATCCCACATAAAAAAAGGCACCCAACCAGGATGAAGACGACCTCGGAGAAAATTGGACAGTGGCCGCTACTGATAATTCTCTTAAACTGTGCCTTCGCTGTACCCCAACCTTGGGTAATAATCCTCACACTCTTATGACCCTGACATGGGAGGTCATCTCTCAAGCTGGAGATACTGTATGGAGTACTTCAAAGGTTGCCCCCCCTTATACATGGTGGCCCCCTCTGTTTCCTGAAATCTGTCCCCTGATAGATGGATTAGACGCCAGGGATATCCCTGAATAGTCACATGAAACGGTGCCCCAAGATGAGGTAATCTATCACAAGCTGCCATATCACCAGGGGTTAAGTTCCCAAGGAAAGTACATTGCAGATATACCAGGCTGTAGTAGTAGGTCTAAACAGAGGAGACTTGGTCAGGAGCCCTTTTATGTCTGTCCCAGGGACAGGGTAAATAAAAAAGAGGCTTGCTGGTGTGGGGGAATAGAGGGCATTTTCTGTAGTCAGTAGAGATGTGCAACCACTGGTACCACTCATTGGGACCCATCCTCTAGCTCGATATTATTATAGTATCCAGATGAAATAAGGGCCATGATTCCTTAAACATCACTTTTACTCAAAAAGCAAAAGAGACAAAAAAGATTGGATAAAGGGAAGACAGTGGGGCCTAACATTTTATGTGACAGGGACAGGCCCTGGATTCACATTTAAGATTCGGCTAAAGATGAAGTGTCCCCCAACCCAGGCAGTAAGACCTAACCACGTTCTTGTTAAAAAACTTCCAATGCCCCTTCCCAGACCTACCTTTCCCGGACCTACCCTAGTTGGTCCAGCTATTCCAACAGAAGTCTATACCTCTTCCTCAGACATGAAACTTACATTGCCCCTACTCCCCCAGATTCTGAAAACTGTCTGTTTAGTCTGGTACAGGGGGCTTTTTGGTACTCAATTGTACCAATCCCAACATCACTAAGTCTTGTTGGCTGTGTTATGCCTCCAATCCCCCATGTTATGAGGGAGTTGCTCAAGTCAGGACATACAATAAGGCTGAGGACAATTCTCAGTGTCCTTGGGGAGAAAACAGAAAACTGTTTTCATTAGCAGCTGTCTCGGGAAATGGACTTTGCCTGAAACAAGTCCCACATGACAAATGGTACCTCTGTAATCAGACTCATCATCTCCAGTCTTCCAATAATAGAGGTCAGTACTTAGTTCCTCCCTTAGACACAGTATGGGCTTGCAACACTGGACTCACTCCCTGTGTATTTACTTCTGTTTTTAATACTTCTAAAGATTATTGTCATTTAGTTCAGAGTGTTCCGAGGCTTCTGTATCATGATGACAGTTTTTTGTCAATGGATTCAACCACTGGACCCAGTATAAAAGGGAACCCATTACCATGAACTTAGCAGTCCTTTTGGGTCTAGGAACAGCAGCTGGGGTCGGCACAGGCACAACTGCCTTGATACAGACCCCCCACTATTTCCATGAATTGCACAAACGCTATGGATGCAGACCTAGGAGCACTAGAGCAGTCCATCACCAAACTTGAAGAATCTTTGACCTCACTATCAGAGGTAGTGCTACAGAACAGGAGGGGGCTAGATCTACTTTTTCTCAAAGAAGGTGGAGTCTGTGCCGCACTAAAAGAAGAGTGTTGTTTTTATGTAGACCATTCTGGTCTTATCAGGGACTCCATGGCTAAGCTCAGAGAAAGGTTAGAAAAACGAAGCAAAGAAAGAGAAGCATATTAAGGATGGTATGAAAATTGGTTTAACAGGTCTCCCTGTTTTACGACACTGATATCTACCCTGGCAGGCCCTCTGATTATTTTTTTTTTCTCCTGCTTTCTTTTGGGCCATGTATTTTAAATAAGCTGGTTGCTTTTGTTAAAGATAAAATAAACACCATACAAGTCATGGTCCTCAGACAGCAATATCAGACTCTTCAACAAGAAGAAAGGTCGTTCTAAAATTAGAGCTATCCACTAAAAGAAGTGGGAAATGAACAGCAAAAACTTATAATTTTGGGTCTTATAGCATTGTGGTATCTAAGTTCAAGAAATTCAGGGCTGAAGAATAGACCCAGGTGGGTCAAGGCACAGCCAAACCCACCCTGTAGCTAAGAATGTCCAGCCATAAAAGATGAAAAAGAGAATGCAGGAACTAGTCACTGCTATCAGAAAGGACCATATGGCCACGTGCAGGATGGCGCCTCCCGGGCAGCTACTTCCTACATTGACCAGGTGTCCTGCTGACCTCGAGAAGTCCCAAGCCCTTGTGTCTTTCTACATCTTAGCAGGCACATATTACCCTGTTAATTTGTAATCATCCCGCCGCCATTTAAATAAGCCAATTATGTGTAATGGTGCGAATTCTTTTGGCTCCCCTGTTTTTGGTTTGTGGTTTTTGCCTTTATAAGCCTGTAAAAAGTTTGGGCTGGAGTTGAACTCCCCTGCCCCCTGCGCGGTGCATGAGTATCATCCCCAGCACGCTGGCTTGAGTGATCCTTTGTTGTTTGTGTGTTTGTGTGCCATTAAAGCCTTGTATAGTTACAGCGAGTTCGGCCTCAGTGTCCTATGGGGTGCGTGCTTCCCTGAGAAGGGACTCCCCGCGGGGGTCTTTCAGTAGGTTTTCTGAATAAGTTTGTATTACATGGCAAAAAAAAAAAGATTTATTATATTCATTTCCTTCCGTCTTGGTGTTTAAGGCATATATAATGCAATTGAAGACTGCACATTCGGATTATTAACAGTTTCATACCAAGTTCCAAATTTAACATACCACGAAATGAGAAAACGTACAATATATATTCCAATCATGAATAAGCAAATGAATGTAGGGAAATAGTTTTCAGGTACTAAGATACATAGCTATTAAGACATGATCATAACAATTTAGATCAGAGGATATTATCCTAACCCCTATGACATAAATTTCCTCTCGGTTGTATACTTTCACAGTATATAAGGTTCTTTCCCGAAATAAGTAATGGCTGCTTTTATCCCCCTAAGTGCAAGTTGAGCAACTGTATTAGGATACCACTCAATGAATTTTGTAGGGAAAGCATTAGGATGGACCTACAACAAGGGCCCATTTTGCCATAAGACTACTGTTGGTAACTGTGCCGTTTTTAATATGCACAATTCAAATGACTTTGACTCGTCAATGTGTTGTAATTGAGCATCTTGTAGGGCCTTTTCTACAGTTTGTTAAGCTTGACATGCAGCTGGGCTAAGTGCTCTGTGGGAGGAGATATGGGTATCTCCCTCTAATATGTCAAATAATGGATTTAATTCTGCTGATGGAATTTTCAAAAATGGTCTCAGCCAATTAATATCTCCTAACAATTTTTGAAAATCATTCAAGGTATGTAGTTGGTCTTTGTGAATCTCTAATTTTTGAGGAACAATTTTGTCAGGATAAATGAGTGACCCTAGGAAGGCTCCCATTCGAGCAACTTGCACCTTTTCAGTGGCCAACTGCAATACCCATTGCCCTAACGTTTTTATTAATATAGGGTATGCATCTTGCAATAACTGTGAATATTTATGGCAAATCAAAATGTCATCCATATAAATTACCACCTTTAATGATGGAAAATATTCTCTAACTGACTTAAGTGCCAATTGCACATACAGTTGACACATGGTGGGGCTATTCGCCATCCTCTGAGGTAGGACCTTCCATTGGTATCTTTGATCCGGCTCTAAATGATTAATGTCTGGGATGGTAAACGCAAAACTTTGCCTATCTTGAGGGCATAAAGGTATAGAGAAAAAGCAATCTTTTGATTGCTATGATTATAATTTCCCAATTTTTTGTTAAGGCAGAAAGTAATGCTAGCCCTTGCTGAACTGGTCCAAACAGACGCATTTGTGCATTAATTGCTCTAAGATCATGTAATAAGCACCATTTGCCAGCTTTTTTCTTAATTACGAAAATAGGTGTATTCCAGGGTGAGGTAGAAGGCTCAAAACGACCCAAGTGTAGCTGTTCAGAAATTAGTTTTGTGGCTGCTTCTAATTTTTCAGAGGAGAGAGGCCATTAAGGAACCCATACAAATTCCTCTGTAAGCCATGGTATGAGCATGGAACCCTCAACAGCTGTCTCTAGAAAAAACCCAAACCTTGTCTCCCATTATTACCTTTTTGAGGGATAGGTTCAAGTTTACCCTGCTCTCCTTTTCCTAATCCCCTTCCTTCTTTATAGCCCATTTTCTTAATCATTCGAACAGCTTGTGGCGAGCATTCATCAGTTAAGGTCAGTCCTAGTGCCTGTAAGATGTCTCTCCCCCAGAGATTTACTGGGAGTGGTAAGACATAAGGAGTGAATCGTCCCATTTGACCTTCAGGCGCTGTCCAGCTCAAAGAATGGGAACTAATAGTGGGACGGGACTGATAACCTAAACCTTGCAAAGAATGTGATGACTGAATAACTGGCCAAGTTTTCGGCCACCAGTGAGAAGAAATAATACTTTTGTCTGCTGCTGTGTCTAAAATCCCCTTAAATTGTTTCCCTTCTATAACTAACTCTAAAGAAGGCCTGGAATCTAAAGGCATTATTAAATAACCTGAATCATTTCCAGTAGAACCAATCCCTCTGGCAGCTTGAGGGACACCAGAAGAGGGAAAACAGCCATGTAGGCTTGGCAGAATTACTAACTGAGCTATTCTATCTCCTTGTGAAATAGAAAAGACACCCTGAGGACAGGAACAGAGAACTTGAAGTCCCCCTTCATAATCTTGATCTACAACTCCAGGTTGAACAATAAGACCTTGTAGTGTAAGGGAAGCACTGCCCAATATTAGGCCGACACTCTCGGATGGCAGAGGTCCTTTATAGTCAGTAGGAATAGGCTGCACTCCCATTTGAGGGATCAGCATGAATTGGGTGGTGGTATGGAGGTCCAATCCAGCTGAGCCTTCTGTTGCCCTGCGGACTGTGGGGTCCACTTTTTGCCTGTCTAGGTCCCGTATGTTTTCGGGCCCTGAGACGTGAGGGCCCTGTACTGGGTTTTTGAAATGGTGTCATGATCTACTGTTTGAGGGAATCCTGGCTGCAGGGGCCTGCCTCGAATATCCCTGATTGAACGACAAGCACTAGTCCAATGATATCCTTTTCCACACTTAGTGCACAATCCTGGTGCTCTCCTTTTGACAAGGGATCTACAGTCCTTTTTTAAGTGTCCCAGTTTGCCACAATTATAGCAAAGTTTGAGCTCAGCCATGTCAGGGCATTTTTGCCATTGTAGAATGGCAGCTGCTAAACCGGGGCATTAGTGAGTGGCCCTCCAAGTTCACGGCAAACCTTCAACCAGTCCTGCAGTCCCTTGCTTTTTCTAGGTGTAATAGCCGCCCTGCATTCCCGGGCAGCCTGTTCATATATCAACTGTTCAATTAAAGGCATAGCTGCTTCTGTATCTCCAAATCTGCTGCCTCTGTCATTCTAGTCACAAAATCTGAGTACCACTCCTGGGACCCCTGAGTGATCTTGGTCAAATGACCACTTGCCTCTCCCTTCTTAGAGAGTGCCTTCCATGCCTTAACAGTGGCAGCTGAGATCTGGGCGTACGCTCCCCAATGATAATCTTTTTGGTTAGCAGCATGCTGTCCCTGACATGTAAGCATTTCAAACGTCCATGTCCTTTGGTCTCCTTCCATGGTGGCATTGGCCCTTGCCTGCGTCTTACAGGAGTCCTGCCACAAAGCTTTCCATTCAAGATACATCCCCATACTGGGGGCTGCAGCTTTTACTACAGTCTGCAAATCACCAGGAGTCATAGCATGAGTCGCGAGCCTTTCAACTTGTGCTACAGTGAAAATCGCACTGACTCCATAATTACAGACTGCTTCTGCAAGCTCCATAATCTGTATATATTCTACTGGAGCATGAACACGCCCTCCCTCAGCTCTTTCAAAAACTGGAAATGCCTGTTGCATCTTCCTCTGTCCTCTTTTGGAATAAATAAGTCTGAATGATACCTCTGCACATAAGGCTCCGAATGGTGCCTCTGCACATAAGGCGGAGGTGCACTAGAACCCTAAAGTTGCATATCCGAAGACCGTGCAACGATTTGACATTTGTCTCTACTTGCTTTCGTGTTATTCTGTAACTGATTAACTCGTCTTTCATCTGACTGGTATCTTTCTCCCTCACAGCCTGTCACTTTCTTCTCTAAGTCTGTTTCCTCATAGGAGCTAAGTTCCTTATCTGATTCTGAGCTACTGACAGCTAGCTGCTTAAACTCATCTAGTGGCGGGTAGAGGCTCCTTTCCTTATGTGCCTCTCCAGCTCGATCTCCCTTCTTCTCTCCCTTTCCATCCCTTTTTCTAATCTCTCCCCAGATATTTTCCCTGACATTCCTTTTTCCTCAGTCTCAAGGCCTGTGGAAAGGCCTAAATTCTTCAGTGCACTTTGTTTCCTCTCTACTTTTACTCTCTCTCCCCGCTCTACCTCTGATAGACTTTCTTGAATTTCGTCCAGAACTTTCTGACCTGCTTCTACCATTTTCTGACAATTCTCATCTGTTAAACACGATTTCACCAATTTCCATAGCGGCCTAATCCCTGCTTTAAGTTTGCCTTTCTGCTGTTCACTAACTAGATCTCCTTTCAATTTGTCCCAAGAGGCGACAGTTAATGACAATGAGCAAGCATACCATGGTGCAACACCGTCTATCACTCTGACAAATCCCTCTAAGGTCTTCGTGGCGATTTTTAGGCCACACTGCTTCAGGACCAAGCATAAGGCCACTACTATAGAATGGGAGATTCCCATACTGCCGCTGTCCAGGCCTGACCACGACTAAGAACCAGTCAGCAGTTCCAGTGGTGGAAACAAAACGAAACTGAAAGGAAAAGTGTAATCGCTGTGCAAACAATCAAAAGGGCTTCTAACTCTGGAGAAATTTCAAGATTGTACGTACCTTGTAGAGCCTTTTGTCCCACGGTTCTGATTCTGCCCCGCGAACGAGGGATCTTCCTTGCACTGGTGTGATGACATTTCCGGGTTTCGTCACCACTTATTGCGTCCCGCTTGACCGGCGAGAAAGACGCAACAAACCAGAATTTTCTGCGGCAAGAGCTTTATTGCTTGCTTCTCAAGAAGATCCCGAACCAGAAAAATGTCGCTGCTTTTATAACCCACAGCGTGACATTTCAGCACCTGATATGGCGTGACTCCTCCTGATTCATTGCTTGCCCATCACCCCACTATTACACCCCGAGAATGGGAGTGACTAGGAGTGAATTCACTCTCGCACCTGCATACAAGGCTTGTTTACTACTTAGGCACAGCGGAGGCCCGCACCATCTTATAATGGTGATTGCTCCCGGCACACATGGCTCTTCTCAGAGATTACTGGCGGCATGGAGGCGATTGCTCGGAGCATGTACCGGCTCTCCACAATTCACCACGATATCTGCAGTCCCTTCTCTGAATAGTCTGTTGTAACCTGGAGAGTTCTGGTCATCCACTCTGATACCACTACTGTTGTAGCAACTTGAACTTCTCTTAAATCATTCAGACCCTTTCTATAGAGATGATTCATCTCTGAAGCATCTACTTGGGAGAGAGAATGGGGAGCATAGAGATCAGAGAGAGGCAGAAGTAATCTAGACTTCCAGCTGAGAAAAGAAAAAGTGGTCCTGGGGAAAATAGAGTGATTTCTGGGCAGAGAATATGGAACATCCCAGTAAAGGTAGATCTGATCTGAACTGTTTATCTTGAAGGCAGACTTGGGCATTGTATAAAGCTCTCTTGTAAGGTCTCATACACAAAATTTTGCTCAATGTCTGACTCAGAAGTAATATTTCAGCAGTATCTAGGATTCATGCTGGAAAAAACTGGAGAAAAGGAATCAGGATTTTTGTGGGCCAAGGTCCATGACATAAGGCTTCAGATATCTAAATTAGCAAAGCTCATGCAGCCAAGAGAAACCTTTACACAACCACCTAGAGTCTTGTGGCAATGAGCCAAAATCAAATTCACCATAACTATCCATATTTTAGCATTCCTTGTGCTATGATAATAAAGGACACAGCCTGAGTTCATATAAATCATTAGGTCTGCTTTTATTGGGTTCTAACTTCCTGGGGCCTGGCTCTAAAGCAGGACAAATCTTTCCTCTGATCAGCAGAAGACAAAACATGACCTAGTCATGTCGGGCATGCATGCAGAGCTTAGAGAATGAGAACCCTGAAGGGGCATAGAACCTCAAGGGATCAAGAAAGAGATTGACTTCTTTTTGGTATTTGCCTGTCAGAGAGAGAAGCAGTTAAGGCATGGTCATCTCTGCCTTTCATTGTTTCAGGACTCAACACTCTGCAACTTTGTTTCAATACCTTCTTTCTGTTAGCCATTAGCTTGCCTTTAGCCTCCTAGACTCAGTTTTGCTGAGTGTGAAACAGATTATACTCCTGACAGCCTCTGAGCATGTAGATGTGTAATTCACACACAAGTACCAATTCAAATGTGTTGTGTCTGGCCAGCAGCTCACATGTCTGGGTTCTAATCTGGAAAGGAATCTTGGAAACCTGGAAGAGAACAGGGAGCTAGGCCAAGAAGAGAAAGATGTAGCTAAAACAAAATTCTGAACAAAGCTCAATTTTACTATTTCTGAAACTCATTTAGGAAGCAGGGGTAGGGACCTGATTCTCGCCAAATCATCTTGGAGTAAAGTTGCAGGTGAACATGTGATGGGTCCAGAACAGCTAGTTGGAAAGCAGCAGTGGGAGTGGCAGGGTTATAGAGCTGCAAGCTCTGCTGAGATGCTCTCTAATATTGAAAACTGAGCAGATCAGCTGAAAATGAAAGGAAGTGTAAGACTAAAAATAAGGGTTCTGGGCATGGAGGAACAACACTTGGGGAATATCAATCTGATATATAAGGACAAACAGAAATAGACTAGCAACAACCAGTCCCAGAGAATAGAGGGAGATAGCTTAGGGAGGTTAGTCTAGCACCATTTGCTCTTTGGAATGCCTAACTGCTCATCCATCCAATTTTGCTTGTAGCCATCTCCTTTCTAATCTACCACAATTATTTTGGATGATATTTTTGATTAGTTCCTAGATTCAGTTTATGAGTCTTTTATTGAGGATTTTTCATCAATGTTCAGAAGAGAACTTGGTCTGAAGTAATTTTTCTTTTCTTTTTTTATTATTTAAATCATTTTAAAACTTCACATTTCATTCCTATCCTAGTCTGACACCAAACTGTTCTCCATCACTTACCTCTTTCCTCTGCTCCCCCCTCCCTCCCATATCTAGGAGGATGTCCTCACAACTACTCTCAATCCACCACACCTCCCTATTCTCTGTGGCCTCAAGTCTCTCAAGAATTAGTTGCATCTTCTCTCATTCAGGACAGACCAGAATGTCTGTATGTAATCTGATGTATATGTGTCGGGGCCTCCTATCACATCAGGTGATATACGTTGCCTGGTTGGTTGTTCAGTGTCTGACAGGTCTCTGTTATCGTGGGTAATTGAGACTTATGATCTTTTTACAGGTCATCCTTCTCTTCAGTTTCTTCCAGCCTTTCCCTAATTAAACTGCAGGGGTCCCCAACTTCTGTCTATTGGTCAGCTAGTATCTACATCTGACTCTTTCAGGTAATTGGTAAGTCTCTCAGCAGACAGCCTTTCTAGGCTTCTTTTGGCATACACACCACAGCATCAATAGATAGTGTCATGATTCCCAGCCTCACTGTGCACTGGATCCCAATATGGGCCTGTCAATGGACCTCCTTTCTCTCATTATCTTCTCCATTTTTACCCTTCAAACAGGAACAATTCTTGGTCAGATTTTTGACTGTGAGTTGTCAACTGCGTCTCACCATTTCATGTCCTGTCCATCCACCGGAAGTGGGAACTACAAGATCCCTCTCCATACTGTAGAGCATAGGAAGGTTCCTCCCTTTGAGTTTTGAGAGTCTCTTACATCCCAGATCTACTGTGCATTCTGGGGGTTCCCCCACCTTCTACCTCCTGAGAATGCCTGTTTCAATTAGGTCTGCTGACTATCAGAGATTCAGTGATGTTCCCTGCCCAATACCTCATCATTTTCCCAATTTTGCCTCTCTATCTCCTCCCTCCCTTTTGTCCCCTGCTCTGTGAGTGCTTTCTTTTGCTCCCAAGTGGGTTTGAAATATCCTCACTTGGGCCCTTTGGACTGTTAAACTTCTTGAGTCCTGTGGGTTGCATCCAGAGTATTCAGTACTTTTTTGAATAATATGAACTTTTAGTGAGTACAAACCATGAATGTCCTTTTGAATCTGGCTGACCTCACTCTCGATGATATTTTCTACTTCCATGGATTTTCCAGCAACATTCATGATATGTTCATTTTTAATAGCAGAGTAGTAGTCCATTGTGTAAATGGAACACATTTTCTGTATATACTCTTTCATTGTGGGACATCTGGGTTGTTTGCACTGTCTTGTTATTATAAATAAGACTTCTATGAACATAATAGAGCACATACCCTTGTGGCATAGTGGGGTATCTTTTGGGTATATGACCAAGAGTGGTTTTCTGGGTTTTCAGGTAGATATATTTCCAATTATCTTGGAACCTCCAGATGGATTTCCAGAGTGGATCTACCACTTTGAAATCCAAACAACATTATGGAGAAGTGTTTTTCTTTCTCTACTCCTTTCCAACTGATGAATTTTTGATCTTGGGCATTCTGATTAGTATACTGTGAAATATGTATGAAAAAATTTTTATGTCTCTCAAGAAAGATATGGAAGAAGACTTGAGAAAACACAGAGATCTCCCATGTTTTGGATTTGTAGAATTAACATAGTAAAAATGACAATCCAACCAAAAGTAATCTATAAAAAAAAACCACAATCCTCAACAAAACTGTAACATAAATCTTCAAAGATTTGGAAAGAGCAGTTCTTAAATTCATCTGGAAAAACAAAAACAAAAAAATTAGAATAGTGGAAATAATTAACAATAAAAGAACTTCAGGAGAAATCACCATCCCTGACCTGAAGCTATATCAGAATAAAAATGAGTGTGGTCAACTAAGAGGATTTATTCTTCAGGAGCTCGCTTTACATGAGAGGCATGAATCTAAGGAGAGATGCCTTCTACTTTGATAGCAGTGGGAGTGGTCAGCAGCATGATTCAAGGGCCTTTCTAACAAGGTTATTGATTCTCAGCTGGATGTCATCAGACTAGAACTGCATCTCCCACCTGGAGCTGGTGTGGTACCACCAAATCTCTTTGTTCGTAGGCCTCCTTGAGCTGCTCTCAGGCGGTGTTTCTTACTAGTTCTAGGGCTTTCATGAGTGTAAACAATGAAGAACCAGGGTTAAATTTTAAAGGATATAACACTGTCTCACTTCAGTAAGTGGGGGAGACCCCCTCCCCCATACAGGATTACAAATGGAGTGAGCTTAAATGTTCCCAGTGTGTTCCTGACTTGGAACAAGGCAAAGGAAAGGAGGGCTGTCCAGTTATTCCCACCGTGGGTATCTAAGGTCAATTTAGTCAAGTTTCTTTTTTTTTTTTTTTCCTTTCTACCTAGACTGAACTCTGGGGTCTATAAACACAATGTAATTTCCAATCAACCCCTAGTTGGATGGCCAGTCCTTGACTTACCTGGGCAACAAAGGTGGGTCCTTTGCCAGACCCAATTACCTTAGATATTCCAAACCGTGGAAAATTTCTTCTAGGATTTTCTTAACCACAGCATTGGAATTTTCTTTTTTGTTGTTGTTGTTGTTGGGTAGGCCTCCACCCATCCTGAAAAGGTGTCTATACAAACTAAAATATTTTTATTACCATACTTAGCTGGCTTTACTTCAATAAAATCTACTTCCCAATAGGCTCCAGGGCGATCTCCTCCTAGTCTTCTCCCTGGAGCATATCTTGAATGTCCTGCATTAGTCATGGCGCATGGTACACAGTTCTTAACTATTGCTTCTGCAACATCAGTGAGTCTTAAAACATAAAAAGTAGAAGCTTTTACCAGTGTTTGAAGTGTTTGACTCCCAGGTGGGACAGGATTGTATATTTTCCAAAAATCTTTCTCCTTCTTTTTGTGGTTCTGGGAGAGCAACTTTCTGGAGAGGTTTTATCTGTTGAGTCCTGAAGGGCAGTATTGAGTCCTGAAGGGCAGTATCTTAGGGCCTGGAGAGGTTCCATCTGTTGAGTCCTGAAGGGCAGTATTGAGTCCTGAAAGGCAGTATCTTAGGGACAAGTGCAGCCTGTTTAGCTTTAACATCAGCAATGTTTTTACCCCTTGTCACAGCATTGTGTCCTTTTTGATGTCCAGGAAAATGTATAATGGCCACTTTGGCAGGCAGATGAATAGCCTCAAGGAGGCTCAGAATCTCCTCTTTATTTTTTATGTCCTTGCCTGCTGACGTCAGCAACCCTCTTTGCCTATACATGGCAACGTGGACATGGGCTGTAGAAAAAACATACCTGCTATCCGTGTAAATATTGATGGACTGCCCTTCAGCAATCTAAAGGGCCTGAGTCAGGGCAATTAATTCAGCTTTTTGAGCTCACTTACCTTCCTGCAGGCTGCCAGCCCACACATCTCGCTTACCATCTACCAGTGCAGCCCCTGTCATCCTCTTACTTTACACTAGGAAACTGCTTCTGTCTTGGAACACCTGGCCATGGCTGGTCACGTAGATCACTTTGAATCCCAATTTCCTCTGCAAGAATGTTTGCACAGCAGTGTCCGGGTGAGGAGTTGTCCGTTTCAGGCAGAAAGATGGCAGGATTGAGAATAGCAAGAGGAGCAAACATGACCCGTTCAGTCAGGAGCAGACTCTGGTAGTGAGTCATCCAGGCATTTGCAATCCAGAGGTCTGGGGGCTGACAAATAGTGCTTTCAAGAGAGTGAGGGGCTTCCACAGTTATTTGCTGTCCCAGAGTTAATTTGTCAGCATCCTTAATGAGTAGTGCTACTGCAGCAACAGCCTTTAAAAATGTGGGCCATCTCCTGGCAACTGGGTCCAGCTCCTTATACAAATATGCTACCAGCCTCTTCCAGGGCCCAAGAGCCTGAGTAAGAACTCCTCTGGCCCCCATGCCCTCTCATCAACATAGAGGATGCAGGGTTTGGTTAGATCTGGCAGTGCCAAGGCTGGAACAGTCAGCAGGGCCTCCATTATATTTTCAAAGGCTTTCTGATGTTCTGATGTCCATCTGAATTCTCCACTTTTCTTGGTCAAGGGGTACAGGAGGGTGGCCAGTGTTGCAAACCCAGGTTTCCAAAGTCTGCAGAACCCAGCAGTGCCTAAGAATTCTCTCACCTGTCTTGGAGTAGCCAGTGTTGTTATTTGAGTCACAGTCCTTTTTCTAGCCTCTGTCAGCCACTGTTTTAAATCCCGGAGAGTATATCCCAAGTAGACTACTTCTATGTGACATAGCTGGGCTTTTTTTAGCAGAAGCCCATTAACCCAACTCACCCAATTCGGCTAGCAATCTCTTGGTCCCCTGCCAGAATTCTCTCTCCCTGGCTGCAGCAAGGAGCAAATCATCAGCACACTAAAGCAGAGTTATCTGGCAGTTTTCAGCTCAGAAGGAGGCTAAATCTCAATGTAGAGACTTATGAAAAAAGGGTGGGGGAGTTTTTGAACCCCTGGGGTAACCGCTTCAAGGTCAATTGTCCCATTTGTCCCATGTCAAGATCTCTCCACTCAAAGGCGAATATGGGCTGGCTGGAGGGATGTAACTTCAGGCAAAAGAAAGCATTTTTAAATCAAGTACTGTGTATCATTTTTGCTTTGGAGGGAGTGAGCTGAGGAGGTTATAGAGATTAGGAACAGCTGGGTAAAAGTCTTGAACCCTCTTATTGACCTCTCTCAGGTCTTGGGCTGGTCGATAGTCACTGGTGCCAGGTTTCTTTGCCAGCAGTAGAGGAGTATTCCAGGGTGACTGGAAAGGTACCAAAATACCTAATTGTAATAGTCTCTGAATATGTGGCCTGATTCTATCTCTTACTCCACAGCTCATCGGGTATTGTTGCACTCCTATAGGGGTTGCACCACTTTTCAGTCCCACAACCACAGGACTCTGACAGCCATTCCCATTCCTCCAGTCTCTGCCCATGCTCTAGGGAAAGCACTCAACCAATTTTTAGGTCTAGCACCTCCGTTTGCTTTATGCCTTTGTGGAATCAGTATTCTTCCTCAAGCTGCAGGGCTAAGACTACGGAGGTGTGATATTCCCAATTTACTCTCTGCCCTTCTTGGATAAATCTAATGTAAGCAACTATTTAGTCAGAAGATCTCTTCCTAGAAGCGGTGTGGGACACTCAGGAATGACCAAGAAGGAATGACTCACTTGGCCTTTACCCAGATCTACTGTGCGCGCAGTGGTCCAGGGGTATTGTTTCTGACCGGTGGCTCCAATCACTATGGTTCTTTTATTTTTTAATTTTCCCAGTGGATATTTCAACAAACAATGCTCTACCCCTGTGTCAATTAAAAAGTCCATGAGGGTCCCCTCCACCATCAGGTTTACCCTAGGCTCGGGGTGCCCCCTCCCCTATTCATCATTTTTCAGAGGTAGGTCCTTAGGGACGCTCCCATTCTTTGGGCATTCCTGTACCCAATGTCCTTTTTCATTGCAATAGGCACATTGGTCCTTCTCTAAAATCTTCTGGGCATACCTTCTTCCTTCAGGTCTGGGTTCATTGTTGCCCAGGTAACCTGTCTGTCTATTATCTGGCTTGTTTCTCCCTTTACGTTCCCCTACTACTGGGGCCATAATTCTGCTTAAATTCCTCTCCTGTCTTCTTTCCCTCTTATTCTCCCTCTCTTCTTCTCACTTTTCCCTCTCTCTCTTCTCTTCCTCTGTTTTTCTCTTGTGATATACCTTTTCTGCCTCCTTAACTAAATCTTGTAAAGCCATGACATGTAATCTTCAAAAGCCATAGCAACCACGACTTGTTGACCATCAGAGATAAGGTTAAAAGGAGTATAGTATCTCTATGCTTCTATCAATCTTTCTAGAAAAACAGATGGGGGCTCTGTAGTGCCCTGCATCACTTCTCTTACCTTAGACAAATTGGTGGGGTTTCTCATTGCTCCCTTTAAGACTAGATCCTGGCCGGTAAACTGTCAACCTCAGCCTATCTTGAGCCATGTTGTAGTTCTAATCTGGCCGGTCAAGAGGGAATGCAGCATTCCAATTGTACAGATCAGCCGATGAGAAAGGCCAATATTGAAGGGTCTGCAGAGACTGCCTGTCTGTGTGTGGGTTGCCCACAGCTAGTAAAGGAAAAGGCAAAAGTGGTGTCAGGTGCTTCATCTGCTGGGGGACTCTGGGCTTGTCGGCTCCGGGACCCAGCTGCAGGTACTCGGTCCTCAGACTGTGCCTTTAGCAAACTTAGAGGCGGGTGCAGAGACCTGGGGAGTGGGAGCGGCTTGAGCAGTAGGCCTGCATGCCTTTTCGCTGCCAGGCCAGAAATCGCACTGGTTCAGGCAGGGTCTGCACTATCACCACTGCTGCCACCATCACCACTGTGCTTACTGCTTCTTAGGGCAGAAAGCGAGGGCACTGTGCTGACCCACCCTCGTGCATGGGAACAGCTGGGGGAGAGCTCTGAGAGGCATGCGGGAATCCATGGTTTGATTTATGGTGGTTGATTCTGAAAAGCTGTTGATCCGGGTAGGACCCAGGTCTTCTCTGAAAAACAATGGCTTTAACTTCAACGATAAGCTTCAAAACAAAAGTCCCCTTTAGTGACCATTTTACATTAAAAGTAGGGCATTCAGAGGCTCAAGAAAGTCTGCCTAGGTCCCTTCTTAATTTCTACTAAAAAATTATGGGTCTTGATCCAATTTCAGTCCAGTGGCCTAAAGTCAAACTTCAGGGGGGGGGGCATTACAGTCTGTCCAATATCATGGAAAACAGACACAAAACACACACAACCACTGACAAAAATCTGAAAACAGACACAAAAAACAAATACACACTGACAAATGCCCATCTTCTAACGTACAAACAAAATCAACTCAGAAATGCAGAAGGTCAGGAAAGTGCAATACCCGCTCCAGACGGAATCTTGGAGTCATCGCCCTCACTCACAGTGTCCCTCAGAGCAAGCAAAATCTGTTGATTCCAGCATGTCTGCTGTTCACACTCAGTGCCTAACCCCAAGGCAAAGTCACTGTTTCTCACAAAACGTAGTTACTGCAAGTTTCTTGACTAAAACTCGCCGGCTCACAGAAATATTTTTAGACAAAAAATTTCACCGCCAAGTGGGTTTTTGGAGATGTGGGTGGTCATGCTGATCCAAGGCAAGCCCCAAAATAAAAGACTCCGAGAAGAGCCCCTTGCTCAGGCCTCTGGACTATATCAATCACCCAAGAACTCACGACAGACCAAGATTGATGTAAACCACATGAGGCTTTATATGGGGGAAAGTCAGAGCTCTGGGGACAACTCAGATCCCATGTAGGGGTAGAGGAGTCGACCACGAGGGGAAAGAGGTTCCAGATTTTATAGGCCATCACGGGGAAAGGAGAAGGTGGGGAGTCGGGGAATTCCAGATCTAAAAAAATGTCTATTCTAAGGATATGGGTATGGGAGGGGTATAAGGAAAGAGTCTGGTGCAGGTGTAGCAACTCCGGATTAGCCGGGATATGGTTGCTGGGGAGATTTTCTGACTCTTTCTCAGCAACCAATATCACAAACAGCTGGGCCCACATACTATGAAGGAGAAGCACTAGATGGATCAATTGCTGTGACTTCAGTTGCAAGCCCTAGACCCTGGGGGTAGTATAAAAATATGCTCACCTTAGCCGAAATTTCAGGGTTAGGGAAATATATAGGAGATATGCCTACTTCTCATAGACACCTCTGCAATCATACCTGGACTATTCCAGTTTCTATGACCTGGTAATTATTATTGGGGGGTTGTAGCACCAGATTGACCCCATGTGTTGCTACAGCTGTCTTTGTCCAGTCAAGAGATTGTTGTGCAGTAACACAATTAGTCCCTAGGTGTGGGGAGCCATGAGCAATTGCCATCATGAGCTCCTCTGTACCTAACTGGTAAACAAGTAATGTGCGCAGATACAAGAGTAAATTTGTGCCAAGTCACTGCCCATCCTGGGGCGTAGTAGTGGGGTGATGAGTGAGCAGCTAATCAGGAGCAGACACATCACATAGAGGGGTATATAAGCAGCATCATTTTCCTTGTTCGTTGTTCTTATTTCACCTGTGCTATCAATGCTCTCCCAATAAATGTGTGCAGAAGGATCCAGTCAGGCGAAAAGTATTTCATTAACATTTGCAAAAAAAAAAATTATATATCGTGTTGTATTACCAACCAAGAACAGAATCTCCAGTAACTAATGATAATTAGAATGCAAATTCTGAAGAAGTGATTGGATATACACTGTAATATGTTCAAACTTATTATTATTTACTTCTTAGTGTAAGTATTTCAATGAAAGTATAATTGATTTTATAGCAAGTAATCTATATTAATATTTTGCATATGATGTATATTCCAAACAATAATTCTATATGATTAATCTTTAATTTTAATGGTTTTCTTGGAGGGTATAGTGGTGGGTCAAACTCTCATTGTCATGCCTGTAGGTCAAAAGATGAGCCATCAAACTCTAACATCTGCATTCTTACTTTTTAAAACTTTAATTTCTTTATAGATTTCCAGTACAAAATCTTCTGGGAAAATTTGAAGGTACATTTTTGGATATATAATTTTTTAAAACTATATAGTATTAGCATAGTTTCTATATTAGGAAATATTAGTTAATATACTGTATGACATCATAGTGAATTATTCTTTTTATATGTAGTGTTTTGTAACTATTTTTATTTTATTAACTTTTTTATTTATTTATTTATTTTTACTAGATATTATCTTTCTTTACATTTCAAATATTAGTCCTTTCTTTGTTTCACCCCAGATAATCCCTATTCCATTTACCCTCTCTGTGTTACTACGAGGGTCTTCCTCCATCCACCCATTTTACCCTCCCCACCCTGGTACATGCTTACACTGGGGAATCAAGCCTTCAAAGGATCAAGAACCTCTCCTCCCACTGATGTCTGACAAGGTCATACTCTGCTATATATGCAGCTGGAACCATGGGTTGGTGCTTAATCCCTGGGTGCTCTGGACTGTCTGGTTGGTTCATATTGTTGTTCTTCCTATAAGGTTGCAAACCCATTCAGCTCCTTCAGTTCTTCCTGTAACTCGTCTACTGGGGATGCCATGATCAGCCTGATAGTTGTCTTTGAGCATCAGCCTCTTTTCTTGCCAAGAAATGCCTGAGCTTCTCAGGAGATAGACATATTTGGCTCCTGTCAGCAAACACGTGTTGTTATCCACAACAGTGACTGGGTTTGGTGTCTGTATATGGGATGGATCCACAGGTTGGGCAGACAATGGATAGTTATTTCTTCAGTCTCTGCTCTGCACTTTGTCTCCATATTTTTTCCAAGGAGTATTGTGTTCCCCATTCTAAGAGGGATTGAAACACCCACACTCTCATCTTCTTTCTGCTTGACCTTCATGTGGTCTGTGAATTACATTTTGGATATTCTGAATTTTTAGAATAATATCCCTTCATCAGTGAGTGTGTGCCATGTTTGTAATTTTGGGATTGTTTTACCTCACACAGGATGATATATTTTATATCCTTCCATTTGCCTGTATATTTAATGAAGTCATTGTCTTTTTGTCATTAGCATATATTTTTATCTCTATTGCTCTATTCTACAGCTTGAGGTCGAGGATGATTCCCCCTGAAGTTCTTTTATTGTTGAGAATAGTTTTTTCGTATCCTGGATTTTTTTTTATTTCAGATGATTTTGTAAATTTTTCTTTCTATCTTTATGAATAATGGAGTTTGAATTTTGATTGAGATTTCACTGAATGTATAGATTGCTTTTAGCAAGATGACCATTTTTACTGAATTAATCGTGCCAATCTATGAGCATGGGAGGTCTTTCCATCTTCTGAGATTTTCAATTTCTTTCTTCAGAGACTTGAAGTTCTTGTCACACAGATCTTTAACTTGCTTGGTGCGAGTAACAGAAAGGTATTTTCTACTTTAAGTAAATGTTAATAAGATTTTAAATTTTGCTTTACATTTGTTGTGGAAATTCAGAAGTTTTCCACAAAGATTTAAAAATGTACTTTATGGTTTATTATGTTTAACAGTATGGAAAAGAATCAGTTACATATACAGGCAATTTGTATATTTTAATTAAATTATGTTTTACATTAAGTCTTAACTGAGTCAATATAGGAAAAAAAATTAGACCTTCTATTTGGTAGAACTGAATAAAACCCTACTTTGAAATACAATTAATTTTCTAAAAAAGATTATCTATCTATCTATCTATCTATCTATCTATCTATCTATCTATCTATCTGTCTGTAAACTTTAATTTTGAAAATCTAAAACATGAAATAAAACTTCTCTGATAATTTCTTAGGAAAAAAAATCTGTAATAACTTCCCATTTGATGATTTTTTACTGCTATTTTTCTTTTTATAGTATCAAAAGAACAATTTAATTTTTTTTGAGAGTTCTTTTCCTATTTGTATAAATTTGACTGCTTTCATTACTTTACTTTACAGGGACATGATCAACAACAAATTATATGAGCAGTATAAAAATATGTTTCAGAAGTTGTATGTGGGTGTACAGAAATTCAATAAAGAACAAGTAAAAACAGTGGTTGGTATAATAAATAACTTTATAAATAACCTCATATACCTATGTATTAATTAAGAATGGAGAAACCAGCCTTGTGTTTGACACATGAAACTATATTAAGTCTCATTATCTAACTATCCTTGGTTCTGTTTTAGTCCTATTGAATTGTAAATCAGAGAGGTATGGTTACATACTATACCAATGAATACCACTAAGAATTTTAATGGAGACGAGATCATAAATTTCCAAGAGGCAGACATTTGCTGTGAGATGAAGAGAGGATTACCAGTTTTTACAATATTTCAGCCTCAGGTATAGTTGAAAGATAGACAAAGATTACTTACTGTTGTCATCTGGACTCTGTCGTTTATTTTAGAAAACCAACTCAAACTAGCAAATTAGTTTTTACAATCCTAAACTTAGTCCCTATTTAGTAAAAAAAAAAAAAAAAAAAAAAAAAAAAGTGTATGGAAACAACTTTCCTAACAACCCTGGCAAAACACTCCTGTGGAAGAATATCACCAAACTATTTTAGATCATCTCCCCATTAATATAACAATCACTGTAGTCATCAAATCGTTTCCAAGTAAGATCTGAGGCAATTACCATATTAACCATTTCTTTTTTAATTTGGTTGGTTAATTGTTTGTGGGGGTATTCAATTTGAAATGAACACGAGATCATTTCCTGCCTGTGAACAACGTGGAGGGTGCTGCCATTATGAGTCAGTTCAGGAAAGAGATAGGGACTACAGATAAAAATTAAATAAATACTGCAAATGAAGGCAATTTTTAAACCTTTCATAGCATGGCAAAAAACACTGTAGTCATTTACAGACCAAAAGCTAGAACCTCTTTGTAGTGTGGGCATTGTGCTTACCAGCCTAGTCTCAGTATACTAACTTACTTGGAAATTATCATTAAAAAGTACACTGAATATTTTGTCTTTAGATCTCTAAAAACCTCAGAAATACTTATCAAAATAACAGACTACAATAAATTCAACAGAATAAGTTTCATTTTATTTCAACAAAAATTTAGGCTTTTTCTTTTTTTTTTCTTTTTTTTTTTTTTTTAAACACATTTATTTATTTTTTTTTCTTTCCATTTTTTATTAGGTATTTAGCTCATTTACATTTCCAATGCTATACCAAAAGTCCCCCATACCCACCCACCCCCACTCCCCTACCCGCCCACTCCCCCTTTTTGGCCCTGGCGTTCCCCTGTTCTGGGGCATATAAAGTTTGTGTGTCCAATGGGCCTCTCTTTCCAGTGATGGCCGACTAGGCCATCTTTTGAACATATGCAGCTAGAGTCAAGAGCTCCGGGGTACTGGTTAGTTCATAATGTTGATCCACCTATAGGGTTGCAGATCCCTTTAGCTCCTTGGGTACTTTCTCTAGCTCCTCCATTGGGAGCCCTGTGATCCATCCATTAGCTGACTGTGGGCATCCACTTCTGTGTTTGCTAGGCCCCGGCATAGTCTCACAAGAGACAGCTACATCTGGGTCCTTTCAATAAAATCTTGCTAGTGTATGCAATGGTGTCAGCGTTTGGATGCTGATTATGGGGTGGATCCCTGGATAAGGCAGTCTCTACATGGTCCACCCTTTAATCTCAGCTCCAAACTTTGTCTCTGTAACTCCTTCCAAGGGTGTTTTGTTCCCACTTCTAAGGAGGGGCATAGTGTCCACACTTCAGTCTTCATTTTTCTTGAGTTTCATGTGTTTAGGAAATTGTATCTTATATCTTGGGTATCCTAGGTTTTGGGCTAATATCCACTTATCAGTGAGTACATATTGTGTGAGTTCCTTTGTGAATGTGTTACCTCACTCAGGATGATGCCCTCCAGGTCCATTCATTTGGCTAGGAATTTCATAAATTCATTCTTTTTAATAGCTGAGTAGTACTCCATTGTGTAGATGTACCATATTTTCTGTATCCATTCCTCTGTTGAGGGGCATCTGGGTTCTTTCCAGCTTCTGGCTATTATAAATAATGCTGCTATGAACATAGTGGAGCATGTGTCCTTCTTACCAGTTGGGGCATCTTCTGGATATATGCCCAGGAGAGGTATTGCTGGATCTTCCGGTAGTACTATGTCCAATTTTCTGAGGAACCGCCAGACGGATTTCCAGAGTGGTTGTACAAGCCTGCAATCCCACCAACAATGGAGGAGTGTTCCTCTTTCTCCACATCCTCGCCAGCATCTGCTGTCACCTGAATTTTTGATCTTAGACATTCTGACTGGTGTGAGGTGGAATCTTAGGGTTGTTTTGATTTGCATTTCCCTGATGATTAAGGATGTTGAACATTTTTTCAGGTGCTTCTCTGCCATTCGGTATTCCTCAGGTGAGAATTCTTTGTTCAGTTCTGAGCCCCATTTTTAATGGGGTTGTTTGATTTTCTGAAGTCCACCTTCTTGAGTTCTTTATATATGTTGGATATTAGTCCCCTATCTGATTTAGGATAGGTAAAGATCCTTTCCCAATCTGTTGGTGGTCTCTTTGTCTTATTGACGGTGTCTTTTGCCTTGCAGAAACTTTGGAGTTTCATTAGGTCCCATTTGTCAATTCTCGATCTTACAGCACAAGCCATTGCTGTTCTGTTCAGGAATTTTTCCCCTGTGCCCATATCTTCAAGGCTTTTCCCCACTTTCTCCTCTATAAGTTTCACTGTCTCTGGTTTTATGTGAAGTTCCTTGATCCACTTAGATTTGACCTTAGTACAAGGAGATAAGTATGGATCTATTCGCATTCTTCTACATGATAACAACCAGTTGTGCCAGCACCATTTGTTGAAAATGCTGTCTTTCTTCCACTGGATGGTTTTAGCTCCCTTGTCGAAGATCAAGTGACCATAGGTGTGTGGGTTCATTTCTGGGTCTTCAATTCTATTCCATTGGTCTACTTTTCTGTCTCTATACCAGTACCATGCAGTTTTTACCACAATTGCTCTGTAGTAAAGCTTTAGGTCCGGCATGGTGATTCCACCAGAGGTTCTTTTATCCTTGAGAAGAGTTTTTGCTATCCTAGGTTTTTTGTTATTCCAGATGAATTTGCAAATTGCTCCTTCTAATTCATTGAAGAATTGAGTTGGAATTTTGATGGGGATTGCATTGAATCTGTAGATTGCTTTTGGCAAGATAGCCATTTTTACAATATTGATCCTGCCAATCCATGAGCATGGGAGATCTTTCCATCTTCTGCGATCTTCTTTAATTTCTTTCTTCAGAGACTTGAAGTTTTTATCATACAGATCTTTCACTTCCTTAGTTAGAGTCACGCCGAGATATTTTATATTATTTGTGACTATTGAGAAGGGTGTTGTTTCCCTAATTTCTTTCTCAGCCTGTTTATTCTTTGTGTAGAGAAAGGCCATTGACTTGTTTGAGTTAATTTTATATCCAGCTACTTCACCGAAGCTGTTTATCAGGTTTACGAGTTCTCTGGTGGAATTTTTAGGGTCACTTATATATACTATCATATCATCTGCAAAAAGTGATATTTTGACTTCCTCCTTTCCAATTTGTATCCCCTTGATCTCCTTTTGTTGTCGAATTGCTCTGGCTAATACTTCAAGTACTATGTTGAAAAGGTAGGGAGAAAGTGGGCAGCCTTGTCTAGTCCCTGATTTTAGTGGGATTGCTTCCAGCTTCTCTCCATTTACTTTGATGTTGGCTACTGGTTTGCTGTAGATTGCTTTTATCATGTTTAGGTATGGGCCTTGAATTCCTGATCTTTCCAGAACTTTTATCATGAATGGGTGTTGGATCTTGTCAAATGCTTTTTCTGCATCCAACGAGATGATCATGTGGTTTTTGTCTTTGAGTTTGTTTATATAGTGGATTACATTGATGGATTTTCGTATATTAAACCATCCCTGCATTCCTGGAATAAAACCTACTTGGTCAGGATGGATGATTGCTTTAATGTGATCTTGGATTCTGTTAGTGAGAATTTTATTGAGGATTTTTGCATCGATATTCATAAGAGAAATTGGTCTGAAGTTCTCTATCTTTGTTTGATCTTTCTGTGGTTTAGGTATCAGAGTAATAGTGGCTTCATAAAATGAGTTGGGTAGAGTACTTTCTACTTCTATCTTGTGAAAAAGTTTGTGCAGAACTGGAATTAGATCTTCTTTGAAGGTCTGATAGAACTCTGCACTAAACCCGTCTGGTCCTGTGCTTTTTTTGGCTGGGAGACTATTTATAACTGCTTCTATTTCTTTAGGGGATATGGGACTGTTTAGAAGGTCAACTTGATCCTGATTCAACTTTGGTACCTGGTATCTGTCCAGAAATTTGTCCATTTCGTCGAGGTTTTCCAGTTTTGTTGAGTATAGCCTTTTGTAGAAGGATCTGATGGTGTTTTGGATTTCTTCAGGCTCTGTTGTTATGTCTCCCTTTTCAGTTCTGATTTTGTTAATTAGGATTTTGTCTCTGTGCCCTCTAGTGAGTCTAGCTAAGGGTTTATCTATCTTGTTGATTTTCTCAAAGAACCAACTCCTCGTTTGGTTAATTCTTTGAATAGTTCTTCTTGTTTCCACTTGGTTGATTTCACCCCTGAGTTTGATTATTTCCTGCCGTCTACTCCTCTTGGGTGAATTTGCTTCCTTTTTTTCTAGAGCTTTTAGATGTGTTGTCAAGCTGCTAGTATGTGCTCTCTCCAGTTTCTTCATGGAGGCACTCAGAGCTATGAGTTTCCCTCTTAGAAATGCTTTCATTGTGTCCCAAAGGTTTGGGTACGTTGTGGCTTCATTTTCATTAAACTCTAAAAAGTCTTTAATTTCTTTCTTTATTTCTTCCTTGACCAAGGTATCATTGAGAAGAGTGTTGTTCAGTTTCCACGTGAATGTTGGCTTTCTGTTATTTTTTTTTGTTATTGAAGATCAGCCTTAGTGCATGGTGATCTGATAGGATACATGGGACAATTTCAATATTTTTGAATCTGTTGAGGCCTGTTTTGTGACCTATTATGTGGTCAATTTTGGAGAAGGTACCATGAGGTGCTGAGAAGAAGGTATATCCTTTTGTTTTAGGATAAAATGTTCTGTAGATATCTGTCAGATCCATTTGTTTCATCACTTCTGTTAGTTTCAGTGTGTCCCTGTTTAGTTTCTGTTTCCATGATCTGTCCATTGGTGAAAGTGGTGTGTTGAAGTCTCCCACTATTATTGTGTGAGGTGCAATGTGTGCTTTGAGCTTTACTAAAGTTTCTTTAATGAATGTGGCTGCCCTTGTATTTGGCGCATAGATATTCAGAATTGAGAGTTCCTTTTGGAGGATTTTACCTTTGATGAGAACAAAGTGCCCCTCCTTGTCTTTTTTGATGACTTTGGGTTGGAAGTCAATCTTATCAGATATTAGGATGGCTACTCCAGCTTGTTTCTTCATACCATTTGCTTGGAAAATTGTTTTCCAGCCTTTTATTCTGAGGTAGTGTCTATCTTTTTCTCTGAGATGTGTCTCCTGTAAACAGCAAAATGTTGGGTCTTGTTTGTGTAGCCAGTTTGTTAGTCTATGTCTTTTTATTGGGGAGTTGAGACCATTGATGTTAAGAGATATTAAGGAAAAGTAATTGTTGCTTCCTGTTATTTTTGTTGTTAAAGTTGGCATTCTGTTCTTGTGGCTGTCTTCTTTTAGGTTTGTTGGGGGATTACCTTCTTGTTTTTTCTAGGGCATTGTTCCCGTTCTTGTATTGGTTTTTTTCTGTTATTACCATTTGAAGGGCTGGATTCGTGGAGAGATAATGTGAGAATTTGGTTTTGTCGTGGAATACTTTGGTTTCTCCATCTATGGTAATTGAGAGTTTGGCTGGGTATAGTAGCCTGGGCTGGAATTTGTGTTCTTTTAGTGTCTGTATAACATCTGTCCAGGCTCTTCTGGCTTTCATAGTCTCTGGTGAAAAATCTGGTGTAATTCTGATAGGCTTGCCTTTGTATGTTACTTGACCTTTTTCCCTTACCGCTTTTAGTATTCTATCTTTATTTAGTGCATTTGTTGTTCTGATTATTATGTGTCGGGAGGAATTTCTTTTCTGGTCCAGTCTATTTGGAGTTCTGTAGGCTTCTTGTATGTTCATAGGTATCTCTTTCTTTATATTTGGGAAGTTTTCTTCAATAATTTTGTTGAAGATGTTTGCTGGTCCTTTGAGTTGAAAATCTTCATTCTCATCCACTCCTATTATCCGTAGGTTTGGTCTTCTCATTGTGTCCTGGATTTCCTGGATATTTTGAGTTAGGATCTTTTTGCATTTTCCATTTTCTTTGATTGTTGTGCCGATGTTCTCTATGGAATCTTCTGCACCTGAGATTCTCTCTTCCATCTCTTGTATTCTGTTGCTGATGCTCAAATCTATGGTTCCAGATTTCTTTCCTAGGGTTTCTATCTCCAGTGTTGCCTCACTTTGAGTTTTCTTTATTGTTTCTACTTCCCTTTTTATGTCTAGTATGGTTTTGTTCATTTCCATCACCTGTTTGTATGTTTTTTCCTCTTTTTCTGTAAGGACTTCTACCTGTTTGATTGTGTTTTCCTGTTTTTCTTTAAGGACTTGTACCTCTTTAGCAGTGTTCTCCTGTATTTCTTTAAGTGATTTATTAAAGTCCTTCTTGATGTCCTCTACCATCATCATGAGATATGCTTTTAAATCTAGGTCTAGGTTTTCGGGTGTGTTGGGGTGCCCTGGACTGGGCGAAGTGGGAGTACTGGGTTCTGATGATGGTGAGTGGTCTTGGTTCCTGTTAGTAGGATTCCTACGTTTACCTTTCGCCATCTGGTAATCTCTGGAGTTAGTAGTTATAGTTGACTCTGTTTAGAGATTGTTCTTCTGGTGATTCTGTTACCGTCTCTCAGCAGACCTGGGAGACAGATTCTCTCCTCTGAGTTTCAGTGCTCAGAGCACTCTCTGCTGGCAAGCTCTCTTACAGGGAAGGTGCGCAGATATCTTGTTTTTGGACCTCCTCCTGGTCGAAGAAGAAGGCCCAAAACAGGGCCTCTCTCAGAAGCTGTGTTGCTTTGGCAGTTCCCAGAAGCAGTCAGCTTCTGTGGTGCAGACTCTCACCTGTGCAGACTAAAATCCTAAGTTCCAGGGAGTCCTGGAACCAAGATGGTGACCGCTGCTCCTGAGGCTGAGGCCGTCTCCCGAGCCAGGCGGACACCTGTCCTCTGGTCCGGATGGTGGCCAGTTATCTGCGGCCCGCCCAAGCTGCTGCCTCAGCGGCTCTGTGCTTCTGCCCGTCCCAGAAGCTGTCCGGTTCTCTGGCGCACCCTCTAACCTGTTCAGACTAATTTCCTAAGTTCTGCTGAGTCCCGGAACCAAGATGGTGACCGCTGCTGCTGAGGCTGAGGCCGCCTCCCAAGCCAGGCGGACACCTGTCCTCTGGTCCGGATGGTGGCCGGTTGTCTGCGGCCCGCCCAGGCTGCTGCCTCAGCGGCTCTGTGCTTCCGCCCGTCCCAGAAGCTGTCTGGTTCTCTGGCGCACCCTCTAACCTGTTCAGACTAATTTCCTAAGTTCTGCTGAGTCCTGGAACCAAGATGGCGACCACTGCTGCTGAGGCTGAGGTCGCCTCCCAAGCCAGGCGGACACCTGTCCTCTGGTCCGGATGGTGGCCGGTTATCTGCGGCCCGCCCAAGCTGCTGCCTCAGCGGCTCTGTGCTTCCACCCGTCCCAGAAGCTGTCCGGTTCTCTGGTGCACCCTCTAACCTGTTCAGACTAATTTCCTAGGTCCCGCAGAGTCCCGGAACCCAGATGGCGACCGCTGCTGCTGAGGCTGAGGTCGCCTCCCAAGCCAGGCGGACACCTGTCCTCTGGTCCGGATGGTGGCCGGTTGTCTGCGGCCCGCCCAGGCTGCTGCCTCAGCGGCTCTGTGCTTCTGCCCATCCCAGAAGCTGTCCGGTTCTCTGGCGCACCCTCTAACCTGTTCAGACTAATTTCCTAAGTTCTCTAGGCTTTTTATAATATTAAATATTTGTTATGAGTAATTCTAGCTCATTTGGTCAAAAATATATATGTTTTGAGGAAAATAATTCTAAAAACTTAAAATTTATGTTTTGTAGTATTATGTATAACATTGGCAAATTAGATAAGACATGCTCATTCATGTTAAACTCATAAATCTACTCTTATTTACTGAATCTTTTAAAAATCAGAAACCACCCTAGGCAAGATCTTAAACTACTGTTCTCCTGTATGCCATGACATTTTTAGCAGATATTTAAATGTATTAACTGATCTACTAATGAGTAGAAATCTGAAAGACCAGAATCTCTGTTACCTTTCACATAATGACTATTCAATATAAACTATGACTACAATTAGAAAAATACCGAAATCCTAAAGTCAAATCCTCACCTCTTTTATCAGTCATGGAAAATCTTTTAATAGCTATGGTACTGTAATCTGTAATCCCAACACTTAGCAGTTGAATGCAGAAGGATCAAGGCCTTTGACTGTCCATAGCTACATAGTGAGTATGAGTTCAGCATTAGTAATGTAGGACTGTCTCAAATAAACATGTCCTCTACAAATTAAACAGAAATATAATGTTAGTATAAAGATATAAAAATAGTAAATATTTCTGTCACTTCAGTAGGAAAATGTTGACCACAAATACTAAAATAAATGTACAATTGGAAATTTTTTACTATATTTTTGAAGTGAAAACTATTGAAATCTTGATATCCATAGAATTCCCTGTTTAGAACATTAGCCTGACAGCATATAGCCTAGAACTGGTAATAAGCAAGGCTTGGAGAATCACAGGAGTTGCCTTGCCCAGACTTTAGAGATGGCAGCAAATAACTGTAAGAATCACCTCTTATTTTAGACTGAGGCAGTGCAATTGATGATGGCATGTTCCAATATAATAATAGAAAAACAAACAAACAAAAAAACAAACAAACAAACAAAAAAAAAACAACTATTTTTAATGCTTCCGATCTTGGCAGGGCCATTCTAGCCCCATCGTTTGACAAAAGCACAACACACCTCAGAAAATTGTTTTGATGACATCAACAACTGTCAGACTTAAAATCTATCAATGTGCTTCAAACTTCTCTCATCGTCTGTGGTTATACATGGTGGTATTTATGAGACCTCTAAATGATCCCTAGGATTAGGAGCATAGTGTGTAGAGTTGGGAGTGGATATATAGACTGGAGAGATAAAATGGGAAGCATGGTGATCTTTGGATTGCCTGTGCCACATACCTTTGCAGTTGTGGTAATAGATTCAGTGCAGATTGCCAATACTTTCTAGGAGCACTACCCTAGCACACAGTACAGTGCTTTCTTTCCTTTTTCAGGTCTTCTGCCTGTGTCAGGGAATGAAGCTTGGATACTACTGGTTGGTGTGTGGAAGATAACAATCATTGGATCAGTTCAAAGCTATGGGAGCTGCCAGTTAATAGGCTAAGCTTCAGACCACATCCTTCCAATGGATAACTAGGGTCCAGTCTAGATGAATTTCTGGATCCCCAGGATACATGAATAGCATGCAGTATTCTAGAGTAGTATCCAGCTTAATGATACTTCTGTTGCTCTTGTGTCTTTCTCTCTTCTGTATCCCCCAAGCTCATCCCACTTTATTGGCATGACTCACAAATGAGAATTTGTGTATTAACATGTAGTATATGAGAGGAGTTTTCTGAATAGAAATGAAATATTGAGTCATGGCAAATACAACTATGGAAATGGAAACCATCCAGAGGCAAATTTTAGAAAATTAACATAGTCTGTGAAAGAAAAATGCTTTTGCTTTCAGAAGGAGAGGGAATGGAGTTTTTCACTAAGCTGGAAGGGGGGCTAATAAAGGCCTTTTTTACTGGAGAATTTAATAAGAATTAACCAAAACACAGGTGCAATTATTCTTACAGGATTGAACTGATTAGATGGGTAGAGTTTGGGTAGTATAAGATACTTGATTTAATGACTTTTGAGGTCCTTTTTCGAAATCATGATCAATAAATTCTGCCCTCTGTGACATTTCTACTATATTTGTTTGAAAGATGAATAAACTAGGATACATAGATATAGCTTTATAGTATAGTTCTTGAACTTTCATGATGTGACAATTAAATCTGTATGATCAGGTCATATTCTAGAGCTCTGCATTAGGCAAACACAATCTATAGCTCCTGGGGACATACACACAAATTAACAAACTTGACTTTATAGTGTTTCTTGTTTTCAGAATGGAATACATTTTATGAATAATCTAAAGCAATAGGTTCAGTTTCTATGTCCTTAGAGACAAAACCTTAAAGACCCTAACAACTCTAAAAAAGAAAAATGAAAAAAGAAGAGAAAAGAAAATAAACTTGAAGCTTTAAATAAACAACAAAAACCCTACCAAAAAAAAACAAAACAAAACAAACAAACAAACAAAAAAGCAAACAAAAAAACATAAAATTTTTGAAAAAAGAAAACTAAAAGAACCTAAAACCCTAAAGAAAAACAAACAAACAAAAAAAAATCAACAAAAAAATTCTAGATCTCTACAAAGACCCAGAAAAACATAAAATCATTACCATAAACAAACAAACAAACAAGCGAAGAACAACAACACCACACTAAGTCTTAAAAAAATAATCTCGCCAAATACACTGAGAACAACCTTAAAATCATTGAAAAACTGTAAAAAAACACCAAAACAAAACAAAACAAAAAAATCCTAAAATAATAAAAGCAAAACCTAAAACCCTAAAAAACCCTAAAATTATTAAACAAACTCTAAATGACCCAAAAAAGCTATTTTTTAAATTCTTAATAAACATTTTTAAAACCCTAAAATTCTATAAATAAGAAAACACAAGAACTCTAAATAGACACTAAAATAATTATAAACCCCCCCCAAAAAATCCAAAAACTCTACAAGTCTAGATCCCTAATGAGACAATAAAAAAACAATTAAAAAAAAAAGAAAATGAAAATGAAAAGGTACAAAACCACCACCCCAACAACTACAAATTCTACTGCCTTAAAAAATCGCCAAAGACACTGGAAAAGAAACTCATTTTACGAACCTTATTAAAAACAAAATAAAACAAACAAACAAAAAGACTTAAAACAATCTTTAAAAATTCCTTAATTCAATTAAAAAAAAAACTAAAAAATAAAGAAAAACCCTAAAATTCTAAAACAATCTCAATAACTTTAAAAAGAACCAAAAGATCTCTAAAACCCTTAAAAAAAGTTCCTTTAAAAAGTTCTAAAAACACATCAAATCTCACACATCAAATCTCTGAAACTCAAAAAAAAACTTGAAAACCCGCTTAAAAAAAGCAAAACAAAAATAAACAAACAAACAAACAACAACAACAAAAAACTACAATGCCCTGAAACCCTAACTAAAATCCTGATACATTAAAAACAATCCTAACCCCACCCCCCAAAAAAAATACCTACAAAACCCAAAAACATTAACTAAAATCCTAAGACATAAAAATAATCCTAAACTCATAAAAAAAAAAACACACACACACACACAAGAACACAAACACCTATTACAAAATCCTAAAACCCTATAAAACACTAAAAGTGTAAAAAGAAACAAAAACAAAACAAAACAAAACAAGAAGAACAAAAACACACAAAAAACTACAATTATCCTAAAATTATTTATAAAACCTAAAAAGCCCTAAATCCCTAAAATACCTTAAATTTCTAAAAGAAATCAAGATCCAAAACAAACAAACAAACAATCAAACAAATAAATAAATAAATAAATAAATAACCTCAACCCTACCCAAAAAAAAAAAAAAAAACTTTAAGGACAAAACAACCTCCCAAATTTAAAACCATTAAAACCCTAAAACTCTAAATAACCCAAAGGGCTTTACCCTCCTGCCTGCTCGCCTCCCCCCCCCAAAAAAAACAAACCTGAAAACTGTAAAATACTAAAAAGCCTGAAAAAAGCCTAAAACATTAGAAAAAGTAAATCAGAAAAAATAATCTAGAATCTTTAAACAAATACTGAAATAGTCCTAAAATCCCCCCCCCCCAAAAAGAAAAGAATAATAAAATTCTGAAAACACACCTATCAGTTAGGCAGGCATTCAACTTACAGAGTTTAGCCTGCTTCTGAGTGCTGGTGTAAAAGGGGAATAAAACTATACTTGACTCCTTTTTGTTTGTATAATTGTTTTCTAAAAGATTTTTTTTTCTCTGTGGGTGAGTGTATGTGTGTGATGTGTGTGTGTGTGTGTGTGTGTGTGTGTGTGTGTGTGTGTGTGTGTGGGTGGGTGAGTGTATGTGTGTGATATGTCTGTGTGTGTGTGTGTTGTCCAAAGAGGTCATCAGATCATCTAGAACTAGAATTGCAGGTGGTTGTGAACAACCATGTGGGTGTTAGAAATTGAACCCTGGTCCTGTGCAAAAGCAATCAGTGGGCCTAAGCAGTGAGCTATCTCCTCAGTCCTTTCTGCTTGCTCTAATCTCTACTTCACTATTCATCTTGCCCAAATATGTCTTTAACTCCTACTTCTTCTGTCTGTTTTTATGTGACGAATTCTCCTTTGCTTTTATCTTGTTTCTCCAATTATTTCAGCAAGATTCTGCATTGCCTTTTGTTTTGGAAGATTCTCGAGGAATCCTAAATCCAGACTTTAGGGCAGTTATTTAAAATTCTTACTGGTGGTTCTGACAATGGTTTCCTCTTTTTTTTTTAATTAGGTATTTTTTCATTTACATTTCCAATACTATCCCAAAAGTCCCCCCATACCCACCTCAACCCCACCACCACCACCACCACCATATCTTGTCCCTGGCATACCCCTGAACTAAGGCATATAAAGTTTGCAAGACTGATGGGCCTCTCTTTCCAATGATGTTCAACTAGTCCGTCTTCTGATACAAATGCAGCCAGAAATATGAGCACTGATAAGTTGCTAGAAAAATGAGCTCTGCGGGGATTCTTTAGTTCATATTGTTGTTCCACTTATGGGATTGCAGACCCCTTAAGTTCCTTGGGTACCTTCTCTACCTCCTCCATTTCGGTCCCTGTGATTCATCCAATAGCTGACTGTGAGCATCCACTTCTGTGTTTGCTAGGCCATGGCATAGCCTCACAAGAGACAGCTAAATCTGGGTCCTTCCAGCAAAATCTTGCCAGTGTATGCAATGGTGTCAGTGTTTGGAGGCTGATTATGGGATGGATCCCTAGGAATGGCAGTCTCTACATGGTCCATCCTTTTGTCTCAGCTCCAAAGGTTGTCTCTGTAACTCCTTCCATGGGTGTTTTGTTCTCAATTTTAAGAAGGGGCACAGTGTCAGCATTTTGGTCTTCAATCCCCTTAAGTTTCATATGTTTGGAAGATTGTATCTTGTATCTTGGGTATTCTAAGTGTCTGGGCTAATACCCACTTATGTCACCACTAGGGTACTGGTTATTCTCCTCTGCTTCTCATTTGGTCACAGAGATTTTCATTTGATCTCATTTGTCTAAGATGCCAGCATGCCCTGCTTATAGACTGTGGTACAATAGATGTTTAACTTTCATAACTATTGGGTAATGCTTTGATTTTTCTGCGTTTGCCTAATTGAATAAAGGGGATTATTCCTCCAGCCCATAGTAACAGGCATGCTTTAGAGAAGTCAGGACTAGTGGTCCTCAATCTTCAAAATGTTGTGAATTTTTAATATACAGCTCTACAACAATAATGTTATTTCATTGCAACTTCATAAATATAATTTTGCTATACTCATGAATTGTAAAGTATATATCTTATAAACAAGATATATGATATGTGACAGTTGTGAAAGGGTTGTTTGAACACTCAAAGGAGTCTAATTCCATGGTTTGAAAAGCACTAATTTGGACACAATGGGGCTACTGCTGCCAATGTAGACTGTTTATCCTGTGTTGCTGGACAGAAGTCTCCGTACTTTGAAGGCAATGGGTTTTCCCAGAACAGGGTTCTTCTGAGTCCCCAAACTTCTGTCAACACCTGTTCACCTTGGTGATGATCACTGATGTATCAAATGACCATACTTAGTAAATTAGAGTAATACAGTTTTCTTTTCCACCCTAGAAAGTGGGGATTCTAAAAATATGTCTACTAGCTAAAAGCAGTGATGGTGCTCTTCCTAGGGTTCCTTACATAGTGTCCTCCTTGGATGTTCCTCTCTGATCTATACTCACCATCTATGTTGCTTCCTCTCATCAACAGCACACATGATAACACTCAACCCATCTGATCTTCAGTCAGCAGAAATATACTAATTATATTTCACATATGGCCCAGTTGCTCATGATTCTGAGGCATAATCATGCATGTTGTATTGCCAAACAGAATGACACTAATTGTCTAGTATATAATGAAGCATATTTTGTATGACTCTTTTCAGGAGTCTGTATATTCAATGATGAACACACCATCAGCAAATGAATGAATTCTTGTGAGATGATGTCATCACAGTGGGATCCAATGTGCTAGAAAGAGAAAAGAGGAAACCAAACTCCCTTTCATAATTAAACCTTTTCTATAACAGCATTATTAAATTATTTTTATATGTAGGTCATATCCCTCCTGACCCATTCAATTTCTTCCAAATATATTCACACCTGGGGATTAATTTTCAGAAAATTATTTTGGGGAAACACATGTGATTATTTCAACATCTATAGTAGTGTGGGGGTGTTATATGTACATCATGTACACTTAAGATCTTTAGATACCTCCTTCCCTGTGATAGCCTTGCAGCTCACTGAGTGACATGTGCATTTGATGATAAATGATACACAAACATTGAAGCACATTACCATATCCTGTCACCCATATCAAGTTTAAAATAGCAAGAACCACACGTGAGTAGAAAAATACAAATACATTTTATAGTGTCTTGAAGCTAAAATCCGCAAATTAATCAAAATATTATTTGGACTCTGTTACTTTATACCAGTGTTTTTTAAGTGTACAAGTCGCAGGCCTTTTCTTTGACCCTTTGCAAAGGTTTATAGCTTTATAGTGTCCTTTTACCATCTTCATCCTCCCCACTATCCTCCATTGCTATCAAATCTCCCCCCTGCTGCTGCACTTACTCTTCCAAAATACCTCCTATTTTTTAATGTCCCTTATTAAATTTATATTTTCACAATTGTCATTTTGAATTTTACTTGTCTAACCTAATATATTGTATTTTACCGTTCCATCCATTTTTTTAAAACAAAGCTCTGCACTAATACACATAGATGAGAAATATATTAATATCCTCCCCCCCCCCTCTCTCTCTCTCTCTCTCTCTCTCTCTCTCTCATTTCTAAGCCATTCATCCAGTAGTTGACATCTAAAATCACTCCATAGCATGTATGTTTCATACAGTGAGTCAATCAATATTGATGATATGGATATGTAGTGGTCCTTCTTAGATTTTTTTTTTGAACTTAAATCAACATGGGAAGATAGAATCTCAGATAAAGAACTTCATCCATCACATTGGCCTGTGGCCACACCTTAAGGAATTTTTTTTGTTTGTTTTTTGTTTTTGTTTTGTTTTGTTTTGTTTTGATGACTGTTTTTGAAGGATCTAGCTTTCTATGGATAGTGTCATATCCTATGCAGAAGATGTACAGGGTGTGGTGGGACCATGGAAGGTACTGAAAAGGATTTTTTTGAAGAACTGAAGATCTATGTGCCATGAACAATTAAAGTGTCCTCTAATTTGTAAGAAAATTTTATACGTACCTGTGTCCAATATTCTGTCTACACATATTTCAAAAGTAAAATTACCTCATCTATTTCATCCTGTTTTACTGCATTTAATCTATGAAATTCCTTATAATCAGAAGTGCTTGTAAATTTTAAAAACCTTTAAAATATGACTGGGAGATATCAGGTTTGTTTTATCACAACTTTGTTTTTGTTTTTTTTTTTTTCTTTTTTTTTCCCCACTCCCCTGCCCACCCACTCCCCCTTTTTGGCCCTGGTGTTCCCCTGTACTGGGGCATATAAAGTTTGCAAGTCCAATGGGCCTCTCTTTCCAGTGATGGCCAACTAGGCCATCTTTTGATATATATGCAGCTAGAGTCAAGAGCTCCGGGGTACTGGTTAGCTCATAATGTTGTTCCACCTATAGGGTTGCAGATCCCTTTAGCTCCTTGGCTACTTTCTCTAGCTCCTCCATTGGGAGCCCTATGATCCATCCATTAGCTGACTGTGAGCATCCACTTCTGTGTTTGCTGGGACCCGGCATAGTCTCACAAGAGACAGCTACATCTGCGTCCTTTCAATAAAATCTTGCTAGTGTATGCAATGGTGTCAGCGTTTGATGCTGATTATGGGGTGGATCCCTGGATATGGCAGTCTCTACATGGTCCATCCTTTAATCTCAGCTCCAAACTCCGTCTCTGTAACTCCTTCCATGGGTGTTTTGTTCCCAAATCTAAGGAGGGGCATAGTGTCCACACTTCAGTCATCATTCTTCTTGAGTTTCATGTGTTTAGCAAATTATATCTTATATCTTGGGTATCCTAGGTTTGGGGCTAATATCCACTTATCAGTGAATACATATTGTGTGAGTTTCTTTGTGAATGTGTTACCTCACTCAGGATGATGCCCTCCAGGTCCATCCATTTGGCTAGGAATTTCATAAATTCATTCTTTTTAATAGCTGAGTAGTACTCCATTGTGTAGATGTACCACATTTTCTGTATCCATTCCTCTGTTGAGGGGCATCTGGGTTCTTTCCAGCTTCTGGCTATTATAAATAATGCTGCTATGAACATAGTGGAGCATGTGTCCTTCTTACCTGTTGGGGCATCTTCTGGATATATGCCCAGGAGAGGTATTGCTGGATCCTCCGGTAGTACTATGTCCAGTTTTCTGAGGAACCGCCAGACTGATATCCAGAGTGGTTGTACAAGCCTGCAATCCCACCAACAATGGAGGAGTGTTCCTCTTTCTCCACATCCTCGCCAGCATCTGCTGTCACCTGAATTTTTGATCTTAGCCATTCTGACTGGTGTGAGGTGGAATCTCAGGGTTGTTTTGATTTGCATTTCCCTGATGATTAAGGATGTTGAACATTTTTTCAAGTGCTTCTCTGCCATTCGGTATTCCTCAGGTGAGAATTCTTTGTTCAGTTCTGAGCCCCATTTTTTAATGGGGTTATTTGATTTTCTGAAGTCCACCTTCTTGAGTTCTTTATATATGTTGGATATTAGTCCCCTATCTGATTTAGGATAGGTAAAGATCCTTTCCCAATCTGTTGGTGGTCTTTTTGTCTTATTGACGGTGTCTTTTGCCTTGCAGAAACTTTGGAGTTTCATTAGGTCCCATTTGTCAATTCTCGATCTTACAGCACAAGCCATTGCTGTTCTGTTCAGGAATTTTTCCCCTGTGCCCATATCTTCAAGGCTTTTCCCCACTTTCTCCTCTATAAGTTTCAGTGTCTCTGGTTTTATGTGAAGTTCCTTGATCCACTTAGATTTGACCTTAGTACAAGGAGATAAGTATGGATCGATTCGCATTCTTCTACACGATAACAACCAGTTGTGCCAGCACCAATTGTTGAAAATGCTGTCTTTCTTCCACTGGATGGTTTTAGCTCCCTTGTCGAAGATCAAGTGACCATAGGTGTGTGGGTTCATTTCTGGGTCTTCAATTCTATTCCATTGGTCTACTTGTCTGTCTCTATACCAGTACCATGCAGTTTTTATCACAATTGCTCTGTAGTAAAGCTTTAGGTCTGGCATGGTGATTCCGCCAGAAGTTCTTTTATCCTTGAGAAGACTTTTTGCTATCCTAGGTTTTTTGTTATTCCAGACAAATTTGCAAATTGCTCCTTCCAATTCGTTGAAGAATTGAGTTGGAATTTTGATGGGGATTGCATTGAATCTGTAGATTGCTTTTGGCAAGGTAGCCATTATCACAACTTTGTAAGCATGCCCAAGATCTATGTTGTCCTCTTACTTTCCAAAGAATCTATAATTCATGATTGCCATTGGTTTCAACACATGTCATTTAACCGTGTCAAATTCCAGCTTTGTTTGCATAAAAATAGTCCTCCTCTAACTGTGGGTTTTCATAAAGTGAAAATTGGTGTGCTATCCAGTTTGCTTCCTCAAAGAGTCTGGCAATATTTATGATAAGAAGCACAGCTTAAAGATAACCAAGGGAAAGGTTGGAACATGAAAAATAACCACCATGGATGATGTCAAGTCAGAAACCGAAGACTTTCTCAGAACGAAAATAAAAAAAAAATGAAACAAAACAAAACACACACCAAACAAATAAATAAAAATCCAACAACCAAACAATAAAACAATGCAAGGGTGAAATTCTTTGGCAGAATATTACTCAGATTATCAGGCCTTTCAGTTGGGATTTCATTTTTAATTTCTAGCAAGCCATATGAAAAGGTAAAGTCGAGATGCTGAACGTTTCTTTTCTGGTCAAATCTATTTGGAGTTCTGTAGGCTTCTTTTATGTTCATGGGCATCTCTTTCTTTAGGTTTGGGATATTTTCTTCTATAATTATGTTGAAGATATTTGCTGCCCCATTAATTTGAAAATCTTCATTCTCATCCACTCCTATTATCCTTGGTTTGGTCTTCTCATTGTGTCCTGTATATCCTGGATGTTTTGAATTAGGATCCTTTTGCATTTTGCATTTTCTTTGATTGTTTTGCTGATGTTCTCTATGGAATCTTCTACACCTGACATTCTCTCTTCCATCTCTTTTATTCTGTTGCTGATGCTTGCGTCTATGGTTCCAGATATCTTTCATAGGGTTTCTATCTCCAGCGTTGCCTCACTTTGGGTTTCTTTATTGTGTCTATTTCCCTTTTTAGGTCTAGTATGGTTTTGTTCATTTCCATCACCTGTTCAGATGTGTTTTCCTGTTTTTCTTTAAGAACTTCTACCTGTTTGGTTGTGTTTTCCTGTTTTTCTTTAAGGACTTGTAACTCTTTAGCAGTGTTCTCCTGTATTTCTTTAAGTGAATTATTAAAGTCCTTCTTGATGTCCTCTACCATCTTCATGAGATATGCTTTTAAATCCGGTTCTAGCTTTTCGGTTGTGTTGGGGTACCCAGGACTAGGTGGGGTGGGAGTGCTGTGTTCTGATGATGGTGAGTGGTCTTGATTTCTGATAGTACAATTCTTACATTTGCCTTTCACCATCTAGAAATCTCTGGAGCTAGTTGTGATAGTTGTCTCTGGTTAGAGCTTGTTCTTCAGGTGATTCTGTTAGCCTCTATCAGCAGACATGGGAGACTAGATATCTCCTCTGAGTTTCAGTGGTCAGAGCACTCTCTGCAGTCAAGCTCTCCTCTCACGGGAAAGGTGCACAGATATATGGCTTTAAGAACTCCCTCCTGGCCGAAGACGAAGGCCCAAAACAGGACCTGTCCTGAAGCTGAGTTGCTTTGGCCTTTCCCAGAAGGTGTTAGCTTCTGTATTCTACACTCTCACATGTCCAGAAAACTCTCGGAGGAGTCCTGGAACCAAGATGTCTGCAGCTGATGCTCAGGCAAAGCACTCCTGCACTGGGCACACCCCTTTCCTCTGGCTGGGAAAGTGGCCAGATGTCTGGGATCTGTGCAGAATAATCTCGGCTGGGTCCCGGAACCAAGATATCTGCTACTGATGCTCAGTCAAAGCGCTCCCGTACCGGGTGGACCCCTTTTTTCTGGCTGGGACAGTGGCCAGGTGTCTGGGGCCCGAAAAGGGGGCTGTCTTAGAAGCTCTGTGGCTCTCGCCTCTCCAAGAAGCTTTTGGCTTCTGTAGTTCATACTCTCACCTGTGCAGAATACACCTGGCGGGGTCCCAGAACCAAGATGTCTGTTGCCGATGCTCAGGCAAAGCACTTCTGCACCGGGCGGACCCCCTTTCCTCTGGCCGGGAAAGTGGCTGGATGTCTGGGGCCTTTGCAGAATACACTTGGCAGGGACCTGGACCAGTCTGGTGGTTCTTCAGAAAATTGACATAGTACTACCAGAAGATCCAGCAACACCTCTCCTGGGAAAATACTCAGAAGATGTTCTGATGTGTAATAAGGATTCATTCTCTATAATGTTCATACCAGCCTTATTTATTTATTTTGTTAATATTTTTATTATTACATATTTTCCTCAATTACATTTAGAATGTACATTTAGAAAGTCCCCCATACCCTCCTCCCCCCACTTCCTAACCCACGCATTCCCATTTTTTTGTCCCTGGCATTCCCCTGTACTGTGGCATATAAAGTTTGCATGTATAATGGGCCTCTCTTTCCAGTGATGGCCTATTAGGCCATCTTTTGATACATATGCAGCTAGAGTCAAGAGCTCCGGGGTACTGGTTAGTTCATAATGATATTTGACCAACAGGTTTGCAGATCTCTTTAGCTCCTTGGATACTTTCTCTAGCTCTTCCATTGGGGGCCCTGTGCTCCATCCAATAGCTGACTGTGAGCATCTACTTATGTATTTGCTAGGCCCCAGCCTTGTCTCACAAGAGACAGCTATATCCAGGTATTTTCAGCAAAATCTTTCTAGTGTATGCAATGGTGTCATCGTTTGGAGTCTAATTATGGGATGGATCTCTGGACATGGCAGTCTCTAAATGGTCCATCTTTTGTCTCAGCTACAAACTTTGTCTCTATAACAGTCTGGCAGTTAATCAGAAAATTGGACATGGTACTACTAGAGGATCCCACAATACCTCTCATGGGCATATATACAGAAGATGTCTCAACCGGTAAGAAGGACACATGCTCCACTATGTTCATAGCAGTCTTATTTATAATAGCCAGAGGCTGGAAAGAACTCAGATGCCCCTCAACATTTGAATGGATACAAAAAATGTGGTACATTTACACAATGGAGTACTACTCAGCTATTAAAAAATGAATTTATGAAATTCCTAGGCAAATGGATGGACCTGGAGGGCATCATCCTGAGTGAGGTAACACAATCACAAAGGAACTCAAATGATATTTACACACTGATAAGTGGATATTAGCCCAGAAACTTAGTATACCCGAGATATAAGATACAATTTGCAAAACACATGAAACTGAAGAATGAAGACCAAATTGTGGACACTTTGCCCCTTCTTAGAATTGGACACAGTCACCAGCCTTATTTATAATAGCCATTTGCTCGAAAGAACTCAGATGTTGCTCAACAGAAGAATACATGGATACAGAATGGATACAGAAATTCTGGTACATTTAAACAATTAAGTACTATTCAGCAGTTAAAAACAATGAACTTATGAATTTCTTAGGCAAAAGCATGTATTTGGAGGATATCATCCTGAGTGTGGTAATCCAATCACAAAAGAACACATATGATATGTACTGACTTATAAGCAGATACGAGCCCCCAAACAGACTACTCAAGATACAATTTGCAAAACACATGAAACTCGGGATGAAGGAAGACAATTGTCGATACTTCATTGGTTCTTATAATGGGGAACAAAATACCCATGGAAGAAGTTACAGAGACAGTTTGGAGGTGAGAAAACAGAAAGGACCATCCAGAGACTGCACCACCTGGTGATGCATCACATAGACAACCACCAAACCAAGACATTATTGCATATGCCAGCAAAATTTTTTGACAGGACCCTGGAATAGCTGTCTCTTGTGAGGCTATGCCAGTTCCTGGCAAATACAGAATTGCATACTCACAGTCATCTATTGGATTGTACACACGGCCCTTAATGTGGAATCTAGAGAAAGTACCGAAGGAGCTAAAGGGGTCTGCAACCTTAAAGGAGGATCAACAATATGAACTAACCAGTAACCCCCTGAACTATGTGTATCTAGTTGCATATGTGGCAGAGGATGGCCTAGTCAGCCATCAAAGAGAGGAGAGTCACTTGGTCTTGTGAAGATAATATACCCAAGTACAGGGGAATGCCAGGGCCAGGAAGCAGGAGTGGGTGAGTTGGCAAGCAGGGTAAGGGAAGGTATAGGAAACTTTCAGGATAGCATTTGAAAAGTAAATGAAGAAAAATATCTAATAAAAAATGAGTTAAAAAATATTAGCAAAACCTTATATTAGCACGTTAAAAGCACATCCTAAAGATCTCAAACACAAAGAAGAAATGACACCCAAAAGAAGTGGTGGCAGGAAATAGTAAAACTCAGGGTGGAAAAAAATAAAATAGAAAGAAAAATACAAATAAATTTTTGGAACAAATATTGGTTCTTTGACAAGATCACTAAGATCAACAAACTATTATCCAAGTTAACTAAAATAAAAAGATAATATCCAAATTATCAAAATCAGATATTAAATGGGTGGGGACATAACAAAAGACACCTGATAGGTCAGAAAGTTTCGCAAAGTGCTTCTTCCTCCTAGAAGCACACTTGCTCAACCATATTAATTGCTGCTATATTCATAATTATCTGCAACTGGAAACAACCTACATGTCCATAAACTGAAGAATGTATAACATATATATTTCTACAATAGAACATTACTCAGCTGTTATGAAATGGATGGAAACAGAAAAAAACAAAAAACAAAAAACAAAAACATAACCTGAATAACGTATCCCAGTCCCAGGAAGATAAATATGCTATGTGTTGATTTATATGTTGATATTGCCTGGGCTGGATAGTTTTTTGTCAATTTGCCACAAAGTAAAGTCCCCTGAGAGGAGGGAACCTCAATTGAGAAAATGTCTCCATAAGATTAGTCTGTGCAGGCAAGACTGCAGGGCATTTTCTTAATTAATGATTGATGGGGAGGATTTCTGCCCATTGTTGATACTGCCAACAATGTGCTTGTGGTTCTGAGTTCTCTATGAGAAAGCATGAAACCATGGGGAACTAGCCACTAAGCAGAATGCTGCAGACACTCTGGGCCCCTTTGTCTGTGTGGAACGGATCTCTAGTCACAGGTGGGCAAAGCGTTGGATGAAATGATAGACAGATACACACAGGAGAGGTTGTGTAGAATCTGAATGTAAAGTGTCAAATTGAGCATCAAACTTTTTATACAGAAGAGAATAGGGAAGTTGGGTAACACACAAGCAAGGTACAAAGAGGTTACTGGATTCATACAGAAAATGGAGGAATACAAACACAGAAGGTCTGGCAGGAAACACCAGGGATACAATTCATTGTTAACAACTGGGATCAAAAAGAGCTCCACCAAAGATCCACTTAATCTTAGAAGCCAGGGTCAATGGCGTCATGCCCTTGCTATAGTTCCTATTTTAGTCTATTGTATAGTCCACCTTCCCCCTAGGCCATTGTAAATACGTGTATATGTGTGGAACTCAGCAATCTATAGTTCTAAGTATGTATTCTGCTTCCTCCTTAGGTCTCAAACTTCCTTCTTCCTAGATGATGATAAATTCCTGTGTAGGGCAGTGACTTAGCTTTTATTCAAAGTGGTAGTATAATACCAGAGGCAATTCTGAATGTCACTGAATAGGCACCATTCTTACTGAATTCCAAGCCCAAGGTCAGCTCAAGGACTTTCTAGGACATTGGAACACTGGCGAAAGCTTAGCTATATCAGAATTCAATCTTTAAAAGCACTTATAATAAAATAACACTAAAAGAGAGCATGTGGATCCATACACCAGACTAACGCTGGAATAGGGTATGAGTATATGGGTTAATGAGAATTCCAAAACTCCAGAAGGTGAGCTTCCATGAAACTCTGCCTCATGAGCACTTCCAGGCCTCTCGGCCTGTCAAGCTGACTCGACTGGCGTGCGTGGCAGCAGCACCCATCCACGGTCTCTGTATCAGCTCCTGCCTCTAGGTTCCTGGACCATTTCAGTTCCTGTTCTGTCTGTCTTCAGATGATGAATAGCAATGAAGAAGTGTAAACCAAATAAGTCCTACCCTCCCCAACTTGTGCTTGGGTTATTGTTTTTGGTGACAGCAATAGAAACATTAAGACATTCAACATTACATATGTGATGGCCTGTCTACAATCTGTAGATCCAGTGCAGTTAGGTATAGAGGAAGGGATTTGGGTGCATACATGGATGCCCATGGTATAGAGAAATAGAATGGATTTTATTATTGGACAAAGGTGGACAAGAAGGAGAAGATCAGGTGGCATGGTGGAGGGAGATGGGGTTGAATAAGGAAATGCAGGAAGAGATATTTGAAAGAGTAGTATTTGATGAATGATGACCGAAAGGGGGAGGAACTGGAGAGGATGGGAGGTAGTAAAAGAACCGTGGGGAGTAAAATTTGGGGGGACTGTAAGCAGGGTCTATTAAATGAGAAATTAATATTATTTTTAATTTTACTAGAATATTAAGCATGGCAGAGGGGCTTCCAGGAATGTACATTTTACCTCCAATATACTGGGCTTTGAGTGATTCTTGGTGAGGTGAACCACTTAAAAGCTCTTACCACTCTTAAACACTTAAAAGCTGGTACCACTCTGTTACCACTCATGCTGTTGTAGAGTTTCTCTCTACTTGCTGCCCTCACATCACATCCCTCATAATCTATGGATGGTATGAAAATTTAAGGGGGCGTCCAGCCCCTCACTGGGCAATATCATTGCCACCCACAGTGTTATTTAGTTCTAACTTTCTCAAGGATTGCAGTTGATGCAGATTAATACTTCAACCACGATCTTGGAAAGAATTACTACAAAAAACATGCCTTTATTTTTTTTTCAAAGTCAGGCTGGTGTTCAGATGATTATTATTTCCTTGTACCTATTTCCTCATTCTGATTCCTGATATGATTTAAGATAAACATGGTTAATGAACAGATGTGCACCCTGAGGATTCAAAGTAGAAAGGGATGATAGGTTTTATATAAAAGTTTAGTTTTGTGATTCTTTTAAGATTTTTGAAGGATTAATTTTTGAGATAGATAAAAACTAATCCTTTCTGTATAACAGCAAATTTCAGTTTACCAGTAAGAGAAACTGGATGAAAAAAAATTACCTTACTTGCTTACAACTTGTTAATCTATAACAAGTTTTTTAGTTAGAAATGTGTGTTGGTTCTTGGGAATAATATTGGATATTTATAAACATAATTTATAAATAGCTCATCATAAAAGTATAGAGAGAAGATGCTTTTCCTTATATATAGTCATAATTATTCACTAGAAGAAAATAGAAAGTAACCAGTATACATTTTATACTAATTGAAAGATTGTGCAGAGATATATAAGCAGTGTGAGAAAAATAAAGTTGGTGCTTTGTTCCATCCACCAAATGTGAGTATATATTTAAAGTTGTTGAAGCTTTGCACTGTCCAACAAATGTGTGTGTGTGTGTGTGTGTGTGTGATTGTTTGTGCTTCTTAAAGCTTGCTTCTTCTACCATGTATGTAAATGTGTCTTGCCTGCTTTATATGCCATCTAACCAACATCCCCTCCTTGAATCACTAAACACTCTATCACAGCTACTCTTGGAAAGACAGCGAGACAGCAAACACACAGAGCCCTACTGTGCATAACTTGAACATGTGTGAGACCACCCACCTCCTCCAGTGACACCCTATCTCCAACAAGGAAACAACTAGTCCAACAAGGTTACTCATCCTAATACAGCCTATGGGCCAATGGGAACCAATTACATTAAAACTACCACACCTACCTAGCTACATGCATGCATATATTCATGCATAAGAGATAAACAGAGAAAGAGAGTGAGAGAAAAATGAAAGAGCGAGAGTGATAGGTAGATGATAGAGAAATAGTTGCATACATATCTATATAAATACATTCAATCATTACTTCATACATACATACATACATACATACATACATACATACATACATACATACATACATACATATATAGATGACGGATAGACAGATAATTATATGTGAAATTATCTAAACACTAAAGACATGGTGCCCTTTAATTCACACACACACCCTGAGCATTTTTTACAATCCTCAATTAAGACATAAAGGTTGAACATTTGAACTACAAAGACATATACAAACAAACCCACAAAACCCACAATGTTAATTTGGTGTGCATAGATTATATTAATATCTAGGATTTCCTTTTTTTCTGTATATTATGAGAGATTACACCCTAAAATCTTTCTCAAACTAGTCCATTATTTTAGTGACTACTGTGTACAACCTGATACTTATAATCCACTAGATAGTAATGTTACAGAAGGTGTTTATTGTGCTGAAGATATTCAGCCATATCCCTCAGCTCCAAAATATATCTTTTAAAGACACATAGTAAGGAACGATCTTCCAAATGACCTCAAATGAAACTGTCACGTGGTGAAAAATAACACAGCACAGGAAGAAGTTTACACATAAAATTTATATTCATGTGAATATTGGTCAAAATGATTACAATTGTAAAGTTGAATTACATAGTGGTATGTCTTTGAAACAATAGGAAAAAATGATGCGCATACATTGTGTTTTCCAAAAAGAGTAGGAAATGTAAAACATTTAAACAGTGGGATGTTGGTTTCTAATGCTAGGAGATGACTAACATAGCAACAGACTAATAAAGTATCCTCTTCAAAAGTTAAAAGAAAACAGCAACAACAAGAAGAGAACAATCACAATGAACCATGTCATCCGTGGAATCTTCAGGAGGATGTGCAGCAATCTGAACATAGTTCCAAGGACGTTAGTAGATGTCTAGTTCTTTATCAGCCTGACAGGTTTGTGTTCAACCATCCATGTCTGTATACTAAGGTTGGGAACAATCCATCGATGATGAGTGACCTAAAGATGAATAGTTCTACTCCCCACTCTCTTTGCTGCTCTGGAGACTTCAAACCTGAGGGGAGGAATGTTATATTGATAAGTATGAGAATGCTCAATGCCTCTTTGTCTACATTGTGTAAATTTGGCATCTCTTTAAGTGAAGTATAAGACCTGCTTAGGCCAGAAGGTACAACTAGAGGCCTGATGAATAAAGATGCTACTATAGAGACCCCATGTAATGAGAAAAGTCTTTCAGAAGTACACTTGGACAGAGGTGGAAATTAAGATCCAATTATTCAGAAATGGCATGTAGGCACTATTGTTGGCCATAGTGTCAAACCGAGAACACCCCCAACACTAATCAGAGATGTATGGCTAGTGGTCAGAAGTGAGCAGGTAATGGATATTGGGAAGAAATGAGACCCTATGAGCCATGAAAAACAGATAAATCCTCAATGGTCAGAGGGGAAATACACGAGGGCATCTTTGTGAGAAATTGGAAATCTAAAACCCCTTTGTACAGGTAAACTAGTATGTTTGGTTGAGTAGAGTTCAAATTTGCATGTTCTTTCCTTGACGTGAGATCAAAGACACAGCCTACCTCATGCAGTGGAGCCCATTTCAGGTTCTTCCCAACAGCTAGCAACTCCTCATCAGAGACTAGAGCATCTGTCAACTATAGTAAATGTGGTTGCTGGATCAGGAAGCAGTCTGAGCACTCATCAAAAACCTGGCTGACAGTTCCACACTAGTTCGTCTTCTCAGGCATATGTTCATCTCCTGGGTCTAGGTATGAATGGTGAGGAGTACATCATTTTAGTTTCTGCCTTGAGGAAATGAGCTTTTGTTCTGGGCTGTACTTCTTAATGTTCGGCTCAGGTACTTTAAGCTTAGGTGGTCTGGAGGTCCATTTGGGAGTTAAAATTGGAGTGGGGGATGTCTAAGTGTCTGCATCAGAGGAGAACATTGCAAGGTCATTATTGGTCAGAAAGGCATATTTGATTACCACTTGGGGAAAATGAGATCTGAGGCCCCTGGTAACTCAGAGTCAGTAGATTGAAATCCTTTTGGTCAAAGCAGAAGGATCTGAGGCCCAATTAAATAGACTTAGTAAGTTTACATCCACAGAGGCATATTTGGAATGTCTGAGAACCCTTTGGATATTGGTGGACTGTAGCTCTCTATTAGAACAGGGACGGCTGGTAGATCCTTTGGTGAAAAGTGAAATATTTCAGGTATAGTCTAAAAGCCAATTCAGTAAAAGACAGTAAGTGGAATACTTTGGTTAAGGGGAGACATATGCAGTATCCCTATGTGCAGGAGAAGAATTGTTTCTGCCCATCTCGGGATTAGTGATAGATCTAAGATTCTCTAAAATAGGAGGATGGTGATAGAAACTTCATAGGATTGTATAGAATAGTTTTTTCCTGTTATTCCTATGTTTGCAGCACTATTGATCAGAAATTGAACACTGATTGATACCTTGAGAATTCTAGGACATTCCAGGTACTTACTCCTTCATCAGGTCCAAATATGAAATCACAATCAACAATACACATCATCTGAGTGTCTGTTGTAGGCATGACAAGAATCTTAGAAGTCTTCTAAGAGGGTGTAATGTAGTAGTTTCTGGTTTAGTGTCTTCCTTAAATATATGTCCATCCACACATTCCTCTGCATGGAGGCCAGGATGTCTCTGTCCAAGGAAACAAAACAAAAATAGTAATCTGATTTACCTTGATACTCTTCTGTTTGAGATTTCAGTACATAGTGTTCTGAAATCTCTTAGGTCAGAACAGTGCTTCCCAGACCATGGAAATTAGAAGTTATAGGTAGGAAATACACTGGGAAGATGGTGAATCTGGGGGATTTCCTCAAATACACTGTGCTCCACACAGGTTGGAGCACTCTCTGTTGTGAATGTCTAAATCTTCTAAGTAAGATAGGGGAGGAGCTTGGGCAATTTTGCACAGAAGTAGGATGATTGTGCCCTTCATCAAAGAGGTAATGTGGCAAACTTCATGAGAATAAGGAAGTTTAAGCACTCTGGTCATAAGCAGCATTTCTGTGACACTTTGCAAATGTGAAATTCTAAACCTACTTGTAAGAGGGGTAAAATCTCTGGCTATTTTCAATAAATAAGAAAGACCATTTCACATTGGTGAAGATGCAAATACCTTCTGGAGAAGAGGGAGTTCCAGTATTGCTTGATTAGCTTCCAAACCTTTTTTGCAGAATTTAGGAAATCCACATATTTTATGTGGTGTGTGGACAGCAGGCAGCAATTGTTTCAGTATTCCAACAAGTTGGATGGTTATCTTTGGTCTATGAAACCTTTAGTCAGATGACATAAGAGCAAGGCCACTTTTCTTGAATGGAGGAATGTCTCCGAATATTTGTAACAGGAAAAAGTTTGGAAGTAATCTTAGACAGTTGGGATATAACAGGCACACATAGTCAATACGACAAGATCTATTTACACTTTACAAGAGAGGGTAGGTATGAGTCCACCACTGAAAATAAAAGGAAATATGTCAGTCCAATATGGTCATTTGAGAAGGCTTTGTTGCCCAATAGACAGAGGGAGAACAGGAAATATGTATGACTAGATGTGGTGTGTCTGAGGCTCCCATAGGGAGAGGGAGAGGCACTGAAGCACTTGTATGACTGGATGAAATTTATAGACCTCTTCGACAGAGGATGTGAATTTGAGAATTGCTGGAACAAAAAGATTCATTCTGGCGCCCCTTTCAAATGAGGAGTCCGATGTGAGTCACAGTTAAATGGAAATTTTTGCCCTCCATCAGATAGAGAATAGTTTGTAATTCTTTCTGGTCAGAGAGGGTAATTATTGAAGACCTTTTGGACTGGAAGTGAAGTTTGGGGCCTGGAGCAGGTAGAGATTATCTCAGGCACGTCAGGCTTAAAAGACAGATATTGGACCCTCATGTATACAGAGGGTGTATTTGATATATAATGGACACAAATTAGTAGTCTAAGTATTGATGTTTAGGAGTAGAAGATTAAAGCAGAATTAGAGTCTGCTTAATGTCCCCAACCTCTTTAGGGTTAAGGGAGTGACCTAGCCTACCTTAAGCAGGAGAGGTAGGAATGCTTCAAAACTTAGAAGATTCCCATCTTCACATACACCTTGGTAAGCCTGGCAGCAATACAAGCATTATGCATCAGGCATGAATGTAAGTCTCTAAGCACTCTTGTAGCTTATCATCAGTTATATGGGTGTTTGCATGAAGGATGGTACGAAGGATAGATGACCTAAGTTTCAGGCTCTGTTAATGCAGGGCAGAATTAAGTGAAGTATAATTTCCTAGAGACTATGGTTGGAGGGAAATGATCTAAAGCTCATGATTGGAGTGTTATATTTGAGGCCCATATGTATTTAGGGATGCTCTTAGGATACCTGGATATTGGTACCCTTGGGAAAAATGAAAATTCTGAGATTCCAATAGTAAACTACAGTCATAATTATAACTGACCTTGGGCAGAAATGGAAGGTTTTGAGTATTGTTGGTAACAGCAGTAGGTCATGAAGGCCACCTATCCCAAGTGAAATTCTGATGACCCTTCATCCAAAGGTGATGGTGTGAGATAACCTGAAAACAGGTTGAGTAGCATGTGTTCATACCTGCAACTTCTATGACCTTCCTGACCTGTTTTGCTTAAAAAGAAAATACCTGGTGTTGGAGAGATATTTCAGGGGTTAAGAACACTGACGGCTCTCTCAGTGCTCCTGAGTTCACAAACATCTGTAATGGTATTCAGTGCCCTCTTCTAATGTGCAGGCACACATGCATAGAGAACACTGTATATATAATGAATAAATAAATACTTAAAAAAGAAAGGAAGGAAGGAAGGAAGGGAGGAAAGAAGGAAGTAAGGAAGGAAAGAAGGAAGGAAAGAAGGAAAGAAGGAAAGAAATGAAAGAAATAAGGAGGGATTAAAGAAGGAAGGAAGAAAGAAAAAAAGAAAGAAAGAAAGAAAGAGAGAGAGAGAGAGAAAGAAAGAAAGAGAGAAAGGAAGAAGGAGAGAGAGAAGGAGGGAGGGAGAGAGAGAGAGAAAGAAAGAGTTAGAAAGCGAGAGAGAGTATAAAAATCCCCATAGTATTTTGAGCAAAAATTATTTTGCTTACCTTAGCTCATGAGGTCCTAGCATTGCCACACCTTCTAACAGTTCTTCACATCCTGGGGTATCCATATCCTTAGCTGAATTAGCAAGGCACCAAATAGAGATACCATGATTCATGAAAAGCTTGGGATTGTATCCTCAGCATGCTTGCCTCCTAAAAATATGTTCAACCAACCAGAACTGAGTTAGAATGATGAATTCACACGATGTCATGTGACTATACTCAAAGAAGTGGCATAAGGTTCCAGGATTGGCCTCCTCCTCTTGATTTCTGTGAACTTTGAGCAGAGGGAGCAATTCTCCTTGATCAGAGGTAAAATATCCCATGGGTTCCTGAATAGAAGGGATTTTTATGAGAGCCCATTGCATCAAAGGTGTACATTTTATGACCTTGATCATCACAGGAAGGAAAATACTATAGGTTTGGAAAAGAGAAAGGCTCTCAAACCTGTTGGACAGTAAGGGAGTTGTCCTGTTCACCTTCTGTAGAGGAGTTTGTTCCAGGCACTCCAGGCCTCCACATCTTCAGAGAACTCTAAAAAAATTCTTATCTCTGAGGACTCTATGCGGATTTGACAGCATTCAGAGGTTTCTTCTGACAAGTCGGCTCAAAGTCCCTGGATTTGTTCCCTATTAAACTTACAAGGAAGTACACAGGTGTGGTTGTAGAGTACAGTTAACTTTCTGATGACCAGCTTAAAGAGAGCCTTGGATCCAGGCAGAGGTTTTCATACATTGGCCATGGGACTTGACTCTGGAGTTCTCTGAGATTTGTTTTGTTTGTTTGTTTTTGGTGGTCAAAAGTATATTCCCTAACCAATAAGGTCTGAGGGAGAAGCTCTTAGTTGAGTGGTAGACCTGAGTCCACCGTGAACAAAGACCAAAGCTGTTGTGTATTCTTGGTACCAAGGATTCAGCCTGAAGCACACTCGAGCTGAGCCTGAATATTTGAGATAAACTTCTCACTCACAAGGTCAGTTCTATACCTTGCTTCATCAGAGAGGCATGTCTCAGACCCTTGCAGTGCAGAAGGAGGAAGAATAAAGCGTTTTACTCAAGGTCGGCTGACCCCTTTGGCATACGCATAATGTCAAGGGATACTATGGTTAGAGGAAGCAAGGTTTAGGCCCTCTTCAAAAGATAAACCAACTGGGTGTCAGCCCCCTTGAAGTTATGGGATACTTTACATCTGAGGGGGCCTGACATGATGGAGTTGATATTTATGCTGGGTCTAGCAGGGTACATCTGAGTCCCCATTGTAACTTCATCAATGCTATTGCATGCTGATAGTAAAAAAGCCATCTTCGTGGCCTTCTTAAAATGTTGTTGAGGTCTGAAGTCCTTTGTTTATCATGTCATATGGATCAGGGCATCTTCAGTTATTGAGGACCTATGTGACACCTTTGTTCTGAAGTGGTAATTCTGAGGGGAATTCAAGAATTTCTGAGGTTTCTTGTTCTCATATGTTAATGCTGCCTTCAATACTGGGAAGTTTCTAACATATTTGATTTCGGGGGTTACATCTGAAACCCCCTTGAGTTATTGATGGAAGATGTGAGTCACATTGGTTCTTTTTGATGTATGTGGCTATACTGACATTGTCTTCAGACACACCATAAGGTGGCATCGGGTCCCATGACAGATGGTTGTGAGACAACAAGTGGTTACTGAGAATTGAACTCAGGACCTGTGGAAGAGAAGTCAGTGCTTTTAACTGCTGAACCATATCTCCAGCCCCAGCATATTGATTCTAGACAGGTAAGTTGAAGTTCACTTAGGCTATTGGGGATGATCTGAGGATCCCTGGTTCAGAATGGGCAGATCAGAAGTTCCCTTGGTCCACACAGTAGTTTAGAAGATCTGTGGTTCTTAAGCTGTAGGTCTGAACCTTACCAGAGAAGAATGCCTGGAGTGTTTTTGAATTCCTAATTTAGACAAAGTGTACCTGATGACCCCTTGAGCCACTGAGAGTGATTTAAGCTCCACTTCAAGCATGGGGGGAACGTGTGAGTCTTCTTGGTGCTGAAGGAATAATTCTGAGGTTTCTGTGTCAGAAACAGGACTTGGAGGACCCATTGACAGAGTGATAATGTTGATGTATCCACAAACAATCTATAAAGGATGCCATCCTTTAGAGGCAGAAAGGTTCACACCATGTTGGGGAAAGTAGAAATGCCAAAGACTCTTGTATCTGTACAAGATCAAGGGTCGATTTGGAGAGGAGAGAAGGCCTGAATATTTCATTATCGAGGCTTCCTGGGAACCTAGAACACACATATCATGCAGGCCATGCAACAGCTTAATCAATCTCCAGTATGCTAGGAGGCACTTCCCAGCTAGTTCTCCTGATAAATCTGCTGACTACTTCTGAAAATGGCAAAGCTTTCTCGTTTCTGCTGGCCAACTTAATGTCTATGTCCTGGGTTTATGAACTTGCTGGCTACTCTTAAGCTCTGAGACTTCAGGCACCCGGGTCCTGATCCTTGGACAGAGTAATTAGGTCAGAGGATCAGAATAAGAAGCACTTGGTGCACCTTAGATCAAGGGAGTCGATTTGTCATGGACTAGACCAGATCTAGTAGGTAGGTCTAGGTCCTCAATGATCAGAAGAATCACATAGTACTCTCCATTAGGTGAAAATTATATAGCACATACTTCTGGCCACAATTGTGAGCTACTCTTAATCAGAAAGGGGATTCTTGTCCTGCTTTTAGTCACAGGGGCATAGATGATGCTTCAATGTGCATCTGAGGCAGCTAGGAGTGGAAATTGTAATTTTGATAGAGTGTTGATGAAAAGAAAAAGTTCTAAATTCATGTTGCTCATAAGGGGCATAGAAAGGGAAAATATGAGGGCAGCTTCTGGATCAAAAAAGAACTGAAAATGCCAGGGTAAGAGAGAGTAGGGCCCAGGCCACCTTCTTGAGATAGACTGCCTTACAGGTTCCATTTGGCAGGCTGGGAAGCTCTTGTGCGTCCCTGGGCAGAAGGGGTAAGTCGGAAGCAAGGAGTAAGTCGTAAGCCTCCTAGAGCATTTTCGATATCTCTTTTGTCATAAAAAGTATCTGTGAGGCACAGTTTCTTAGATGGGGCATTTGAGAGGCCACCCCTTTCAGCCTGAAGCATTCTGAGCCTTTCTGAAACAGGGATCACATAGCCAGAGTCCCTCTGGTGAGAACTGGAAAGTGTGAGTCCACATTGGTCTGATTGAGAAGGTCTGACACCTCCTTTAGGAGAGAGGAAAGAACAACAACTCCCCTTTTGCCGTGAAATCCTATTGAGATTGATTTTCATATGGCGTGTATATTTGTGGCCTCCTAGGACAGAATGATCACAAAGGGGGAAACCAAATTCATATTGTAATGACGGGTCTCTCCAAGGACAGGAGAGAGCAGGTACCACATCCTCTGCTTGAAGTATTGTACGTCTGTAATATCTTCGAATAACAGGGAATGTTCCAAAAGGGAATGTGGTACTCCCTTTTGGAGGTACAAATCACCATAGGATAGGCACCAAAGCTATGGGCTCCTGTTTGGCACTTCTGGAAGGTTTCTCTCCCTCTTGGACATTAGGAATATGTTTTGAGCCCTCCTTAGTAGAAACAGGGTGCCTGATATCCTCTTGGGGTGATGATGAGAGTTTCACACCTCTTCGGGGACTGTCTCCATCTGGAGATGACTCAATGCATTCTTGATGTGTAGGGGAAGTTTGCAGGGCTCCATGGGTAACAGAGGCTTTCCTCTGTTTCCTTCTGGTAGAAATAGCATGTCTGGGAATCTCATGAGGAGAGGTGGGATGCCTGAGGCTGTCTTCATGAGAAAGAGTGGTTCACATGCACTCTTCTGTAAGGATGGAGGATGGCTTGTCAACCTCATGCTCTGAATTGGAAGTTTGGGTGTCCCATTGGTCAGAAGGGGCTTTTTCTGATGGGGTTTCAGTAGACTTGGATGGTCTGTGAATGCCTTGGGTTGATAGGGGACTTCGGAGGCCCACCTCATGAGATGGTGAGCATCTGCAGGCTCCTTTAGCAGAATCAGAAGTGGCAAAGTTTATGTTAGTCACAGTTTTAAGCTTTACACCTCTTTTCTTAGATTTGCAAGCTCTGACCCACATTTTGGAAGAATGGCAGTGTTTCCAGCCCTCATGTTTTGAGCGCACAGATTTCAGGCCCTCTTGATCTACAGAGGAAGGGCTTGGTCTTGTTTTCCGCAATTTAGAAGGTGTGGGGCAATCTCCTGGAGGAGGAGAATGACTGAGACCCTTTTTACAAAGGATACTAGATCTGAAACTCAATTGTGATGATTTTAAGGGGGAGATGCTCCTTTGAGGAGTAGAGGTAGGACTGGATTTCTTTTCTGCATACTTGGAAGATGTGAGGCTACTTTCAGCAGAAGAGATACATTTTAAGGCATCAAGTTCTGAAAGGCAGTATCTGGTATCCCCTTCAGGAAATGGGACATGTTTCAATATCCTTTGGTTAGATTTGAAACGTCTAGGGCTCTTCTTGAGATAAGAGGAATTTCTCTGGCCATCTTCATGAGGAGGGGTAGGAATAATGTCCCCTTTGGCACAAAGGGACAGTCCCTTAAACTCCGTTGAAAAGGAATTACCCACGGTTTCTTGGGGAGATGGCACAGGTTTTAGAGGCCCCTTGGCTGGTTGAGAAAGTTCTAGACTTTCCTGGGGAAATGCTGTTGTTCTCAGGATCCCTTGTTCAGATACTAAAGTGCCCATAGCATCTTCATTGGGTTTCAAAAGACACAGAGACCCTAACACACATGCCAAAGCTTCTGGAGTCCCTGGCACAGATTCTGAATTCTTAGAAATGGATTGTGTATATGTCTGAGGTTCTTCTGCCTCTGGACTAAGTAGTGAAGGAGCTGGTAATTTGGGAGAATCTTGTGTGGCTGACAAAAATTCTATGACTTCTTGGGTGACAGGTGGTTTTTCTGCACTATTTTGCATACCTGCCCGTGTTTCTAGTGTGTCCTGGGAAGAATCAGAAAGTCCAAGATCTTCTGGATTGGATGGTGAATATCCTAATATCCTTTTTTTCCAAACAGGGTCCTGGAGGCTCTTGAAGTAACAAGGAATTTTCTGTAAGCCCTTGGGAAGATATTGATGTTTCTAGTACACCTTGGGCAGACAGGGAAGGTTTCTGAGACATTAAGACAGAATGTGACACTTTCAAATCCAATTGGACAGATGGAGAAGGTCTTAGACTCACTATGGTAGAGGCTGAAATTTCCAAAGCTCCTGGTGAAGCATGGGACATTCCTGGCTTGCCATGTGTACAGGTACAACATTCCAGATTCCCCTGTAAAGACAGGCAAGGGCCTCCAGCAGATAACAAAGGTCCCGGATTCACTTGAGCAGATAGGGACATTGTCAAAGGCTCTAGGGCAGATGATACAGATCCTAGTGTTCCTCGTCCAGATAAAGAAATTACCATGGGTCCTTTGGAAGAATGCATAGATTCTGAAGGATCTGAAGCAGATGGATCTGTTTGTTGAACCCTTTGTGGAGAATTCAAAGACTCATTTGGTCCCTGGAATGAAGTTAAAGGTCCCTCTGTAGGTTTAGAGAGATCTAAAGGCTCTTCTGTGGAAAGGGAAGGATCCAAAAGGCTTAGGGAAGAAAATGAGGAACTAAGTTGGGCAGAAATTGCAAGTTCCAGAGGTGAGTCATTGGATATTACATATCCTGGGGTAACTGTTGAAAATTTTTGTGCACCTGATGCAAATGATGAATATCCTAGAGTCCCCTGTGGAGGTGGCAAAGGTTCTACAGAGCCTTCTGTAGTTGCTGAAATCCTCAGAGATCCCTGGTCAGATCTCAAAGTCCTTGCTGTATTTTGAGCAGGGTGCATATATCCCTGACACACTGGGAAAGATGGTGAGTCTGCTACTGTGTAGTGTGTAGATGTGGACTGAGTTCCTATAACTTGTGTATGGAAAGAAGGATTTGAAAACCTTTTGGAAGATGTAGAATGTTGGGAAGACCTTTGTGGACATGGGGACAGATGTACAATACCCTGTGCAGAGAGACCGGGACTCACACCACCATGAGCAGGATCAGAAGATGCTGGAGTCCCTTGTTCTGAGGAGGAAAGACCCAGAGGATTATGAGAACATTCAGAACATTGTGATGTATTCATCATTGCCTGGGCTGAGATAGAAAGTTTCAGAGGCCCCTGGGCAGATTGCAAAGGTGCTAGATACCCTTGGGCAAATGGGAAAGTCTCTGCACCTCCTTGGGTAGAAACGGAATGTCTACCAAGTGTAGGAGGTGATGGTGGCAAAGTACCTAGAGTCACCGAAGTAGACTGAGAAGATGCTACAGCCTGCCTCACTTGTGGAAAAAGGCCTAAAGCACTCTGTGACTCTTCATATTGTGCCAATATCCCTGTGGCTTCTGTTAAATTTTCCAGATTTCTGTGGTTGGGGATAAAAGAACTTTGCATGGGCAAAGTTCCCTCTTCTGTCCTGAAAAGTACCTTTGGCTTTTGAAAAGATGACAAAGTTTCTAGATCCACTGGAGTAGGTACAAGATGCTCCTGAACACCCAGTACAGGTGGGCAATGCCCTATATCTGATGGTGAAGGATAAAAGGTTTCTTGAGATTTCTGGCTAAGTAGGGAAGTTCCAGTGTCCCTTGGGAAACCTGGGGATCTTTCTGCAAAATGATGGGCAGTTTTAGAAAATCCTACATCTGTATGACAAGCAGTTGGATGATGCAAAGTATCTTGAGCAAATGAAACACTTTGTGTATTCCCCTGTTTAGAAATGGGAAGTTTTAGAGACCCTTGGGCAGAACAGAAATGTCCAAAAGCCTCTTGGGAAGATGAAGAGCCTAGGGTTCCCTGTGAACCTAGGGTTCCTTGTGAAGATAAACAAATTCCCAGAGGCATCTGATCAGATGACACAGATTCTGATAGCAACTGAGTATTTTGGGGAGACGCCAGATGTCCTGGAGTGGGAAGCAAAATTCCCACAGTCTCCTTTGCAGACAGGGACGTTCCTACTGTGGCTTCTGCAGATAAAAAATTCCCCTCAGTGCCCTGAGCAGATGTGGAAGACTCTAGAGTAGTTTCTTTAGATTTCGTCACTTCTAGACGACATTCTTCAGATGAACAAGGTCCCAGAGTTCCTTGCTCAGATCTCAAAGATGATGGTGACACCTGTAGTGATGTAGTAAGATCCAGATGCAGTCCAGCACATCTGGAATAGTCTGAGATCCCTCCGGTAGATGGAGAGTATTTATTTGTTTCTGAAACTGCTGGGGAAGGAGATGAATGCAGTAGAGCCCCTCCAGAGGATCCCGAGATATGGGTCACTGCCTGGGCTGAGATGGAAAGTGTCAGAGGCCCCTGGGCTGATTGCAAATGTGCTAGTTTCCCGGGACCAGAAGGGAATGTTTCTGCACCTCCTTGAGTAAAAGATGAATGTCTACCAGGTTCTCGAGGTGATGGTGGCAAAGGTCCTAGAGTAGGCAAAGCAGATGTAGAAGATTCTGTATTCTCCCTCACTAGAGGCAAAGGGCCCGAGGTAGTCTCTGTGTGTTTACATTGTCCCAATGCTAGAATCCCTGTGGAATCTGCCAAAGGTTCTAGATTTTTTTGGGTGAATGACAAAGAACTTTGCACAGGCAAAGTCCCCTCTGCAGCTGTGCAAAGGTCATTAAAATTTTGAGAGGTTAGCTCATATCCTTGAGAGTCTTTACTAGATAGAGGATGCTCCTGAGAACCTAGTACAGATGGTGAGTGTGTTACATCTGCTGGTGAATATGAAATGGATTTTTGAGATTTCTGGCAAGGTAGTAACGGCCCAATGTCCCTTGAGGACGCTGAAGATCTATGTCCAGAAGGTTCAGAAAGGGGAGAAAATCTCATACCTTTCTGGCAATAAGTTGGATGTTGCACAGACTTTGGAGAAGATGGTACAGTTTGTACAGTCCATTGTTTAGTTGTGGACAGCTTTAGAGACCCTTGGTCAGAAAGGGAATGTCCAGAAGCCTCTATGGAAGATGAAGAGCCTAGAGTTCCTGGTGAAGATAAATAAATTCCCAGAGGCTTCTGATCAGATGACAAAGACTCTGAGACCACCGGAGGGATTTGGGTAGACCCCAACGTTCCTGCAGTGGGAGGCAAAGTTCCCACAGTCTGCTTTGCAGACATGGGCTTTCCTACTGTGGCTTGTGCAGATAAGGAATGCCCCCTAGTACCCTGAGCAGATGGAGAAAACCCTACAGTTTTTTACTTAGATTTGGTCCCTTCACATAAGCAAGGTCCCAGAGTTCCTTGCTCAGATCTCAAAGATGATGGTGACACCTGTAGTGATGTAGTAAGATCCAGATGCTGTCCAGCACTTCTGGGAATGTCTGATGTCCCTCGGGTAGATGTAGAGTATTTATTTGTTTCTGAAACTGCTGGGGAAGGAGATGAATGCAGTAGAGCCCCTTCAGCAGATTCCAAGATATGGATCATTGCCTGGGCTGAGATGGAAAGTGTCAGAGGCCCCTGGGCTGATGGTAAATGTGCTAGGTTTCCGGGACCAGAAGGGAAAGTTTCTGCACCTTCTTGAGTAAAAGATGAATGTCTACCAGGTTCTCGAGGTGATGGTGGCAAAGGTCCTAGAGTAGGCAAAGCAGATGTAGAAGATTCTGTATTCTCCCTCACTAGAGGCAAAGGGCCCGAGGTAGTCTCTGTGTGTTTACATTGTCCCAATGCTAGAATCCCTGTGGAATCTGCCAAAGGTTCTAGATTTCTTTGGGTGGATGATAATGAACTTTGAACAGGCAAAGTTCCCTTTGTCACTGTACAGTTTTTCTTTTGCAGTTGAGAAGTTAACAGCAAAAGTTCTTCAACTCCCTGGCCAGCGATGGGCTCCCCCAAACTGTCTTCTGCATTAAGGGAAACTTGTCCATGCAACTGAGTCGATGGTGAGAGTAATGGAGAAATTTGTGCTGATCCATTCAGTTCAAGATTTGATTGTGGATACAGGGATGTTGCAACAGCTTTTTGTAAAAACGGTGGAGGAGCTTGACTTTCTTGTGTTAGTGTGCAATGGCCTTGAGGCTTTGGTACATGTGGCAATGTTTCTGGTGTCCTTGGTACCCATGACGACATTCCCAAGGAACCTGACACCGAAGAAAAATGTTGATGAGCACACTGGGCAGACTCCGATGATCCCAGAATCTCCTGGGAAGATGTTGACTGCTGCATAGACTGTTGAGTATATGGTGAAAGGTCTAGAGATGCCTCAACAGATATGCTAAGTTTGGTAGATAGCAAATGTGCTAGATCACTTGAAACTTCTAAAGAAGACACCTGAGATCGTTGGTCAGGTTGTGAATGTCCTGTATGACTTGAGGTATGTTGCAAAGGGCCTTTAGTGACTTGGAGAGATGGTGAGGTATATTGAGATTCTGCTGTATATGACCAGTCCCCTGGCTTCTGTTGGTAAGATGGTAAATGTTCTAGAAACCCTGGGAAAGATGGCAAAGTACCAACAGTTTCCTGGACAGGTATAGAATGTTCAAGAGGTATTTGCTTACATCTCACAGTTGTTAGAGTGCCTGACGTAGTTTGGGGAAGTTTCTGAGCACATAGTACAGATGATGAAGGTTCCACAGTCCCTTGGGAATATAAAAATGCTTTTTTAGTTTTCCTGGTGGATTTAGAAGATCTTTGTTCAGATGGAAATTTTTCTGTTGTCTTAGATTCAGATTTGGGAGGTCCCATAGACCCTATAAGAGGCAAAGGATCTGTTGTAGTCCCTTGGACAGATGGCAAGTTATCCAGAGATTCTACCATGTGTGATGAGTGCTCTAGCTTCTTTTGGAAAGATGCTGAATGCTCTAGTTTCCCTGAGGTAGTTGTAGAAGAACCCTCAGTCCCCTGGACATGTTCAGAATGTTCTAAAGGCCCTTGCTTACATGTCACAATTGTTAGTGTTCCTGTTGTAGTGTGAGGAGGTGCAGATATTGAAAGTTTCACAGTCCCTTGGGAAGATAACAATGTTTTCTTAGTTCCCTGGGTAGATGGAGAAGATATCACAGCCTCTGTTACAGATGGTGGATGTTGCAGGGTATCTTGCATAGATAGAGAAATTGTAGAAGCCTTTTGAAAAGAACTGAAAAATTTCACAGGTCCTGGTTTAGATGGCGAATTTTCTAGAGCCCCAGTTTCAGATGTGGGCAGCCCCATAGCCCCTGTAGGACACAGAGAATGTATCTCAGCTCCTTGATTTGATGGAAATATTTGAGGCACCCTATCAGCATATTGAGTAGATCCTAAAGCTCCTGTCTTATGACATGATGGTTCTACAGTCCCCTGTAGTGATATAGACTGTCTCACAATGTCTTTTTCTGATTTGTATTTTGTACCTTCCTTTTGGGAGGATACCAAAGAACCTAGGGTCCCTTGTGCCAGTGATGACATTTCAAGAGACCTTTGCAATTGGAAATCCCCTAGTTTAGATGGTGAAAAATGCAGAGTCTGTTTAGAAGGTGTGTAAGTGGGCAGTGGTCCTTGGGTAGTTATCAAAAGTTCTAAGGTCTGTGAAGTAAATTGATCATGTTTCTGAGCATTTGCTGCAGTAAGTGAGTTTTTTCCACCATCCTTGGTGGATTGCAAAGACCCTTGAAGCCCTTGGCAAGATGAGGAAGCTAACAAAGACTCAGTAGCAAGAGTAGGTAAGGAAATTCCCACAGGATCTGGGCCAGGCAGCATATGGCTTGGAAAACCTGAGACATTTTTAAAATGTCCTGGAGATCTCTGAGAATCTGAATATGTCCCCATATCCACATCCACAGATGGCAATGGTCCTTTAGACACCTTAGAAGGTGAGGAAGGTGGCCTATCACCCAGAACAGAAAAAGAATGTCTGAGAGTTCCCTGTGTGGATGTGGAGAGTTCTGGAGTCTGTTGTGCAGAGAGAGATTGTCCCACAGCCCCTTGAACAGAATACAAAGGTGCTACACTTCCTTCTGAGGAGGAAGGAGTTTTATGTTGCCATTGAGTGAGTGGCATGACATTTAGGGGGGACACTGAGCCAGACTGAGATAAATCTAGAACTCCATGAATGTGGGGCAAATTGGATGGAGTCTCCTGAGATGACAGAGAAAGGCTCACAGGCTCTGGAGCCACTGGTAAGGGTCCAGGAGCCACAATGGCTGACGGGGAAATTGCCAGAGCTCCTGGTCTAGGTGGAAAAGCTCCTAGCAATCTTTGAGTACGTTGGCAGGCTCTTGTTTTACTTGGGAGAGATAACAAAGGTGCTAAAGTCCCTTGAGTACTTGGTGAAGTAGCATCAGTACTCTGGGTAGTTGTGGAAAGATCCAGAGGCCTTTGCAAGGACATCAAAGGTCCTGCAAACTCAGGTGAGCATGAAGAAGATTCCAGAGGCTCCTGAGTTGGGGGTGCATGTCTGGAAACTCCTTGTGCTGATGAAGAATGATCCAGATCTCCCGGAAGGTGGAGTGAATATCCTGAACACCTTGTTGAAGATGGAAAAGTTTTCTGAACACCTTGGCCAGGTGGCAAATGTTCTGTTGTTTCCTGGACACCCAGAGTTCCTGGGGAAAATGCTAAACATCCTAAAGACCTTTGCACAGCTGGTAAAGTTTCTAGATGCTCATGCTTAGATGTTAACGATCTAGCAGATCCTAGGGCAGATGGTAACTGTCCCACAACAAGAATGTTGGAACCAGAAGGTTTTTTAGATGCTTTAGAAGACATGGAAGATTTTTGATATGTTTGGGCTAAAGGCACAACTTCTAGATGATTTTTTTTACATGTTGACTTTCCCTTAGACCCTTGGTAATATAAAAGAGGTTGTGTCGTTCTGAAGTCTGATTGGCCAAAGGACCAATCACCTTGAACATGGGCAAAATGTTCTGGATCATTTGAGAGAGATAAAGAAATTCCCTGGAGCTCTGGGCCAGATCGTGAACAGACCAGAGCCTTTTGGTTAGACAGAGAAAGCCCTTGAGCCTTTTGGGGAAATATGGAATGTCCACCATACCCTTTGTCCAACTGGCAACTTTCCACAGTCCCTTGGTCATCTGTGGGATGTTTCAAGGCATTTTGGACAGATACAGAAGGGGTGGGACTCACTTGAGGAGTCGTTGTAGCGATTGATGTTTCTTTGGCAGCAGGAGATGATGCAAGTCCCCTTTCATCAGAAGTTCTGGAGTCTCCTTTATCAGAAGGATCAACACTCAACCTGTTTTTAGTAGAAACCGGATGCTTGGGGAAAACATGGGTAGAGGGAGAAGGTCTACTACTTCCCATCAGAGAAGGCATGTGAAAGGAACACTCTTGGGTAGATGGAGATAATTGTAAAGCACCCTGTTCAGATATGGTAGATCCTATGACCATCTGCACAGATGGGGAAGGTATTAATGTGTCTTGTGTACCCGTGCAATTCTTGCCCGTGGCTTCAGAGTGAGGGGAATGTCCTAGAGATACCTGTGTAGATGTGGCCTCTCCTAGAGCATCATGGACATATGTGAGAGGTATAAGAGCCTCTTGAGCAGGTAGGGAAATTTCTAGACCTCCTTGTGTACTAGTGGAAGTTCCAAGAAAATTTTCTTCAGCCTGAGAAGGGGATAACACCTTCTGTATAGAAGTATCAGGTGTCGTAGCCAGCTTGATAGGCAAAACAGGTTCCAAGGGCCCTTTTGAAGATGAAGTAGAACCTAGAGCCTTATGGGCATTTGGAAGATATTCTGGAGACATTTGTGGGCATGGAGAAGGACCAACAGCCCTTTGTCCAGGTGGATAAGAGTCTATAGCATCTTGTGTAGTTGGGGAAGATGGCTGATCCTCTTGAGGAGATAGGGAAGTTCTCATAGTCTCCTGTGAAGTTTGGGGAGGTCCTATGGATTCTTGTGCACAGGTAGAATCCAAGGAATTCCCTTCTTTAGCCGTACAGGATGCTACAGACTCTTGTGTGTGCAAATCACCTCCCACAGCACCTTGCTCACATAGAATTGGATCCAGAACCTTCTGTACAGATGGAATCTGTCCTAGAACATCTTTTGTAGATGTGTCACATCCACGAGTCATTTCTAAAGATGGGACTGTGGCTAGAACTCCTTTTGTAGATGTAGCCTGTCCTACAAACCCTTTATGTGATAGGGTAGTACTCAGACAATCCTGTACAGGTTTTGGAAATCGTAGCATCTTTGATGTATATGGGGAATCCTTTACAGCCTCTCCTACAGATACACAATGTCCCAGTGTCACCAAGGGCTGCATGGAGGGTTGTATGGTCTCAGCACACTGTACAAATATGGAGCTTGTTTGGCTCCCTGGGAGCATTTTGGCAGAATCTTGGCTGTTTGGGACCTGATGACAAGTCAGGAGGACCCTTTTGGCTGGTAGGGGATATTTGAATAATTCTTGATCAGATCGGGACTTTCTGGAGACCCGTTGTTTAGAGAGAGCATCTTTCAATCCTCTGCTAGAATGAGAATGTTCAGGGTCACTTTTCATAGCAGGAGAATGATTTAATCTTCCTTTCTGTGGGAGATCAGATTTAAGAACATGTCTTTGATGCTCTTCCATAGAGGGAGATAATCCTAGTGGCCACCTAACAGATGGAGAAGGTCTCAGAACCCCTGGGGAAGATGCTGATGGTTCTAGTTCACTTTGTGTATGTGCAGAAGGCACAAGAGTCCCTTTGGAGGACTCGGGAGTTTCTATCACATATAGCCTATGTGTGGAACTCTCAAGAGCCCCTTCTAAGGATGGCAAAGGTCCTTGAGCTCCTGGTATAGGTGTGGAAATTTTTGTCTCTGCTTGGGCAGGTATGAGCGGTGTGAGGCTCACTTTTGGAATCGTGATTGCATTTCTTTCCCTTTGGACTGTAAGAGATGATCTGAGCCCATTTTTTAATGGTAGAGGACTTTGAAAGCCCTCTTGGTTTAAAGGGGAAGTTCTGAAATCCTCTTGGTCAGCAGGGTCAGGTCTCAAACTCACTTTACTAGAAGCAGATTGCATGGGGCACTTTGGGGGAGAAGGGGAACATCTTTGGCTGTCTTTGTGAGAGGACTTAGTTTTATGCCCTGCTTTGGCAGCTGTCAAACATGTTGAACTCTCCTGGGGAGAGGAAGTGGAAGTCGATACATTTGAGACAAAAGAGAAATCAGTGATGTTACCTTTGGGAGAAGGAGGTTTGGATCCCTCCTTGTCTGATGGGGCCTGTTGTAGGTCCCCTTGACCAGAGGAGTCTTGTCCAACATGCTTTGGAGGAGAATTGGAAAGATTAGAGTTATGTAGGGTAGGGGATAACCTTTTGGAACTCCTTCTGGAAGAGGAGGCATGTATGATTTTCCTTTCAGCACAAGTGGGAAGTCTTTGGGATGCCTGGGTAGATGTGGAATGCCCCATAGACTCTTGGAAATATCTGGTTAGTTCGAGAACATCTTGGGTGGATAGGGACAGTCCCTGAGCATGTTGGGTGGATAGGGACAGTCCCCGAGCATGTTGGGTGGATAGGGAGAGTCCCTGAGCATCTTGGGGAGAAGTGGAAGTTCCCGGATCTCCTTGGCTAGATACGGAAGGGTGTGGGGAACCTTGAATATGTGGGGAGATTACCTGTCCATGTTGTCCAGCAGAAGACGGCCCAGGCACTGTGTGATCTTCTTTAAACTTGTGACTGGCATCTCCAGCCCCGTTTGTGGAAGATGCTGCAGGCACTCTATCACCCAACTGGTCAAAATCCATAGGTTCTTCAAACACAGTGGACATAGACTGGCTTCTTGTCACCTTCCCAGGGATGGGCACAGAAGAGGAGGCTACTCTTATTCTAGTGGCAGGCTGTAAAACAGATGGTCTGGTATCCCTGGTCAGTGGGTGACTCGTGCCCTCAGGAACCCTCAGAGGAATTGTAACTGTCCATTTTTGTTCTCTTTCAGGTTCC